>NC_040097.1:625471-938207 GCF_003369695.1 Bos indicus x Bos taurus
GATGTCGGGATTGACACTTCCGGCCGGGGCGTGTGCCTCAGAGGGACCCGCGGTTTACAGGCTGTGAGCGTCGACGTGGGGGCGGGAGGCAGCCTTGCCAGCCTTGTTTCTGCTTTCAACTTGCACAAAATCACTAGGTGTACAGTGTTGTGATTTTGTTTCCAGCTTCCCAGCTCAGCCGATCCTTGTGATGGCCGTGGGGGCTTCCCTGGTGGGTCGATGGTGAAGATCCTGCCTGCCAGTGCAGGAGACACATGAGACTCTCATTCAGTCCCTGGCTCAGGGAGATCCCCTGGAGGAGGGAATGGCAGCCCACTCCAGTGTTCTTGCCTGGAGAATGCCATGGACAGAGGAGACTGGCGGGCTGCAGTCCACGGGGTCGCAAAGAGTCGGGCACGACTGGAGCGACTGAACAACAGCAGTTGTTGTTGGACAAACACTTGTAGCCCATAGATGATATCTACTGTTCAATGTGAGTGTTTCTTAGTCTTTTTAAAAATTTTTTTATATCCAAAAAGCATTAATCACTTTATCAGTTCCGTTAGTTCTCCTTTAATGTCTGATTTCCAAGTGAGGTGCTGACACCTGCAGGTCTCCGCCCAGGCTGGACTCTTCTGGGGGTTCCTCTGATTGGATGGCCTGCAGTCAGGTCTGTGGGCCACCTGTAAGGGAGTCTCCGATGTCAAGCTCAGACTCGGCTTTTCCAGAATTGGTCTCCAGGCATCTCAGCATCACTTTGTAAATTACCTCCTTAGCGCTGTTCGGTCTTGACGTTTTGTGAGCGAGGGCCTTCCTCTACCCAAGGGGTCTGTTTCAAGGCTCTGAATTCTTTCTTCAGCCGAGTCCCCCCTCGGGGCCAGCGCCTCACTATCTCAGTCACTGCCGGCCGCACTGGGCCTCCCGCCCAGCCTCGTGAGACACCAGGGTGGCTCCTTCAGCTGGTCCCCGATGCCCTGGACCCAGAGTCAGAGAACATGGTCTGAATTCCAGCTGTGTATCTTGGAGAAGTCTCTGAGCCACTCTGAGCCTCGCGTGTAAGAAGAGGCAGCCTGTGACGTATCACCCAGGCGAAACGCCCGCACTTCCAGGTGCTGTGAGTGCCCACACGTGGGGATGCACGCCTGCGTGGGGCGCTGGACCCGGATGTGGGGATGCGCGCTTGCGTGGGGTGCTGGACCCGGATGTGGGGACGCGCGCCTGCGTGGGGTGCTGGACCCGGATGTGGGGACGCGCGCCTGCGTGGGGCGCTGGACCCGCACGTGGGGACGCGCGCCTGCGTGGGGCGCTGGACCCGCACGTGGGGACGCGCGCCTGCGTGGGGCGCTGGACCCGCACGTGGGGACGCGCGCCTGCGTGGGGCGCTGGACCCAGATGTGGGGATGCGCGGCTGCGTGGGGCGCTGGACTCACACATGTGTGGGCCGTGAGAAACCGAGGTGTCTCCTGCATCCCGCTCTGCTGGCAGGCTGGCACCCCGAGACGGGGGACCCCCACCAGCCTTCTCAGCTGGGGTTTGTCCCCGCACCTCACACTTCGAGCCAGAGCTGCTCGAGGCCTGTTTCCATGGTTACCGCCTCAGGGTGACATCACCGCCCTGCCTGCAGCCTGGGGGCACCCCGGCGCCCTGCCCAGGGGCCCTCCTGGAAGGTGGTGTCAGCGTGACCGGCCGCGGGGTGGGGGCAGGCTGTGCTCTGAGTCCCTCCTGAAAGCAGCGTGGGTGGGGCCCCAGGGCACAGGTGGGGCGTCCCTGAGCCGAGGCAGAGGACGGAGCCTCTCCAGCCACGGTCTGGGAGCCGGTCAGCTCTGCTCCCCAGGGAGCAGACACTGAGAGGGAGTGAGACGTGTGGGGCTCACGGGAGGCGGGGGTGGGGAGGGGGGAGGAGCGGGGTGTGGGGCTGACATCTGGGGGGAGGGGGAGGGGAGGGGGAGGAGCCTGAACACAGTGCAGTACAGAGATGGCAAGACGGCTGGTGCAGACCCCGAGCCCACACTGCCTGTGGGGAGACCAGCCCCTCTGGGCTCAGCCTCAAGCCTCCAATGAGGCACGGAGGGCCCGAAGCTTGGGAGCTGCGGCCTGTTGGCCGGACCCACCCCTCCAAGCAGGCTGCTCTGCCAGGCCAGCCCTCGCTCAGCAGGTGGCCTTCCCCATGGTGTGGGGTGAGGGGACGTCCCGTCCAGGCCGAGCAGGTCAGGCCGAGGAGGGCCGCCCCCTTCCAGGGGCCCCGCCTGGGCCCTGGTCCTACCCTGGGAGATGCTGGCGCCCACACTGGTGGCTCCCAGGCCCTGGGTGTGCTGGGGAGGCGGGGAGGGGGCCCTGGGACAAGAGGCCCTGCCCTGCGGCTTACGCGGTGTCCGCACTGGGGCAGAGAGGGAGCCGCTGGCCATGGGCGGGGAGGGGCAGGGGGTCAGGAAGCGGGGACTGCAGTGGGACGTGCTGGGGAGGAGGGCGGGGGCAGGTGGGCTCAGACATCCAGGAAGCGGGAGTCCCCAGCGGGGCGGCCGAGCTCCGGAGCACATCACAGGGGTCTTGGTCTGGACTGACCTGCCTCCGTCGGCCTCTGGCTTGGCTCTTGCCGGTTGGCCTACCTTGCTCCAGCCCCAAGCTCGGCCTCTCCGGGCCCCAGGGCCTTTGGTCGAGCTGTCCCCCGCGCCTGGACATGTCTCCTGGGAGCGGCCCGCTCCTCCTTCGGGTTTGGCCCTAACGTGTCCTCCTGGGGAGTTGGCGGGGTCCACTCGCCCCTGGCTGGCTGGGCAGGGCAGGCCTCAGTGGCCGGCACTAGCCTTCTGCAGCTCAGAGACGGCGCATCCGGGATGGATGAGTGGACGGAGGAGAAGTCTTCCTCCTGGGGTGTTTCTGAGGCTCAGAGAGGGAGAAGGCGCTGAGGGGCCAGGGAGCCCGCCCTGCCTCCATCATGTCTGTGTTCAGAACCCCAGTTCCTCCTGAGGTTCACGTCCCGGGGCCCTGGCATCTCACGGGCAGAGCGGGCGTCGCGCAGATGCCCGGTGCCATCTGGCCCGAGGGTCCCTCTCTTCCTCCTCACCTGTGGCTGTGTTTCTCTGCACAGCTGAGAAAGCACCCCCGGGCATCCTTGCAGCTAGGGGTGGCCCCGGGACCCGACCCCCCCGTGGAGTGTCAGCAGGGTGTCCTGGGGGCTCCCCCCATCACGTGTGTCATTTGTGGCGTCAGACCCCCCGTGCTTTTATTTACATTTGTTCTCTGCAAACCCGTGCATTCAAAAACCGCAACATATGTGTCTGTGGATCCGCACGAGATGCTGGAAAGCTGGTACCACTTGCCGTCACTGGAAGGTAAGTGCAGACCAAGCACGAGGAGCACCTACAGCAGCAGCAGCTCCCGCCAAGGCCCTGGGCACGGTGCCAGTGGGCGCCCCCCATCAGGGAGGAGGTTCTCACGCTGGGTGGTGAAGCCAGGACTTCCCAGGGATGCGTGAAGAAGGAAGGGAATTAAAGGGGCCCGACAGCTCAAGACGCAACGGCAGATCCAGGGCCGAGTCGACCGGAGACCCATGGCAGAGTTACCACAGACACAGGGCCAGCTCTGAGTGGGAAAAGAGCGCGTGTTTCCCCGGGGCAGGGTCTGAGCCCCGGGGCAGAGGGAGGCAGGCCCCATGCCTGCTGGAGGGTGGGAGTCGGCGGGGAGGGGGCGCACACAGCGCGGAGGCCGGCTCTGCCTGCCTATGGGGCGGGTGTGCTTAGGCTCCATGCTCCTCCCTGGGGGGAGACACCCCGGATGGATAGGGGGCTCCACGTGGTCGCAGACATGGAGACTGAGCTGGGGACAGACCCGAGGGCCTCCTCACATGGAGAACAGAGGCAGAAGGCACGGAGACGGGCCAGTCAGAGGCTGTGGACTCGAAACACAGGCTGTTTCCTCAGAGGGACTGACAGATGGGCCCGCGGCACAAAGGAGCGAGAGATGGGATGCTTGGAAGGGCAGCTGGGGACACGGACCCAGGGACCCTCGCCCAGTCAGAAGAAAGCACGAACGAGGACCCCTGTGAGGCAGAGCAACACAAAACAAAACCAGACATGCGGTGCTGGAGCTCCCCCGCGCCCACGACCAAGGCCCACAGGGGGGCCATCCACAGTGAGAGGTGCAGGCGCGAGAGCAGAGGTGGAGCGGAGACACGGCCCGTGTGCTGAGACGTGGGAGTGCCAGCAGCCACGCTGTGCCCTGACGGTGACCACGGGGGTAACCAGGGGCACAGAAGGGCTGTGGAGCAGCCTGTGGTGACCAGAGGCCAGTAAGAGTCTGGGGCACTGGGCGGCTGTGGACGATGGGGCCACACAGCTGAGGACCCAGGGCAGTGCTTAGAGGCAGCGGCTTAGTGACCAGGAAGATTGTCCCTGTCGGGGGACAGTGATGATGTGGGGAGGATGGGTGAGCTTGTCTCCTGACAGGCCAGGATTGACAAGTAGACAGGGAAACAGGACGGAGTCGCAGTCCTAACCAAGGAACAAGCAGGACACGAGGCAGAGAAGCTCTGGATCTGCCATGTTCCAGGAGGAGACACTTGAAAGTTTCACAGAAGAGTGACCAATGAGACAGACATTTGCTTACAAGGTATTGGTGGGGCTGAAGGAACCAGCAATGGGGGCTGAGCTCCCAGGGGCCTGCAGGCAGGGGTGGGGAGGTGGGGCCCAGGACCAGGCGGTGCAGCTGCAGGAGGGGCAGCGATGGGTCTCTAAGGAACGTGCCGCGGCCAGCCCGCAGCCCCCGAGGAGGGGAGAGCGCGGTGGGCCCCAGAGCTCAGCCCCTACTGCCCTCTGGTCTCCTGGAACCAGAGAGGGTCGCAGTCCACTGAGGCCAGCCTCTGGGGCCCCGCGTAGGGCATAAAAGAGGGGCCCGGAGGTGCATGGCCGAGCCGTGCGTTTTGCTCCGAATCAAGGAGCCGGCACAGAGGAAATACAGCAAGCGTGGCCCTCAGCATACGAACAACAAACTTGAAAATATGTAAAGCAGAGTAATGAGAGAAGTGGGAGGGGAAAGGGGAGCGTCTCGTGCCTCCCAGAGACAGATCCCACTGAAGCGCTGGAAGGATGGGAAACCTTCAAGACGTGAGCACAGTGTCCATGGAAACAGCAGAGCGACGCGGCGCGGGGTGGGTGCGAGGTGCTGACGGCGACGTTGGGTCTGGTGCGGAGGGCTGGGGACTGGAGTCGCTCTGAGGACGGGAGGACCTGAGAGGTGTGTCTGTCAGGGGTGAAGAATACAGATTTGGTTAACGCTAGAATTTGAACAGTGTGTGTGTGCGTGTTAACAAGGTAAAGATCAGGCCTAGAACAGAAATAGTGTAACTTTCAAGGCAAAATGAATTAAATGACCCACTGAACGTCAGGATAGGAAAAATAGTAAAAAATCATAGTAGGAAAAAAAAGCTGGGCAGAAGCGATGTGAATGGATATTTATTTATTAAGATACAGAGACTCTCAAATTGGATTAAGACACAAAAAGACAGCTTACTTTACTTACGAGGGATGCTCCTAAAATGCAGTAGGAGAGAAATGGGGGAAGATGGGGCAAAGGAGAAACAAGGAGAGAAATGGGGAAAGACAACACGAAAGGTACAAGAGACAAACGTTGCAGAAAGAAAGATGAAACAAAATCATGTGGAAAACATGATTCAGCGTAAAGTGTTCGGAGAGAGAAAGTGGCCCACTTGGTTTTGATAACAGAGCACTTTCCCCGGGAAGAAGCAGCTTCAGAGTGTCCAGGTGGAAGCCCTGTAAACGCAGGGGCTTCAACAGCACCCCATCAACCAGGGCTGACGGGGAGAGACGCCTGCAGGAAGAAGGCGAGGGCCCTTCCTCCCCACAGGTCTGAGCACCTGTGCGTCCTGGGCTGTGATGTCTTCCAGCTCGTCAGGCCAAAGACTGAGGCCCCTCCCATGGAAGGGCCCCCAGCGCCGGCCCTCGTGGGGCTGGAGGCCCGGCTCCCGCCTCCTTCCGTCTGCCTGTCTCCCCTCCGCATGGATTCTCAGGTGGGGCTGGTGGGGAGTGACTGCCCTTCCCAGCTCACGGCCACCCGTTGCTTTCCTCCCTTCTTGGGGGAGTTTGGAAGTGAGGGTGCTGTGCAAACACGGGTTCTTGGAGTTGATCTCGCAGCAGTGACACCCACATGCCACCCTGCATTGTTCCCCAGGTCCCCCGATCCCGCTGGTTCAGCCCGGTGAGGGGTGGGGCGCACCTTACCACAGTCCTGAAGGGGGTTGGCATGAGGTGGGGCCGTAGGTCAGGGCAGAGCCCCTTCCCAGGGCTGCGCTGAGGGGGGCTAGCAATTTTGCATCTTGAACTTGAATGGTTTTTAAGGGAGTTGCCCTCACATTGTGCAAATTCAGGCCTAACAGATGCCTGCTAAGAATGTTCCTCTCTGTAACTGTGCAGCAATGCCCCTTGTAGGGGGGCAGGGGCAGGGAGGAAGGGAGAGACCCCAAGAAGGCCTGGGGGTCTCAGTGGCCTGCTGGTCCAACTCTACCGCCCCCACAGCCCCTGGCTTCTGGCCCTGTGAGCGCCTGGAGGGGTCTGGTCCCCTCTGGGGCCCTGGGGCTGGGTTTTCCGGGCCCATGAGGCCCCCCACCCTTCACCCCTTCCCCCGCCCACAAGGACCCCATCCCTAACCTCTTTACCTCCAGACAAGCTCCGAGCCCCTCCCTGTCTTGCCCTGACCTCTGACGGCCTCGTCGGCTGTGTACGCAGCCCCCCTCCCTGTCTTGCCCTGACCTCTGACAGCCTCGTCAGCTGTGTACGCAGCCCCTCTCCCTGACCTCTGACAGCCTCGTCAGCTGTGTACGCAGCCCCTCTCCTTGCCGACACTCAACACAGTTCCATTTGCTGTACGTTTATTTCTAGGATAAACCCCGGAACCAGATCAGCCTAACCGGCTTCCGGCCAATGATGGGATGGGGTCACGGGGAGGCAGACCGTTGACAGAGAACGCTGGTCCCACGCTCTCCGTCAGGGTCACACTTGGTCCAAGCCCACCCTCCCCACCCCAACTCCTCCGCCTCTCACCCCTGGTGAACCCAGGCCCCTCCACTCCTGGATGAGAACAGTGATGTTGGGGGGAGGCCTTGCTACTTGGAGCCCCAGAGCCCCAGCAGTGATCACCATGCTGCCCGGGAGGTTTGAGGCCAGTCTTCCCAGGCACAGAGCCAGAGAGGGACATCCCAGGGCCGCAGGTATCCGAGGGTGATGAGCAGATTTTGTCTGATGGGCTGTGGGGGGACCCTGTTGCCTCAGGATAAGGGGTCAGCACGCCCTAGGCAGAGGACTGCTGGCCCTTCCTCTGTTTCGTGCTCTGTGGTTGAGCCGCAGTAGCTCTTCCTTCCTCACATCCCCTCACAAGGGCACCCCCCACCCTCTTGGCTACCTTCCCAGCCCCCCTGCCCTGATGTCATCTTTGAAATTGGTGAAGAGAAAAAGGGAGTCACAAACAAAACAATGCGTTCACACGGTATTTCATTGATGTGTATTTACCTTCGTTGTCGCAGGAACCCCTGCTCTTACGTCACCACGCGCACTTAGTTACCGTCTCATGTCCTTTCGTTTCATCCTGAAGGACCGCCCCCCACCACCCACCTAGTATTTCTTGTAGGACAGATCTAGCAATGAATCCTTGGTTTCTGTTGGCCTGGGCATGTGTTAACTGATTCTTTATTTTTGAAGGATAGTTTTGTTGGATATAGAATTCTTGACTGACAGGTCTCTGCACACCCCACCCTGCATGGCCAAGATTTCTGTTAATCTTGTTGAGAATCCTTTGTAGGTGATGAGTTGCTTCTCTTCAGCTGCTTTCAAGAGTTTCTTTTTGTTTTGGGTTTCCCTGGTTTGATTATAATCTTTCCAGGTATGAATCTTTCTGAATTTATCTTACTTGGAATTCACTAAGCTTCTCGGACATGGAGATTGGTTTTTGGGGGGTTTTTGGTCAGATTTGTTAGGTTTTCAGCCACTGTGTCCTCAAATATTCTTTCTGCTCCTTTTTTGCACTCCTGTCTCTGATCTCATCATGCCAGTGAATGTTTACATGTGTAGACACACATGGACCCACCGCTCAGATTAATATGTGAGTGACCCACAGTCCTGGAAAGCCCCACTTGCTGCTCCCCCCAGCCCGCTCCACCCCACCCCAGGGCAGCTTCTACTAGCTGTCCTGTCACTATGGTTACCTGGTCCTGCTCTTGAACCTCACACGACTGAGACCACACGGGAGGAACTCCTTTCCTGGTTGTGACGCTTGTGAGATTTTTCCTTCCTGTTGCCTATGGCAACAGCACATTTATTTTCATTGCTGCATGTCCTTCTGTTGTATGAACACATCGCTGTGTATTTATACATTTTACTGTTGATTGATATCTCAGTTGTTTCTGATTTTACCTTTTGTGAAGAAAGTTGCTAAAAGCCTTCTTATACATATTTTGTGTGTGTGTGGATTCATGCAAAATTTTTTTTTTTGAGATAAAAACCCAGGAGTATAGTTTCTGCATTACACAGTATTGGCAAGCAGTTTTGTAAAGCACTGTGTGCTGTGCTCAGTCGCTCAGTTGTGCCCTACTCTTTGCGACTCCGTGGACAATAGCCCATCAAGCTTCTCTGTCCGTGGGGACTCTCCAGGAATAATACTGGAGTGGGCTGCCGTGCCCTCCTCCTCTAAAGCACCATTCCAGTGTAAAGTCCCGCCACCAACTTGAGAGGATTCCTGGTTCCTCCACATGCTTGTCAACACTGGATAATGTCGGTCTTTTTTTCAACATTTGCTTTTATCTGTTTGACTGTGCCGGGTCTTGGTTGCAGCTCTCTGGGTCTCCAGTCCTCGTTATGGCATGCAGGAGCTTTAGGTGAGACATGAGAACTCTTAGCTGTGGCACGAGGGATCTAGTTCTTTGCCCAGGAATCGAATCCAGGCCCCTGCATTGGGAGCGTGGCGTCTTACCCACTGGAGCCCCAGGGGGGTCCCAGCCTCAGTCTTTCTGATGGGAGCTGTTCCTGGAGGTGTGCCGGTGTCTTACTTGGCTAAGTTGTATCTCCCCGGTGACCAATGCTGACACATTTCTGTACTCCTGCTGACCAGCTGGATGTTCTCTTTGTGAAGTGTAGCCCACTTCTGAATTCGGCTGTGTGTTCTTCTTGTATTGATTTGTAGCATTCTTTCTGTGTTCTGCATACATATCCTGGGCTGGGCACATGTATTACAAACATCTGCCCTAGTTTTGTGTCTTCATCCTCTCTATGCTGTCTTCTGATGAACAGGCTTTAATATCAAAGGCATCAAACTTATTAGTCTTTTTTTTTTTTTTTTGGTTAGTAACTTTAGTTTACAAATTATTTAATCTTTTGCCTTTCTCATAGTTATAAAGTTATGCTCTATTTTTTAATGTAAATTTAAATTAATTTTAGATTTACAGAAAAGTTGCAAAAATAGTGCAGAGAACTCACATATATACTTCATGTAGCTTGCTCTGATTTTAATATTTTACAGAACCATAGTACCTTTATCAAAACTAAAAAACAGACTTATTTTATTCTTATTTTTTCCTTTATAAGCTTTCTTATTTTGTCTTTGAAATTAGGTCTGTGAGCCATCTCAAGCTACTTTGTGTGTGGTGTGATGTGTGGGTTACATGTTTTTAATATGGATACATCCATATGCTCCAGCACCACTTACTGAAAGACATTTCAATTCTTTGGTGAATCATGGGTAACTTAGCTCAAATCATAAGTGGTTTTAGTTTAGAGAATCACTTTGTTGTTTCCATAACCTAACTGTCTACTGCATAAAACATAAAACAACTTATATAAAACAACTGCATAAAACAACACTGACTTATTAACTTGCTCTCACTTTATTGCTGCTGTTGTTTAGTCGAATCTGACTCTTTCGTGACCTCATGGACTGTAGCCGGCCTATTGCTTCATTCACTTCAGTTCAGTGGTAGGTCTAAAATCTGATGGTGTAAGTTCTCCAACTTTATTCTTCTGAAAGTTCTCTTAGCTATTTCTGGCTGAATCCCATTATAAGTGTCAGAAATAGATTTTCCTTGGTGATATTGATGGTTCATTAATCAACATAATAAATGTTTGTGCTTTTTAAAACTGAAGAAAAAATGTTTCTTCAAATAGAAAGATCACACCAAGTGTGTATCAGAACAAACCTCCATGGAGCAAACAAAGGGACCATGACTGCACTCCAGTGATGTGTCAGCTGTGCAAGGGTGAGCGGAGGAGGACCAGGCTTCCCGGTGGTCAGGAGACCAATGCTCATGAAGAAAGAGGTCTGAAAGAACCACCATTCTTAGCAGCAGATGTGGAGGCGAGAGGTTCACTGAACACTGGTAGCCAAGCGCTGAGACTGAGTGACTCTGGACCTGAGTCCTGTGCCCAGCCAGCTGTCGGTCAAAAGTGAGGCCAAGTCTCCACAGGCCTCCACAGATGAATTGTATATTGCATCGTAGAAATCATAGAGTAAACATGTAAAAATAAACGAATCCAGAAAGAAAGTGTGTAAGCCATAGAGCAGCAGAGAACAGCCCCTGGTGAAAGCTATTGTTAAATGTAAGTAAGTACTGATTAAGGAAATTACATACTGGCACTTCCTTGGTGATCTGGTGGCTAAGACTCCATGCTCCTAATGCAGGGGGCCCGTGTTCAGTCCCTGGTCAGGAAACTGGATCCCACAAGCTGCACCTCAAGATCTCATGTGCTGCAACTAAGACCCAGCCCAGGCAAGTAAATAAGTAAATATTTAAAAAGTAAAAATAAAAGCAATGCTTCATTAAAAATGTGTACCAAGATCAAGCTACAGTTCCAAGTATCAGTATAGGCTAATAGGGATATACAAGAAGATAATACAAAAGTGATGCTAAGAAGTTCGTTTCCTTAGAGGGAGAATACAGCTGTTGATTTACTAATTTAACATAAGCAAACATGGTCATGGTGGTTTAGTTGCAAAATTGTCTCCGACTGTTCACAACCCCATGGACTGTAGCCCACCAGGCTCCTCTGTCCATGGGATGCTCCAGGCGAGAATACTGGAGTGGGTAGCCATTCCTGTCTCCAGGGGATCTTCCCAACCCAGGGACTGAACCCAGGTCTTCTGCATTGCAGGCAGATTCTTTACCATCTGAGCCACCCTGATGCCAAAGAAGCTAAGGCTGATTGGTTCTTTGAGGACCTACAAGATCTTCTAGAACTAACACCATAAAAGGATATCCTTTTATTCCAAGGGAACTGGAATGCAAAAGTAGGAAGTCAAGAGACCCCAGGAGTAACAGGCAAGTTTGGCCTTGGAGTACAGAATGAAGCAGGGCAGAGGCTAATAGAGTTTTGTCAAGAGAACACACTGGCCATAGCAAACACCTATTACAGCAACACGAGAGACGACTCTACACATAGACATCACCAACTGGTCAACATTGAAATCAGATTGATTGTATTCTTTGCAGCCAAACATGGAGAAACTCTATACAGTCAGCAAAACAAGACCTGGAGTTGACTGTGGCTCAAATCATGAACTCCTTAGTGCAAAATTCAGGCTTAAGTTGAAGCCAGTAGGGGAAACCACTAGACCATTCAGATATGACCTAAATCAAATCACTTATGATTATACAGTGGAGATGATGAGTAGATTCAAGTGATTAGGCCTGGCAGACAGAATGCCTGAAGAACTATGGACTTCTGTAACATTGTAGAAGTCAGTGACCAAAACCATCCCCAAGAAAAAGAAATGCAAGAAGTCAAAGTGGTCATCTGAGAAGGCTTTTCACACTGTTCATGGGGTTCTCAAGGCAAGAATACTGAAGCAATTTGCCATTCCCTTCTCCAGTGGACCACGTTTGGTCAGAACTCTCCCCCATGACCCGTCTGTCTTGGGTGGCCCCACACGGCATGGCTCATACTTTCACTGAGTTAGACAAGGCTGTGGTCCATGTGACCAGTTTGGTTAGCTTTCTGTGATTGTGGTTTTCAGTCTGTCTGCCCTCTGATGAAGGATAAGAGGCTTATGGAAGCTTCCTCATGGGAGAGACTGACTGAGGGGAAAACTGGGTCTTGTTCTGATGGATGGGGCCAGGCTCAGTAAATCTTTAATCCAATTTTCTGTTGATGGGTGGAGCTGTGTTCCCTCCCTGCTATTTACCTGGGGCCAAAGTATGGTGGAGGTAATGAAGATAATGGTGACCTCCCTCAAAAGATCCCATGCATGCACTGCTACAGTCCATGCCCCAGCCCTGCAGCAGGCCACCACCAACCCACGCCTTTGCTGGAAACTCCCGGACACCCACAGGCAGGTCCGGGACAGCCTCCTGTGGGGTCACTGCTCCTTTCCCCGGGTCCTGGTGCACAAGCTTCTGTTGTGCCCTCCAAGAGTCTATCTCCCAGGCCTGAGCAAGTTCTGGCAGCTCTATGGTGGGGTTAATGGCGACCTCCTCCAAGAGGGCTTACGCCATACCCACACCCAGAGCTGCTGTCCCTGCAGCCGTCCACTGCCGACCCACGCCTCCACAGGAGAAGCTCAAACACAGTTCTGTCTGAGTCTCTGTGGGGTCCTTGGGTCCTAGTGCGCACATGTTTGTTTGAGCTCTCTGAGCGTCTCTGGCAGGAATGAGGTTTGATTCTAAACGTGAATTTGCCCCTCCTACAATCTTACTGGGGTTTCTCTGACCTTCGATGTGGGGTCTCTCCTCACAGCTGCTGCTCCTGACCTTGGACATGGGGTATCTCCTCTTGGCTGCTTGCTTGACAGAATGATGTCTGTTGATATCCAAGGCAAACTATTCAATATCACGGTAATCCAAGTCTATGCCCTGACCAGTAATGCTGAAGAAGCTGAAGTTGATGATTCTATGAAGACTTACAAGACCTTCTAGAATTAACACCCAAAAAAGTTGTTCTTTTCATTATAAGCAACTGGAATGCAAAAGTCGGAAGTCAAGACATACCTGGAGTAACAGGCAAGTTTGGTCTTGGAGTACAGACTGAAGCAGGGAAAAGGCTGATAGAGTTCTGCCAAGAGAATGCACTGGTCATAGCAAACACCCTCTTCCAACAACACAAGATAAGACTCTACACATGGACATCACCAAAAGGTCAACACCGAAATCAGATTGATTATATTCTTTGCAGCCAAAGATGGAGAAGCTCTATACAGTCAATGAAAACAAGACCAGGAGCTGACTGTGGCTCAGATCGTGAACTCCTTATTGCCAAATTCAGATTTAAATTGAAGAAAGTAGGGAAAACCACTAGACCATTCAGATATGACCTAAATAAAAACCCTAACGATTATACAGTGGAAGTGAGAAATAGATTTAAGGGACTAGAGCTGATAAAGTGCCTGATGAACTATGGATGGAGATTTGTGACACTGTACAGGAGACAGGGAGCAAGACCATCCCCAAGAGACAAAAATGCAAAAAAGCAAAATGGCAGTCTGGGGAGGCCTTACAAATAGCTGTGAAAAGAAGAGAAGAAAAAAGCAAAGGAGAAAAGGAAAGATATACCCATTTCAATGCAGAGTTCCAAAGAATAGCAAGGAGAGATAAGAAAGGCTTCCTCAGTGATCAGTGCAAAGAAATACAGGAAAACAATAGAATGGGAAAGACTAGAAATCTCTTCAAGAAAATTAGAGATACCAAGGGAATATTTCATGCAAAGATGGGCTCAGTAAACGACAGAAATGGTATGGACCTAACAGATCAGGAGATATTAAGAAGAGGTGGCAAGAATACACAGAAGAACTGTACAAAAATGATCTTCATGGCCTAGATAATCACGATCACCTAGAGCCAGACATCCTGGAATGTGAAGTCAAGTGGGTCTTAGGAGGCATCACTACAAACAAAGCTAGAGGAGGTGAGGGAATTCCAGTTGAGCTATTTCAAATCCTAAAATATGATGCTGTGAAAATACTGCACTCAATATGCCAGCAAATTTGGAAAACTCAGCAGTGGCTGAAAAAGGACTGGAAAAGGTCAGTTTTCATTCCAATGTCTAAGAAAGGCAATGCCAAAGAATGCTCAAACTACTGCCAAATTGCACTCATCTCACACGCTAGTAAAGTAATACTCAAAATTCTCCAAGCCAGGCTTCAGCAATATGTGAACCATGAACTTCCAGATGCTCAAGCTGGTTTTAGAAAAGGCAAGAGAGTTCCAGAAAAATATCTATTTCTGTTTTATTGTCTATGCCAAAGCCTTTGACTGTGTGGATCACAATAAACTGTGGAAAATTCTGAAAGAGATGGGAATACCAGACCACCTGACCTGCCTCTTGAAAAATCTGTATGCAGGTCAGGAAGCAACAGTTAGAACCGGACATGGAACAACAGACTGGTTCCAAATAGGAAAAGGAGTACGTCAAGACTATATATTGTCACCCTGCTTATTTAAGTTATATGCAGAGTACATCATGAGAAACACTGGGCTGGATGAAGCAAAAGCTGGAATTAAGATTGCTGGGTGAAATATCAATAACCTCAGATATGCAGATGACACCACTCTTACGGCAGAAAGTGAAGAACTAAAGATCCTCTTGATGAAAGTGAAAAAGGAGAGTGAAAAAGTTGGCTTAAAGCTCAACATTCAGAAAACGAAGATCATGGCATCCGGTCCCATCACTTCATGGCAAATAGATGGAGAAACAGTGGAAACGGTGGAAGGCTTTATTTTGGGGGGCTCCAAAATCACTGCAGATGATGACTGCAGCCATGAAATAAAAAGACACTTGTTCCTTAGAAGAAAAGTTATGACCAACCTAGACACCATATTAAAAAGCAGAGACATTACCAACAAAGGTCCATCCAATCAAAGCTATGGTTTTTTCAGTAGTCATGTATGGATGTGAGAGTTGGATTATAAAGAAAACTGAGTGCCAAAGAATTGATGATTTTGAACTCCAGTGTTGGAGAAGACTCAATCCCTTGGACAGCAAGGAAAAGCAACCAGTCCATCCTAAAGGAAATCAGTCCTAAATGTTTATTGGAAGGACTGATGTTGAAGCTGAAAGTCAAATACTTTGGCCACCTGATGAGAAGAGGTGACTCATTTGAAAAGACCCTGATGCTGGGAAAGATTGAAGGTGGGAGGAGAAGGGGGCAACAGAGGATGAGATGGTTGGATGGCATCACCGACTCAATGGACATGAGTTTGAGTAAACTCCGGGAGTTGGTGATGGACAGGGAGGCCTGGCGTGCTGCAGTCCATCGGGTCGCCAAGAGTCGGATATGACTGAGTGACTGAACCGAACTGGGAAGGCTTTACAAATAGCTGAGGAAGGAAGAGAAGCGAAAGGCAAGGGAGAAAGGGAAAGATACACCCAACTGAATGCAGAGTTCCTGAGAATAGCACAGAGAGAAAAGAAGGCCTTCTTAAATGAACACTGCAAAAAAGTAGAGAAAAGCAACAGAACAAGAAAGACTAGAGAGCTCTTCAAGAAAAATGGAGATACGTCAATGCTGTATATTGTCAGCCTGCTTATTTAAGTTATATACAGAGTACATCATGCAAATTGCAACCCTGGATGAATTACAAGCTGGAGTCAAGATTGCCAGGAGAAATATCAACAACCTCAGATATGCAGATTATACCACTCTGATGGCAGAATGCGAAGAGGAACTAAAGAGCTTCTTGATGAAGGTGAAAGAGGAGAGCGAAAAAGCTGGCTTAAAATTCAACATCAACAAAACCAAGATCGTGGCATCTGGTCCCGTCACTTCATGGCAAATAGAAGGAGAAAAAGTGGAAGCAGTGACAGATTTTATTTTTTGGGCTGCGAAATCACTGCAGATGGTGACTGCAGCCATGAAATTAAAAGATGCTTGCTCCTTGGAAGGAACACTATGATAAACCTAAACAGCGTAATAAAAAGTAAAGATATAACTTTGCCGACATATGTCTGTCTAGTCAAAGTATGGTTTTTCCAGTAGTCATGTATGGATGTGAGAGTTGGACTATAAAGAAAGCTGAGTGGCACAGAATTGATGCTTTTGAACTGTGGTGCTGGAGAAGACTTTTGAGGGTCCCCTGGACAGCAAGGAGTTCAAACCAGTCAGTTGTAAAGGAAATCAACCCTGAATATTCATTGGAAGGACTGATGCTGAAGCTCCAGTACTCTGGGCACCTGATGCGAAGAGCTGACTCATTGGAAAAGACCCTGCTGCTGGGAAAGATTGAAGGTGGGAGGAGAAGGGGTGGACAGAGGATGAGATGGTTGGATGGTCTCAATGGACTCGAGTTTGAGCAAACTTGGGGAGATGGGGGGGAGAGCAGGGAAGCCTGGTGTGCGGCAGTCCATCGCGTCGCAAAGAGCCCAATGTGACTTATCGACTGAACAACAACAAATACGGTTGTATCTGTTAGGTAATACTGACGACTCTACAAGGGCGTGTGTGGTGAGGGGGCATCAGAGAAAATGTAAATCAAGGCAAAGACTGTTCTGAAGACTCAGCGGAAGGGTACCTCTCAGGACCCCCGTGTGATGCAACAGTGTTCACTGGAGAACGTTTGCTGTCTAACCGTGAACTCTTTTCAGAGGCCTGGGAGGAGATGAGGGGAGCACCGAAGGGCTAGACAGTGGGAGCCAACGCCCCATTCTGGTCCCGAAAGGACAGGGCCGGTCAGTGCGTCAGTGCCCGCAGGGAGCCCGGCTCCCACGGAGGCCAGCCGAGGAGGGCGGCAGGGTTTCGTCCAGGATCCTGCGAAGTCTGAGGAAGACTCGTGCAGAGCTGCCTTCAAGGAGGCGTCTGCAGGTACACAAGCCTCGGGGGTGCGGCCTGGAGGCCCGGACCCGGGAGCAAAGCCCCTCAGGGCGAAGGCCGCCCTCGGGCTCCTGGGGCAGCCTCACTGTGGAGCCGGAGGGGAACCTCTCCTGACCAAGTCCCCCCGCTCAGCCCGGGCCTCCGCCTGGAGGAGCGGCCGCTCCGCCGCCCGACGACGCCTCTTTCCCCGGGGGCTTCTTCCCGCCCCGAGGCTTCCGCGCCGGCCTCGCGTATGGAGAAGGGCAGCCCCGCTTTCTCCGCAGTGGGACTGTCCGGAGCCCGCTGGCGTGCTCTGCGGGGCTCGCAGGACGACGTGGGGGTTCAAAGAGTTACTGCCAGCCCGGCACAGATCGGCTCTCACTGCGCGTCAGACCAGAAGCGGCCAGTGCACGCAGGCCCGAGCGACTGGACCCAGCAGAAGCGGGCTCCGCAGCATGCGGTCTGGTCCCGGTTGTGCAGTTCAGGACGGTCCCAGCTCCCTGGTGGAGACGCATCTCCAGGCCCCCACCAGGGCCTGGGAGGGGCAGCCGCCGCTTCTGGCTCCAGCCTCCCGCCCCCTGCTGGGCCTCTGCACCGTCAGAGTCAGGACAGGCCAGGTTCCTCAGGGCTCCTCCCTGCCCTCCACCCGAGGCGGCGGCCTCTTCACACTGGTGACGCCCGGCCCATCGCAGACGAGCCGTCGCCCCGTGTAGTCACACCCCCACTGAGGCGCGCCCGCGATCCCATCAGGGCCCCGCGGATCGCTGACCGCATCACCAGGAGGCTGCCATTGGCCGAGGCTGGAGCCCCGCACAGCCGGGTGCAGCTCAAGAGAGGCCACGTGCGGCACACCAGCATCCTCGGTGGGCACTGGGGCTCGGCCTGGGCTGCAGCAGCGCCTCGGACCCGAGACCCCCTCAGACCTCCTAGAACCTCCTCGGAGCTGAGACCTCCTCGGACCTTCTCAGACCCGAACCTCCCCGGACCTGAGACCTTCCCGGACCCGAACCGCCTCGGACACCCCAGCTGCTCTGGCCCAAGCATGAAGGGCGCGCTCCATGGCCTTGCTGGACGGAGGCAGCCCCAGAGGGTCAGGTGAGGACGAGATTGTGAGAGGGCGGCCGGGCGGTCACTCTGCCGCTTCCCCTCCCACCTGCCCCCTCCCCGGCCCCTCCCTCGATCAGTCGCTGAGCAGCCCAGGGGTCTTCCTCCCCCGCGCCCCACTCTGAGCCAGCCCTCTGCTTCCTGCCAGCCCCTGAGCCAAGCCCGGGGAGCAGAGGGCCCCTCACCCCGGCCCCTTGGCTCCCCCGAGCACCGTCCACTGCAGCGCCGGCCTGCCCAGCTGGGGTCTCGGCATCTGGGCCCCAGGAAGGGGTGGAGTGCCAAGCTGTTGCCTGGCAGATCCTGCCCTGAAGGCAGCAGGCCCCCCCACAGGGAGCCCAGTGGCCATTGGGGTTCTCCCGTCTCTGTCCTCTGAGGCCTGCATGGTGGGGGTGAGGGGCTGAATGCCAGATGCCCAGATAACTAAGGGCCACACAGGCACCCCGGGCAGGGTCACTCCTGTATCAGCCTTTCGTGGTCATCTGTGCTTTCACTCAGCTCTCCCCTCACCTCAACCCCGACCTCTCCTCCAGGCCCCTGAACCCTCTCTGACTCTGTTGTCTGCTTACCTGCAGGTTCCAAGGAGCCGCCTGGGCACCCCGAGGAGTCAGCCCGTGGAAGGAGAGCTCCCCCGAGACGGACGCGTGTGCGTGCAGGGAGCCAGCCATGTGGGGCGCTGGCCGTGCTCCCCTGGCCCCCTCGGCAGTCGTGGGCCCTGCCTGCCCCTACTGTTACCTCTGGGGAGCCCAGCATGTAACTGACCCCGCCTGCTGGCCTGACTGGAGGGCCCCCTGGCTGGAGTTTCCCGACCCTTGCAGTTCCACCAGGGTGCCCTTTGCCAGCCATCCTTGGATGGGGTACCCCCCTCTGGCTGCCTCAGGGCCTTCCATCTGGGCCTGGGGCATCTGCAGTTTTGAGCCCCTCGTGGGGAGCCAGCCCTCAGTCCCCTGTTTTTCCAGAGTGTTTCCTTACCCTGTGGAGCCCCCACCCCCATTCTCCTCAGTCCTTCCAGCTCCAGCTACGGGTGCCCCGGGCCCATGCCCAGACGGGGTGTGTGGGGAGCCAGCGCTCGGCCCCCTGGACCCCCAGGGTGCTTCCTTACCCTGTGGAGCCCCCACCCCCATACTCCTCGTCCCCTCCAGCTCTAGGTGGGGACACCCCCGAGCCCGGTGCCCAGCAGGGGTGGCAGCCTCCGCCCAGCTCAGCCCGCCTGACTGCAGTGGGGAGACCGTCCAGAGCTGCTTCCCACGTGATGATGACACTCGAAATCCTTCCCTCAGGAGGGGTGTCCAGGTTCAGCATTTGGGCCCCCAAACCACCCTGCAGCCCAGAACTCTGCCCTCTGCCCCCTTCCCCCTGTGTGCACCCTCAGCCGGAACCCCACAGCCCCCGCCCCCACTGCCCACCCTCCCGGGCCCACTGCCGCCTCTTCCAGCTCTGATATGTGCTTGGAGACCATGCCCTCCAGTGCTTAGGGGCCGTGGGGTCCAATGAGCCCTGCTGTGCCCGCTGCCCAGATAACTTCCCAATCTGCTGTGACAGATGGGGAGCACGGGCCATTCTTATAAAACGTGTAATAGTGAGCGTCTTACATTCAAATAAGCGATGCTGTGCTGTCAGCTGGGTTCATGCTTCACTCGTTAGAAAGACCCAGCCTCATTTGCATGCGTACACTTCCGATCATTCTCAGATTTGTTACCGAAAGTTTTTCATGTGATTATTTCCTACTCTGTTGATTATCTGTGGTATCCCACTTTTCTTTGTTAATATTTCATATATTAAAAGAAGAAATCTTAACGTAGGTCTCTTGGTTTTATTGACCCCACTGCTCACTCAGCAGTTCTCTTGTGTCTCCCGAAGGCGCTGTCTGCTCCCTGTGTCCACTGTGGGCGGATTGTTTCGTAACACCATGTAGGTGGCGCTCGCTCAAGTCATTTTTAGCCTTTTTTCTTTTCTCATATAACTTTTAATGCCATAAAATTTTCTTTAAATGTATCACTTGAGATGTATTCCATAGTAATATGTGATGTTTTATTTCTGTATCTTTTAAAACAATTCTTACTAAGGGGAAAATCAAGTAAATATTATTTGTCTTCTTTCTGCCAGCAGACAAACCAGAATCTTCACGGTTCTAAGCGTCTCATAGGCCTCTCTCTAATCTTCCAGTTACTGTTCTGTTCGCCATGGTGTTGTAATGGAGTACTAATAAAAGTGAAAACAGTATTCATATAGTGCAGCTTGAAGGCTGGTGGAAGTTACTTAGAGTATTTATATACTGTTGTTTGTGCGCTTACCATGGAAGCTCGCTTTCAAGCAGCATTTTGTACAACGTGAGTCTCTGAAGCAGAAGTGTTTTTCTTTACTGATTCCGAGAGAAATCATTAAAAGTACATTGTGAAGGGGGTAAAAATGAAACACTCAAGTTGCTTGATACAGTTTTGGAATCTGCAATAATCGCTGTGTTAGAAGGTTGTTGAGCTTGAAGAAGCCACGTCTCCTGGGACCTGAAGGTGATGGTGTTCGGTCCTAGCTCTGGAAGCGGTTTCCTTGTCTAGTGTGGAGGTCAGGCCTCTGCCCCTCACAGTGCCCCAGCCCTGGGCTCCGGACAGCGCTTCTGCAGAGGGCGCGCGTGCCTCACTCTCCCTCAGCTGAGTTATCTCTCAGACAGGATGCAGACGGGGCCTTTCCCTCTTCGCACTGATTGCAAAAGTCTGGACAAATCTGAGACCTCTGGTGACAGGTGCCCAGGGGACCGGCCCCTCAGGAGGCCACAGAGGGTGGGCGTGGCCTCAGGTAGCTAGGCTGCTAGGCCACTTGTCTCAGTGTCCCAAGGACCAGCCCGGACCAGGTTGTCACCACCGTCCACCCCAGGTACATCAGTGCCCAGAGAACACCAAACGTCGCCTGCCAGCTGGGCCAGGGCCCTCGGTGGAGTGGCTTGTCGGGGGCTGCGGGCCACAGAGACCCACAGCTCGTCCACACCCCACACCCCCATGGTTTTCTTGCCCTGCTTCCTGTTTGTGTTTGGAGAATTTCAGTGGTAGGAGGAGCAGGAGGAATGGACGCGCACGTACCCTCCACCTACGTGGATCGTTCCTCCTGCGAATCTTTAATTCCTGTCTCCAGTCACCTGAATATTCTTACAGGTGATGTCTCCTGTGTCTCTCCATCAGTCCCCCTCTCAGTCTGTCCTCTCCCCACTAATGTGGTAACGGTGTCACAGTAAATTCTGAATATTCTTACAGGTGATGTCTCCTGTGTCTCTCCATCAGTCCCCCTCTCAGTCTGTCCTCTCCCCACTAATCTGGTAACGGTGTCACAGTAAATTCTGGATGCCTGACCCTTTCTCGTGCGTCTCTGCAGCACGAGGGCACTGTCCTGCAGGCCGTGCCGTCATCACTCCCGACAGTACGTAGTCTGCAGAGCGTACACACGTTCCCAGTTGGCCTTAGAGTGTAGGTTTTCCCTAAAGTGTTCAAAGTGTGTGTTTTTAAATTTTTTTCAATTAAATTTTCTTAATTTTAAATTTTATTTTTGCCTAACAGTGTATTTTATACCTGGCTTTTTTGGGGGAAGGAATTAGGGTAGATCAAATGGTCATTTGCACATCCTATTTGGAGAGGTGAGAGTTCCTCACTTTGCCCTTCGGTTGGGGCTGTGCTCTTTGAGTGTGCATGTTTATAAAACGTTCCTTATATATTCCATAGACAAGTCTTTTGTTAGATGCAAGTGCTGGTTAAATATTCGTTGTGGCTTTTCTTTCCCTTTGGCTGCACTGGGTTTGGTGCTGTGTGGGCTTTCTCCAGCTGCAGCTTCCAGGGGCTTCTTTTCCTTGTGGTACAGTAGCTTCTCATCACTGGCTTTTCCTTCTACAGAGCTCAAGCTCTAGGGTGTGTGGGCTTCAGTCGTCACGGCTCCTGGGCTCAGCAGCTGCGGTGTGTGGGCTCCAGAGCACAGGCTCAACAGTTGTGGTGAATGGGCTTATCTGTCGTGGGATCCTCCCAGAACAGGGATCAGACCCGTGTCTCCTGCAGTAGCAGGCAGATTCTTTACCACTGAGCCACCAGGAAAGCCCTCTTTGTGGCTTTTTAAATGGCGTCTGTAGGTGAACAGAAGTTTTTAATTTTATAGAAGTCTTATTTGTCAAATTTTATTAGTGCTCTTCAATCTGTTTAAAATTATTAAGCCTGTTTAATTCTTTGTCTACTTCCAAGTCATGAACATATTCTCATATTTTTTTCTTGGAGTTTTATTGTGTTACCTTTTATGTTTCCATCTCAAATTAATTTTTGGAACATACTAACTCTCAGTTTGGGGCACAGCATATGCTGTATTTTAGGAAACGTTTTTGTGTACTTAAAAAAATTCTTCAATTGTTTGGTATAATACGCTACACATGTCAATTAGGTCAAGGTAGATAATTATTTTGTTCATATCTTCTATTTTTTCATGTCTTCTTGTTCTATTATTTACTGAGAGAATTAGAATCTATGGTTTTGCATTTTTCTATTTTTCCTTTTAGTTCCGTCCATCGTTGCTTCATTGTCTAAAGATGTGTTATTGTGTTTTTATTGTTTTATTGTCTGGACCATCTGTTTTATTGTTTTATTGTCTGGACTATTTGTCCCTTTATTCTTATAGTGTCACACTTGACATTGTTCAATACTTCTCGCATTAGAGTCTGTTTTGTCTGGAAATTTATCTGTTCGTTTATCTAGTGTTTGCTTTATTTGCACTTTGTGCTGTTATATTCAAACGTGTTTCCTGAGAGCTTGTTTGGAGGCTCTAGCAGGGGAGCACAGTACACCCTTGACGGGAGACTGGTCCTCCTCTGTTGGGACGGTCGTCCTCTTTGACCGAGCGTGCAGCTGCAGGAGGGACACACGTGGGGCGGTGAGGGAGCGGGGGACACGCACCTACCCAGTCAGATCAGCTGAGTCAACCCTGCGACCACTGGGTGACAGGTGTTGCAACCAGATCACCCTCACGTCCTCAAAAGTGTCCCTTAAAGCCTCAGAGAGCTTTAAAAATGCAGGCTCGTGACTGTCCTGTAGCTGGACTGTTTCGTCCATCTGTTTAGTGTGGTCCCTGATGCGGCTGCCCTTGCCCACCGTCTCACTGCGGTCTCTGGGTCCATACCTCCTCCTGAACCTTTTGTTTAAAACATTTCTCCACTGTATCTCTCTGTTACTTTTAAATTATACTTCAGTCTATCATTCTTTTGGCAGTTACTCTAAAGATTAAAAGGCGGTTACTTGAAAGATTAAACTACAGACCCTCCATGGATTACTGTCTACTTGATACAAGTATTTGTACCAGTTTCCAAACCATGCAGTTCAGCTCCAGTCTCCCACTTCTCCCTAGCGGGCTGTGCTAATTGCTGTAATGTACTCTGCACTCTACGTCTCGGTTATAAAGTTAACAAGACAGCATCAATTGCTTAGTCTTAAGGCGGTGGCACCCCACTCCAGTACTCTTGCCTGGAAAATCCCATGGATGGAGGAGCCTGGTAGGCTGCAGTCCTTGGGGTCGCTAAGAGTTGGACACGACTGAGCGCCTTCACTTTCACTTTTCACTTTCATGCACTGGAGAAGGAAATGGCAACCCACTCCAGTGTTCTTGCCTGGAGGATCCCAGGGACGGGGGAGCCTGGTGGGCTGCCGTCTATGGGGTCGCACAGAGTCGGACACAACTGAAGTGACTTAGTAGCAAATCATTATTTTTACATTTTTCCATTTGTTTCCCGTTCCTGCATTCTTTCCTTCCTGAATCTCCACACCTGCAACTGGAATCATTTTTCTCTTCTTCCTGTGTTTCTTTGGCTTCAGGTTCTTGTGAGTTACTCTCTCAGCTTATGTTTGCCTGAAAAATGTCTTTTTTGGTCCTTCACTTTTAAGGGATATTTTGCTAACCCTTTTTGCTAAGTTGGCAGTTATTTTGTTCTCTAGGAAGTAAAGCATCACTTCATTTCATTTTCTAGTGGGAATCTAAGTCAGAAGGAAGACTTGGACACTTTGGCCATGTGCACGCCCACCTGAGGCACTCACTGCAGTCAGTCTCTACCATGATTGTGCCCTGATTCCCCTGCTGGAGAGTGTGGCCTGTGGTAAACCAGTTCTTCAAAAGTCACTGTTGTAAACCCAGTACAGTTTGTGGACTTACTCTCTCGCGGTGACAGCAGAGCCCACGTGTCCGTCAGCTCACGCTTGCCGACTGTGTGGCCCACTTCCACATCCTTGGCTAGTTTTGGTTTGCCTGACCTCTCATTTTCCTCGAGAGGCCTGCACTGAGTATATAGGCTTTATCAAGCTCAGCATTATTTCTTGCCATTCTATTTTTCCGAGAGTTCTAACACTTCAGAATATACTGAAACCTTATCAAACCCTTTCTCTGTATCTGCCAAGGACAGTTTTCTGTAATCATTAAGGTAGACATTTTTCGTCTTCTGTAGCCGAACAATGTAGTGAATTATTTCATGTGGAAAATTATCTTTGCGTTGCTGGGGTACAGTACATCCAGTCACAGGTTTTCTAAGACATTTTGCATTTGGTTTGTTCCTGTGCTATTTAGGATATTTTACACGAAGGGGAAATAACCCAGATGTGTTTTCTTGTGTTGACTTTACCAGCTCTGAATATAAGGTAATAATCGCTTCCAAAAATTAATTTCAAAACTCTCCTCTTTTAAAGAAATATTCTGGAGTGTTCTTATGAATAAGTTTGGAAAATTCATCTGTAAAGCTGTCTGCGCCTGGGGCTTTTTAGTGGTAAGGGCACCATCACTTTGCTTATGACATTTACTTACATGTCGCTTTCATGAATTGCTTTTGTAGTTCTGTGTTTTGCTTACGTATGTCTTCTCTCATCTTTCTTAGTCTTCCCAATGTCTTGTGTATTTTTTTAAAAAACAAACACTCTTTTGGTTTTTCACCTTTTAAAATCATTTCATTATTCTGTGTTTGTGGATTTTGTCTTTGTATTTTTTCTTTCATTTTGTCCTTGGGTTTCTTCTGTGGCTGCTTTTCTAACTTCCACTGGAGCTCTCGGTCTCCTCCGCAATGAACCTGAGGTGATACATTTCTCAGAATACCTCTTTACAGGTGTCTCACCGGCTGGGCAGCTGCTGCGTTTGTTATATCTGTTCTGCAGGGTGGAGAGGCCCTCCTGCCTGGTCAGGGGCCAGCTTCCACAGCCTAGCCCACCCCATGCAGTGATGTCTGGATGGACACCCAGACACTCAGTCCTGACCTCTGGTCACTCTTATGCCAACTTTGAAGGCTTTCCACGTTCCTGTATGCAGTGTGTTATTTTAAATTCGCTCTTGTTACTTCAACTAGTGTATTTTTTAAGGAAGTGTCACATATTAAGTATAATCACTAAAGTACTTAGGAATTTGGTGTCTCTCGCCATACATTGAATATAAACTAGATGTAATGAGGTAGTACAACATGATGAAACTGGCTGGATGTCACTGTCTCTGCATGTCTCACCACCCCCGCCAGCTTGGCTTCGTGAGAGGGAGAGACGTCAGGATGGGCATGAGGGCCGTCCACCCTGCCCCTGGCTTGCTCTCTGGTGTCCCGAGGACACTGTTGTCTGCGACCCTAGTGTTGCAGAGCCTGGGCTGGTGGAGGCTGCACCTCGGATGCTGGATGTGGGGACCCATGTCTGCCATCCCCCCACCCTGCACCGCCCGGCTCCTCGTGCACAGTTCACGCTCCGTCTGGTGCACAGAGGTTGGCAATGGAGCTGACCGCAGCCCTGGAAGACCTCTCCTCCCTTCCCCCCAACCGTGTCCATAAGTTTGTTCTTTCTCTGTGTCCACTGCTGCCCTGCAAATGTTCATCCATACCATCTCTATATTCTATGTTCTGCGTTAATATATGATATTTGTTTCTCTCTTTCTGACTTACTTCACTCCATATAAAAGTCTCTAGGTTCATCCACCTCATTAGAACTGACTCAGATGTGTTCCTTTTTATGGCTGAGTAATATTCCTTTGTATATATACCACAGCTTTTTTTATCCATCCGTCGATGCACATCCAGGTTGCTTCCATGTCGTGGCTATTGTAAATAGTGCTGCGGTGAACACTGGGGTACGTGTGTCTTTTTCAATTTTAGTTTCCTCAGGGAGGCCTGTCATGCTGCAGTCCATGGGGTCACAAAGACTTGGGCACAACTTGGTGACTGAACAACACCAGGGTGTATGCCTAGTAGTAGGCTTGCTGGGCCATATGGTAGTTTTATTCCTAGTTTTTAAAGGAATCTCTATACTGTCTTCCATAGTGTCTGTACCAATTTACATTCCCCCAACAGTGCAAGAGGGTCTGTTTTTCTCCACACCCTCTCCAGAAATTATTGTTTGTGGGTTTTTTGATGATGGGCATTCTGTCTGGCCATTCTGAGTCTCTTGATGAAAGTGAGAGTGAAAAAGTTGGCTTAAAACTCAACATTCAAAAAACTAAGATCATGGCATCCGGTCCCATCACTTCATGGCAAATAGATGGGGAAACAATGGAAACAGTGACAGACTTTATTTTGCAGGGCTCCAAAATCACTGCAGATGATGACTGCAGCCATGAAATTAAAAGACGCTTGCTCCTTCCAAGAAGAGCTATGACCAACCTAGACAGCATATTAAAAAGCAGAGACATTAGTTTGCCAACAAAGGTCCATCTAGTCAAAGTTATGGTTTTTCCAGTAGTCATATATGGACGTGAGAGTTGGACTATGAAGAAAGCTGAGCACCGATGAATTGATGCTTTTGAGCTGTGGTGTTGGAGAAGACTCTTCAGAGTCCCTTGGACTGCAAAGAGATCAAACCAGTCTGTCTTAAAGGAAACCAGTCCTGAATATTCATTGGAAGAACTGATGCTGAAGCTGAAATTCCAATCCTTTGGCCACCTGATTCGAAGAAATGATTCATTGGAAAACATTGGAGAATGATTCCCTGATTCTGGGAAAGACTGAAGGCAGGAGGAGAAGGGGGCGACAGAGGATGAGATGGTTGGATGGCATCACTGACTCAATAGACATGAGTTTGAGCAAGTTCCCGGAGTTGGTGACGGACAGGGAAGCCTGGTGTGCTGCAGTCCATTGGGGTCGCAAAGAGTCAGACACGACTGAGCTACTGAACTGAACTAAGAAGGAGCGATGTTGAGCAGGAGGGGCAGGGCCCCATGGGGAGGCAGCAGGTAAGCTGTAAGGACAGGAAGCATGGGGCAAAGGCTGGGCTCCGGCTGCCTCTCAGGGCTCAGAAGGAACACAGCTGATGGAAAAGGAATATTTGAAGAAACGGTGACCACAATTCTCCAGAATTAAAACTTAAAAGATTGAAAATCGCCAGAAAGAGCAGAAGGAAGCCCCTGCCCTCCACTCACGTGATGAGACTTACCATCCTCAATAGAAACCTCTGAACCTCGCGGTACACTTGCATCTCTGAAATAAAGGGTTAGCTTTTCACTCCTGGGAATGAAATTACATACTCCTAAAATCACCCTTTGAATCAACACAAATCTTGAAATTCTTAGAATTAAAGGAAAACGCTCTACATACAAAGTTACAGGATACGGCAAAAGGGCGCCCCGAGGGTGAGACACTGATCAGAAACCAGGGGTGTCGGAGGAAAGAGCTCAGCGTCCAGGTCGGGAAAGTGCGGCACAGAGGAAAGCGAATCTGGGGAAGCGGCGAGAAGGACATCCGGACTGGCCGTCGTCTGATCTTCACAAGTGGAGAGCTGGCCCTGAGAGGGTAGTGCAGGCACCTTGAGATGAGAAGGACGGGGGAAACGGTGTGTTTCCAACCAGACTGCGAGCAGGAGAGATGCCGACCACTCCGCTTACCACCCCCGAACCCCCTCAGGACGCGCCCGGCGGTCCTGCGGAAGCGGGACAGGGGAGTGGCCTGGAAGCTACACAGACACGCAGACAGACAGACAGGGCGGCTCTGAACCATGGGGAGCAGGCACGTGGGCGAGGCCCTGGGCTGAGAACCGCATGGCGGTGGGCTCCCTCGTGGACCCCAGACCCGCTCGCAGAGAGGCCAGCCCCCAGACCACCCAGGAAGCTGTAAGAAAAGCCGCCGTCTCCAGGCAGAGGCCCCGGAGGGGGCAGCCCGGGAAAACAGCAGACTGGAGACCACCCGGCCATCCCGTCCGCAGAGGCCGGTGGCGGGGCGGGGGCGGGGGGCGGCCTCCCCTGCCGCTCCCCCAGCCCAGTCCCGCTGAGCGGGAGCCCAGACAGCAACCCCGCCGGCAGCAGGCAGGCCCCAGCCTCCGGCACCGGAAGCCGTGTGCGAAGCCCCGACTCCCGCCCCCCTGGCCTCTCTGCTCCGTCTCTGCAACTTCCTGGGAGTCTGTGACTTCAAAACTTGTTAAAAGTCACGGATTACCACTTCAGTCCGTATCTCTCAGGGCTCCGTACCCTTGTATACGCAGGCGAGGATATACGTCATCACGTCGTCGACCCCTGCGTGACGTAGACGTCACACAGTCGTGGAGAAGTTAGGATTCGAGGGTAAGGTTGGAGCCATTTCCTTTAGAAATACAGGAAGTGGAAGACGGAGGGCACACCCACTGTGTTCAGCGCACTTTCAGCCGTGCAGACACACCCTGTGTTTCTGTGCAGAAAAAGCTCGCTTCCAGGCTTCAGTAACTGTCAGCCAGTCTCACCCCTGTGAGCCCTGGTGGGCTCCTGAGGCCGGTGAGTTGGGGCGGCATCCTGTCGGGGGCGGTGGGGAACCCACGGTTCCAGCCCCTTAGCTTCAGCCCCACCCCGACAGAAGCCAACTGCCCTCTCCCCGCGCGATGCCCCTCAGAAGAGCCCCGGACCTCTCAGACGTTCTCCAGGAATACACGTCAATTCCATGAAGCACAGCCTCCAGAGAGGACCCTGCCCCCAACCTGGGGACAGTGCTGCCCGCGGTCCTCGCCAGTGGTGGCCGACTTCCCTCCCGGGTCCCCTGGACTCCCTGCCCGCACCGCCACTTCCCTGGACGTTCCCGTAGACCAACCCTTGCTACACCCTCTGGCCTGCTCCTCTCCCCCATTTCTCAGGACTCTGCAGCTGGGCCGGCCAGATCTTCACCACCCTTCCTGCCCTGTTCCTCCTGGCTGCCACATCCACCTGGACGGGCCTCCCAGCAGCTCGCTTGTGCCTTTAGCTCGTCCCTGCAGCCGCCGTGTTTCCTGACCCGCCCCCGTGGGCGATCCCAGACCTGGCCACCTCGGACCTCTAGCTGCCCCTGCGTCAGGAGCGGCTGGGACCTGCTGCCTCCCTGCACGCTGGCTCAGCCCAGGTCCTGGCCACGCTGACCTGCAGAGCGGTGTGGAGCCAAGAACCAAATGCACGCAGCTGGGCGGGCAGTTCGTACATGCCGTGGTGACGGGCAGAGAGTGGAGAGGCAGAGTTACTGGAGCACGCGGTTTATGGAATCTAAAAACAGGCGTGCAGGCCCGTGAAGAGGGCTGGGGAGGGGACGGGGTGTGGGCAACGGGGTTGAAGGGCAGAGGGCAAGGAGGAAAGTGAGGACACGTGATGCGTGGGGGCCCAGCATGGGTCCTTGAGAACACGCTGGGCCCTGAGCAACAGTGAGCAACGTGTGTCCCAGGCCCTTAAAAAAGTAAAAACCGAAACCTAAGTGTGGCCATCCACAGTTCCCTGGGCAGCACGCCATGTGTCTCCTGTTTGGGGCGGGTGACTGGGGATGGATCAGAGCTGGAAGAGATGGCGGCAGACCCAGGAGGGGGCGTGGGGGCCCTGGGGTTCGGCCGAGGGTCCCCGCTGGGGGAAGGGGGCGTAGGGCAGAGTTCTGGGCTGGAGGCGGTTTGGGGGCCCAGATGGAAGGCTCTGAGGCAGCTGGAGGGGATGCAGCAGCCAGCCACACGGAGTCGTCCCTTCAGCACCCCCAGCAGGCGGACGGCACTGAAGGCCTCAGCCCTTCCCTCCTGTGGCCATGTCCCAGGTCACGAGAGCCCCTGCATCCAGGCCCAGGCACATCAGCAGGTGCGAGACCTGCAGGGGCTCGTTCAGTCTGGCCAGAGCCTCCTGCGGTGCCTCGAGAGCCTGCTGAGCGTGGAAAACTGTGCAGACCATGGCACTGCCGACGGGCACCAGCCCAGCAGAGGCGGGCATAGGCCTCCAGCTTGGGGTGCAGCCCAGGCGCTGGGCACTAGGCACTGGTGGCCACTGCTGCCTCCCAGAACCCAGCTGGGACTGGAACTGGGAGCGGAGCTGGTCTGGGTCAGCAGAGCAGAACCTGGCAGGGCTGCGAGCTGAGCCAGATTCGCCATATGCAACTGGGGGTATTTTTGTTACACAGTACTGTTTTGTTAATAGATGACCGATACACATTCCCACATGCCTGCCTTCCTAAGAGTGGACAGACTTCAAGGGCTATGCAAGAAAAAGAGAGGAAAACACAACTGGGCCTCGTTTCCTTCCAGGTCGCCTTCCGAGGGAGAGGGGAGCTGTGCTCCTTCCTGCCCTGGTAGCATGGCAGCTGCCTGAGAACAGCCTTGGGGGGAGGAGGGGGAGGGAAGCTGGCAGAGGGGCTGGGAGAGTGAGCAGTCCAGAGCAGTCCACCTCCAGAGGTGGAGGTGACCAAGGAGCGCATGCACTGTGGCCGGGCCCACACACTTGCAGAGGCGAGGTCAGGGTGCAGAGGAGAGTTTGGATCATGAACCAGACCGTGGGGATACAGGGGTATAAGTGAGGCTTCCATGGACGCCAGAGACCACAGAGGCTGGGGGCGGGAGAGCAGCCCGCCCGGTGGGGGGTGGGGGCGGCGTGCACAGTTGGTGCTCCAGATGGACTCATCTGATGCTTTGCACACGAGACCTGCATGGACCCAGACACGGCTTCTGTGCCCAGAGCAAGGGGACAGCCCGCCGCATGGAGGGTGGGGGACACTGAGCACCTCGAATCACCAGAGAGAATGGTCCCTGACAAGCAAGATGGGGCAGACAGAAACTGTTCCGTCTTGGGGGGAAGTTCTTTTTCACTTCAGTTCAGTTCAGTCGTTCAGTCAAGTCCAACTCTTTGTGACCCCATAAACTGCAGCATGCGGGGCCTCCCTGTCCATCACTAACTCCTAGAGTTGAATTTACCCAAACTCATGTCCATTGAGTCGGTGATGTCATCCAACCATCTCATCTTCTGTTGTCCCCTTCTCCTGCCTTAAATCTTTCCCAGCATCAGGGTCTTTTCCAATGAGTCAGTTCTCATCAGGTGGCCAAAGTATTGGAGTTTCAGCTTCAGCATCAGTCCTTCCAATGAATATTCAGACTGATTTCCTTTAGGATGGACTGGTTGGCTCTCCTTGCAGTCCAAGGGACTCTCAAGAGTCTTCTCCAACACCACAGTTCAAAAGCATCAATTCATCATCTCTCAGCCTTCGTTATGGTCCAATTCTCACATCCATACATGACCACTGGAAAAACCATAGCCTTGACTGGATGGACCTTTGTTGGCAAAGTAATGTCTCTGCTTTTTAATATGCTGTCTGGGTTTGTCATAGCTTTTCTTCCAAGGAGCAAGCGTCTTATTAACAGTATTGAAATAATGAGAACAACTCCATGGAGAAATGGGGAAAGAACCTTTAAAAAGTCACAGAAAGTGGGAGTAGAGACAAGACGCCAATAAATGCCCCCCAAAGATGTTCAGACTAGTAAACAGAGGTTGAGTGCACAGAGTCTCAAGTGCTTCCTCCCACACCCGCTCACAGACGACTGAGTGAACAAGTGAAGGGGACAGTCGCTCAGCTGTGTCTGACTCTCTGCGACCCCGTGGACTGTAGGCCCCCAGGCTCGTCTGTCCATGGGCATTCTCCAGGCAAGAACCCTGGAGAGGGTTGCCACGCCCTCCTCCAGGGGATCTTCCCAATCCAGGAATTGCACCCGGGTCTCCTGCATTTCAGGCAGATTCTTTACCATCTGAGCCACCAGGGAAGCCCCGAGGGGGCTTTATTTATACAGGCAGGCAACAGGAATAGCAATCACATGAGAGGAAATGTCAGGATTTGGGGGTGGCGAGGGGAAGGGGTATAGGGGGCTGAAAAAGGGGTGGGCTAAGCTGTCAGGGAATGAGGAGCAGCCAATCCAGAAGGAGACAGCTCCTTACCCCGGCAGAGGGGGCTAGACGTCCCTTCTCTGCCTGGAAGTGGAGGCAGGGGTGGGGGTGGGCAGGCATCTGCCTTCTGCTGAGACCCCAGACCCCTGGGCACGCAGCGTGGACCCTGCTCCCCTTAGGGGAGTGGACACGCCTTGTCCTCCTCTGGGGAGTTGGGCTCAGAGGCGGGGGCTCTGGCGACTCCCCAGGATGAGGCCAGCGTGTCTGAGCTGTGCTCGCAGCTCTTCAGCACCCTCTCCTAGTGAGGAGACCATGGCCAAGCTCACTGGGCTGCCAGGAAAGCCTGTGGCTACACGATAGAGACCGAACCGTCAGGACCAGACACAGAGACACTGTTATGGCAGCTGCCGCAAAGACAGAGACACGACTGAGGCGACGAAGCTTGTGGGACAAAGATGACGTAGAGACAAAGTCAGAAAGCCATTAAAACTGTCCTCAGACAGACTGTACCCTTGAAACATAAGCAAGATCTGGTCTTTCAAGGCATTTAGAGCAAAGACCTTGCAAGTTAAATGGCTGAGTGAGAAACACAAGTGTCGGAAGGTAAGGTTGAAGAAAGTCCCCCCGAGGATAGAGAAACGAGAGAGAAACTAAAAAGAAGGGTTGTTAGACATCAGTAAGAACTCAGGGCTTCCCTGGTGGTCCCTGGTTGAGACCACCTTGTCAGCGCAGGGCTTGCCGTTTTCAGCCCAGGTTGGGGAGCTAAAATCCCGCATGCCTCACAGCCAAAGGGTGAAGACACAAAACAGAAGCAGTGTTGTAACATCCAATAAAGACTTCAAAAATGGTCCACATTTAAAAAAAACACCAATAAGAATTCTAGAATATAGACTAGGCAATGGGGAAGAGTTAAGCAAAGATATGACTCAGGAAAATCTCCCAGAACCTTGGAGTATGTTTGTGGCGTGAACTTAAGGACCCGGGACAAGGGAAATCCTACATCCCCCGGTAAAACAAAGCTGGTTTCAGAGCTGCGGCAGCTTCAGACGCCACCCCCACCTGGGAGAATAGAGCAACACCTCCAACATTTTAAAGGAAAGTGATTTTCCAGCTTGGAAGTCTGAGCCCGGGCAGAATATAAGTCAGGAGTGAGGACAGAGAAAACATACCCTAAGACTTGCAAGGTGCTGAGTTCACCTCCTGTGTCTTTCCTCAGAAAACCGCAAGCATGTCCACTCCATGGAGCTGTGGGTGCCCGCCTGAGAGGAGACGGCCCGGACACAGGTAAGCGGCTCATGGAGCTTCACTCAACTGCGCTTCCAAAATCTGCGGGTTTTTTTTTTTTTTTTGCAAACTGAAGGCTTGTGGTGCCTCTGCGTTGAGTGACTCTTCTGGCGCTGTTTTTCCAACAGCCTTTGCTCCCTCTGTGTCTCTGCATCACATTTTGGTATTTGTCATGGTGTTTCAAGCTTTTGTGTTATCATTATGTTTGTTATAGCGATTGGCAGTCAGTGAACTTGGATGAACTTTGTGAAGGCTTAGATGATGGCTGCGTATTCTAGCAGTCAAGTATTTTTATATTAAGCTGTGTACTTTTTTAGACATGATGCAATTTCACACTTAACAGGCTGCAGTATGTACAAACACAAGCTTTATAAGCACTGGGAAACCAAAGAATTCATGGGACTCCGTTTATTATGGTATTTGCTTTGCTGCGGGGTTGGTGTTTCTGGGGCCAAGGAGGCCCTGATGACGCTGAGCCAGGCTGGCCAGGAGCCGGCACGCTGGACGGATGCTGGGGTGGATGCACCTTTGAGGACCCGGAGGTGTCTGCACACGGGAGGGGTGCGGGAGCAGGCGGGGCAAAGGAGCTGAAAACGGAGGATGGCATCTGGATTTGTGGAGGGGGTGCCAGAGGGGCTGGCCAGGGTGATGTCAGCTGCTAATATCTGCCCGGGACGGGAGCGGCTCCTCTCCCCCGCTCTGCGACGCTGGTCGCTCCTGAGACCACGTCAGACCTGAGGCTCTAGCTTGCACCGTCACAGAGGCCCAGGGCTGAAAGGCTCACAGCAGCGGCAGCGGGAGGAGGCGCAGGGCAGCTCCCGGCAAGAGCGAGAGGGGCTCGGTGTCTCTGGAGGACAGGCTGGCAGCATGGGGGCCATTAAAGGCACCCCTGGCGTCTGCCTGCAATGCAGGAGACCCAGGTTCAGTCCCTGGGTTGGGAAGATCCCCTGGAGAAGGAAATGGCAGCCCACTCCAGTACTCTTGCCTCGAGAATCCCATGGATGGAGGAGCCTGGCGGGTTACAGTCCATGGGGTCGGAAACAGTCAGGCACGACTGAACGACTTCACTTTTACTTTTGGGCACACAGAGCACAGATGTAGGGGCTAGATGTGTGGTCTCTGGCTCCCTTCTCCTTCCTGATGGAAACCCCAGGTTCCTCCTGGGGGAAGGGCTCTGGGCCTGCAGGAGGGGTGGGAGGCTGCTGACTGGGGGTGGGGGGAGTTGTGCACGTTTACCAGACGATGGAGACAGAGAGTCACTGGGCACTGAGGAGGGGATGCTGCTGACCAGGAAGGAGCGGGGGCCCAGGTGCTGAGGAAGCAACGGACAGTCCCTTCTCAGGAAAGCAGGAGAGCCGCCCCCAACCTCCCGCCTGTGCAGACAGAAGCCACGCCCGCCCACACACCTGCCTTTCCCAAGGGCTCTTCTCAGTGCCAAGATGCTGGCTTGGAGGAGGAGTGGGGTCCTGGGGGTCTCCAGGGCCGCCAAAGCCCTGGTCAGCACTGCTTTCTGGCCACGAGTCTCCAGCCTCCCGCACTTGCCGGGAGGAGCAGCCGCCACACCTGCATGCTGGCCCCCACCTGGTGCCCCTATGAGGGCAGAGGGTGGGGTCTGCAGGTGAGGAGGGTGGGGCCAGGCCCCCAGATATGACTCTGCAGGAGCCCATAGGGCCAGGCTGCTGGTCAGTGTCCCACCTCCTGTGACTCCATTGAAGGCCGGAAGCTGGTTGGATTGATCCAGTTATGGGTTCATCCCAGAAACAAAGGCACAGAGGAACTGTGTTGAGTGCTGGCAAGGAGGTGGCCGGGTGTACAACCGACCTACCAGACGTCAGTGAGACAAGGGAGGGGCTGGGAGCTAGTCTAGAGGTCGAGTTGCTGCCAGAACTCTGTTCACTTTGGAGAAGGAAATGGCAACCCATGCCAGCATTCTTGCCTGGAGAATCCCATGGACAGAAGAGCCTGGCAGGCCACAGTCCAGGGGATTGCAAAGAGTCAGACAGGACTGAGCAATTATCACTCACTCACTCAGGACTCACTCGTTCTACCTGTGGCCACAGAAATGCAGAGTTTCAGGTGAAGTAGGGAAGAGTAGCTGTATTGCTTTGCCAGGCAGAGGGGACCGCCACGGGCTAATGCCCTCAGGACTGTGTGTCCCCCACGGAGGGGACAGTGAAGAGTCCAAAGTGCTCAGGGAGCAGGGCGTGGTCAGCTCGTCTTCTGATTGGCTGGTGGTGAGGTCATCGGGAGTCAGCATCATCAGCCTTCCACTTCCAACCAGTCTGGCGTCTACATGCTTGTGGGCAATATACAGGTAACATCTCCCACCTGCTGTGGGTTTCAGTGTCTGCAAAACAGTTCAAAGGACACGGCTCAGAATAGTCTCTATGGTCCTTGAGGAGGAAATAAAGGTCCTTGACTTTGTTTAATGGCTCAGTTCAGTTCAGTTCAGTCGCTCAGTCCTGTCTGACTCTTTGCAACCCCATGAACTACAGCACGCCAGGCCTCCCTGTCCATCACCAACTCCCGGAGTCCACCCAAACCTATGTCCATTGAGTTGGCGATGCCATCCAACCATCTCATCTGTCGTCCCCTTCTCATCCTGCCCTCAATCTTTCCCAGCATCAGGGTCTTTTCCAGTGAGTTAGCTCTTCGTATCAGGTGACCAAATTATTTGACTTTCAGCTTCAACATCAGTCCTTCCAATGAACACCCAGGACTGATTTCCTTTAGAATGGACTGCTTGGATCTCCTTGCAGTCCAAGGGACTCTCAAAAGTCTTCTCCAACACCACAGCTCAAAAGCATCAATTCTTCTGCGCTCAGATTTCTTTATAGTCCAACTCTCACATCCATACATGACCACTGGAAAAACCATAGCCTTGACTAGACCTTTGTTGACAAAGCAATGTCTCTGCTTTTTAATATACTGCCTAAGTTGGTCATAACTTTCCTTCCAAGGAGTAAGCATCTTTTAATTTCATGGTTTCAATCCATCTGCAGTGATTTGGGAGCCCAGAAAAATAAAGTCAGCCATTGTTTCCCCATCTATTTGCCATGAAGTGATGGGACCGGATGCCATGATCTTAGTTTTCTGAATATTGAGCTTTAAGCCAACTTTTCCCACTCTCCTTTTTCACTTTTATTGAGGCTCTTTAGTTCTTCTTCACTTTATGCCATAAGAGTGGTGTCATCTGCATATCTGAGGTTATTGATATTTCTCTCAGCAATCTTGATTCCAGCTTGTGCTTCTTCCAGCCCAGCGTTTCTCATGATGTACTCTGCATATAAGTTAAATAAGCAGGGTGACAATATACAGCCTTGACATACTCCTTTTCCTATTTGGAACCAGCCTGTTCCATGTGCAGTTCTAACTGTTGCTTCCTGACTTGCATACAGGTTTCTCAAGAGGCAGGTCAGGTGGTCTGGTATTCCCATCTCTTTCAGAATTTTCCACAGTTTGTTGTGATCCACACAGTCAGAGGCTTTGGTGTAATCAATAAAGCAGAAGCAGATATTTTTCTGGAACTCTTGCTTTTTCGATGATCCAGGGGATGTTGGCAGTTTGATCTCTGATTCCTCTGCCTTTTCTAAAACCAGCTTGAACATCTGGAAGTTCACGGTTCATGTATTGCTGAAGCCGGCTTGGAGAATTATGAGCATTACTTTACTAGCATGTGAGATGAGTGCAATTGTACGGTAGTTTGAGCATTCTTTGGCATTGCGTTTCTTTGGGATTGGCATGAAAACTGCCCTTTTCCAGTCCTGTGGCCACTGCTGAGTTTTCCAAATTTGCTCAAGTGTTATTATTTTGTCCTGCTCGATGGTTTTCCTTTCCTCATGCGTTTTTTCAGTTCTCTGATTAAATTTATTTTTTGACTAAAGTTCTTCTGCAGACAAAAGGCATGATGTGGGTAGGGGTCTATTCTGGGAAGAGCTCATTGCGTCCTGCCCCACTGGGAGAAGTGGTCTGGTAGCCCGGGCCTCAGGAGCAAAGGAAGCCTGGTGAGCAGGGCCCCAGAGTGGACCAATCCCCTCCAGGTGCCCACAAGGCCAGTGGCAGAGCCCAAAGTCAGGGGGCTGGGGGGCCGGTCAGGCACCAGTGGGCCAGAGTGAGGGGCCCCAGCAGAGCTGGGCTGGAAGGGGGAGGTGGGCACGAGTTTGAGTGACTGAGTGTGTGCCATGCATGGACCAAGGGACCAGGCAGATGTGGGGACAGCAGCCAGGAGGCTGGGCAGTGTCTGCTGAAAGAAGGTGGAAGTGAGTGTGGAGGACAAAGGCGTGGGGCCGGGGGGGCGACCCGGGGAGACGCTGGCTTTGCAGGGACCGTTGAGTCACCCACGACATTCCGTTCTCTTAGCTTCCTCCATTTTTGTGAACTTGATTTGCAGCTTTCCGAGAAGCGAGTGTTAAAAAACCTTCCTTTATGACTCGGGATTTGCCAGTTTCTCCCATATTCTCGTGACTGTTTAAAACACTTGAAATTATTTATATAGCATTTATCAGGTGCCAGACATTATCCTAAATACCTTCCAAATATGAACTCATCTAATCAATTCCAACAATAGGATTAGCTCAGAAAATTATACAGGGAGGGTTTGGAGAAAGCTGATAAAAGTTCATTGATTAGCAAGGAAAATCTTCCATGATATATTATGAAATAAAAAAGGCAGGTTACAATGCAGTTTACACAAGCTGATTGCTTTTTTGGTGAGAAAAAGAGACGTATCTGTGTGTGAGAGCGGTCTTGGGGCGTGTGTGGCTCCACACCATGCAGATGGCCTGCGGGGGACAGAATTACAGCTCATCACGCTCTCCCCTTTTCTGCTCTGACACTTTTTCTGGTCTTGATAATGAGGAGCTATTAATTCAGTAATTTTAGCTGAAATAAATCACTTGATAAGGGCCCTGTTACTCACAGTATGAGCTTGAGAAAGTAAGTATATGGATTGAAAAGCCCCGTTGGTTAGTGTCGGGCACCCAGCCTAAGCGGCAAGAGCTGTTCGCACAGCCCTGAGAGCCATGACCAAGAAGCACAGCATATTTTTTTAAAAACCTGGTAGTTTATCATCTTCCCCAAATGTTTTTGTGATAAACTACACAGGACATAAAATTCATCGTCTTAATCATTTGAAATGTCCAGTTCAGTGACAGTAGTGAAAGTCGCTCAGTCATGTCCGACTCCTTGTGACCCCGTGGACCACACAGTCCGTGGAATTCTCCAGGCCAGAATACTGGAGGGGGCAGCCTCGGCCTTCAGTGACATTAGTACATTCAGAACGTGTAACCGCCATCATGACCACCCAGAATGCATCGGGGCAACGCCGAAGCCCCGCCCCCTGAAACGCCCCCTCCCCCACCCCGCCGCGCCACTGCTCCGTGTGCCCACGGACACGCGTCCTCTCGGGCCTCATACAGCGGGCCGTGCAGTCCCTGTCCCTGTGTGCCCGGCTTCTTCCACTGCGCAGGGACCTCCGGGCTCATCTGTGTTGCAGCAGGTGTCCGGACGCCCTTCCTTCCCGAGGCGGAGTCAGATCGCGCTGCCCGCGTGGACGCACTCGGTCTACCACCCACCCATCAGGTGCTCCCGCGTTTCACCCGGTGTGAGTGTTGCCGCTGTGAGCGTGGTGCGCAGGCGTCTCTGTGAGGCCCTCTTTCAGCTCCCTTGGGTGAATGCACTGCGGGTCGTGCGGTTCTGTGTGTTGAGAAAGCAGCGTCGTGCTCTCCACGGAGGCTGCACCTCTGTTTCCACTCCCACCAGGAGTGCACGCGGGCTCGCTTCGCGGCCTCCTCATCGGCACTTGCTGTTTTCTGTGTTTTGTTTCGTTTCGAGCAGCCATCCTAATGGGTGTGAAGTCATACTCTTTGTGGTTTTCATTTCCGTTTCCCTCGTGATCAGGGATGTTGAGCATCTTTCTGTTTGCTCCATCTGCGTGTCTTCTTCGGAGAAATGCCTATTCCTGTCCTTTGCCCGTCGGAAAGCATTTTTCCTTGCTGTTGAGTTTTAGGAGTCCTTTGTATGTTCTGGATGTTAACCCCCATCAGGTATATGTTTTTCGAGTGTTTCTCCCCATTCCTGAGGTTACCTGTTCACTCTTTTGACTGTGTCCTTTGCTGCACAGAAGGTTTTAGTTTTGACAAAGTCCAGTTTATCTTTTTACTTTTGTCACCCATGGTTTTTGTGTCATGGCGAAAAGCAGTGCCAAAGCCAGTGGTGTGGCATTTTCCTCCCCGTTTTCTTCTCTAAGATTGTATAGTGTTAGGTCTTACCTCCGGGTCTTTGGTCCATTTCGAGTTCCTTTTCGTATGTGGTATTAAGGGTCCAGCTTCATCCTTTTGCGTGTGGACATCAGTTTCCCAGCACTGTTTGTTGGAGAGATACCCTCAGGAAGGAAGGAGACAAGTCCAGAACGTGGGACGGTCTAAGGCAGTCTAAGTCTGCTGCCTATCACCTGCTTGGAGAGAAGGTTGTAGAGACATCCTCAAACTCGAGACAGAACCACCACCTGTAATGCTGGACACGGGTGCTGATCCAAACACCCGGTGATAGAAGACGGTTCTGAAGTTATAGGGGAGATTTCCTTCTGGGTTAGATTCTCCCAGGGAACGATGTAACTTTTGTCAGCTGGGTAACAGCCTCCTGAGCACATAGGAACAAACTGGGAGGCTCCTAATTGGGGTGGGAGATGGATGGGTCTTGGCTGAGTTGGTGAGGGTGGTGATGTTCAGATGTTCTCAGGAGCAGGCGATGCCTGCATCACTTCTGAGCTCCTAGGGTCCAGGCAGCGAAGGAAGGTGTGAAGCAGGCAGGGGGGGAGACAGCGCAGACTTGAGATATTCCCTCCTGTGAGGCCCAAAATACGGGCCTGCGATGAAAGTGAAAAACAGGTCAGAGGTTGGCAGAAGCTTCGCAAGAGAATCTGAAAGCTAATAAGACCGTGAACAGGGACCCGTGGCAACGCACACTGACATCACAGGGAGACGCCCCCACACACCCACCACGTGCTGAGGCTTGCGGTCTGACAACTCCCGGAGCAGGCGAGGATGCCAGGGTGCTGACACGTGGATAGGAGTGCAGCAGGCGCGGCCCCCCCCCCCCACCCCGCCCGGAAGGTTGCTTGGTGAGGACAGAGAGGCAGAAGCCGGGACTCCCAGCGATCTGGCAGTTCCGCTCTCAGTTACACGCCTTCTGGGCCTCTGCCTCAAGCCCTGGACTGTGGGGCCAGAGGGTAAGCAGGAAAGCAGATAATCCAATCTCATTAGTCTCCAGAGGCAGTGGGCAGCTTCCCTGGTCATTTTTACAGGAGTGGGATATTATTTTTCACTGATCCGTTGTCAAACACTAAACCTACGGATAATCCGCTGTGTTGGGCGGGAGTGGCCCTCCTGCGTTAGCGCCCTGTGAGTCTGGACATCACTGTGGGGGCAGCGGGCCCTGGGAGCAGGGTCTGCTGGGGCCTGCACATGCCAGATGTCCACCTGTCCAACTCAGGCTGGCCCCCTGGAAGGGAAGCAGACCACTCACGCCGGTGCCCTGGGCTTGTGCTCGGTTCTCAGCCTGTCCTGGGCATCCATGGGTTTCCACTCTCCCACGGGCATCTCAGAAGGAACCGCTGAGCCCCAGGGAAGGACTCCTGATGGTAAGTGTCCCCACCCCCACCCCCAACCCCCGCCGCTGGGGCCGCTGTCCAGGCCATGCTTCCTTCACGGAGCTTGGGCGTCTGATGCCTGAGCCACATCTTTCTCAGGGTGAATCTAGGTGTTCAGGACGTTAGTCGTGCTTATGAAGGAACTTTTTAAGTGTTCTGCATTTCTGATTGGTTGTTACTGGCCTGTAGAATTGTCACTGATTTTTATACATTGATCTGGTACTGATGGCTGTGTGCAGGCACCCACCTGAGGTCCTTCCTTACACGCACGAAATTAACTAATAGTGTTAAGAGGTCCGTGGAGCCCATGCTTCTAGGAGCTCTATTTCATAGCCATGAGAAAGAGGCCACAGAAAGGTGCTTCTTTGTAGAATCTCTTCAATTTTTTAATAGATGACTCTGCCCATATATAATGATGGCTTTCTCTTTCTTCCCAAAACCATGCTGCTTCTGTTTTCCTGTGTACTTGCACTGGCTGTAATGAGAATTTTGTTCCTCCCAGTAAGATGTTTGCTGCAGGTTTTGGATAAAAGTTTTGTTCATTTAGGGAAGACCAGATCCGCACCTGGTTCACTAAGAATGTTTACTCTGAATTAGTTTTGGATTTCATCAAATGCTTTTTTAGCATCTACTGAGGCGAACATACAGCTTCTCTGCTCTAGTCTGTAAATGAAGTGAACAACGTTAATGGCTTTTGTGATGCTAAATTATCCTTAGGTTCCTGGACTAAGCCCCACTTGGCGTTTTATTTTAATGCACTGCTGGCTTCGACTTGCTAATATTTTATTTGAGATTATTTCCATCTGTTTATGTATGAGATTGGCTGTGAGTTTCTCAGTGTCTCTGACTGGGTTTCACATCAGGTTGGCATTTATTTTAGAGATAACTCAGCCATAAGTAATAAATAAGACCTCTCCACGGTGTCGATGACAAGAACCGTAGAGGTAGGCGCTTCTGTGTCCCCTCGGCTGTCTGTCCCTGGGTTCAGGTAGCCAGCGCAGCCCCAGGCACCAGGTCCCTGGGGGAGGAGGAGGCCCTCCCCTTGGGTTGAGAAAGCGACTGCCTGTAGCTCCCAGAAAGCGTCTGTGTGTCTCAGTGGCACGTGCTCTGGGAGCCCCCAGCTGCAGGGACGCCTTCCCGCCTCTCCCTGGGGTCAGGTGGGAATGCAGGGGCCTGGGACACGTGTCCTTCCCCCACCAGCAAGCTTGGGGAGGTGCCCTGCTTCCACGCTCCAGAATCAGGTGTGTGAGGGGCACCCACAAAACCATTGCCTCCTGCTTGGTACTCCACACGTGGGTCTTGGGTCACACATACCAAGCTTTTCAAATCATCTTTCTCTTGGGCTGATTTTGAATATTTACATTTTCCTAGACAGTTGTCCATTTCATTGGTCATTTAAAATGTGTGACAGTAGTTGTACCAGATGAATTCTTATGTTTTGGGGAAATCTCCTCTCTACCTGAAGCTCCGTTCTTTCCTGACAGAATTTGCACCCCTCCACGTCCCCCCTCACAAAGACTGACTGATGGCCAACTTTCTGAGTCTCTTGCAAGCTTTGGTTTTCCAATGAAAATACCAATGAAATTTTAAAACACAAAAGTAATTTTCCCTTGTATTTTTCCTCCCCTTTTAGGCTATTGCTGTTTCTTTTCTAGAGTTCATGATGTAGTTCATCTGTTTTCTCACTATGAAATCTCTCAAAACACTGAAAAGTGAAGAGAACAAGATGACAAATATCCATGTACTTACCACTGTAGTTTGGCAAATGTAACCAACTTAGTATTATGCCATGGTTTCTTTGAAAATTTTTAAACACATTACACGTAAAGTCTTTTTTTGTTCCTCTCGAATCTGTTTTCTCTGTGCCTCCTTCGCTGTTCTGCCATTCAGTTTTTTCTGTCTTTTCTTACTGTGCTAAAATAAAATACACATGACATAAAATTTGCCATCTTAACCATCTCTAAGTGTGCAGCTCTCTAGAACTCTCTGTCCTTGTGAAACTGAGGCTCTGGCCCCATTAACACTGACCCCCGACCCCACCCCCAGCCCTGCCTCTCCACCGACTTCCTGCCCCTGCAGACATGTCTCCTCCAGGGACCTCACGGCAGTGGGATCACACAGCATTTGTCCTTCTCTGTGGACTTACCTCACTACTGCCCTCCAGGTCCGTGGATAAACCGCCTTTTGCTTACCCATCATCCCCCATGGACACTTGGGTCAGTTCCACGTTTTATCCATTGTAAACAGCGCTGCTGTGACCCTGGGCTGCACACATATCTCATGACCCTGCCTTCAGTTCTGTGGGTACATCCCCAGAAGTGGCATTTCTGAGTCACAGGGACATTTTGCTGCATTTGTTGAGTACTGTCCTCCCAGTGGCTGCCCCGTTTCACGCTCCTGCCAACAGTGCACGGGGCTCCAGTTTGGCCACATCCTTGCCACACTTGCTATTTTCTGTTGTTCTGAGAGGATCCATGCTCGCGGGTGAGAGGCGACAGCTCGCCCCGCTTTCCACGTGCATCTCCCTAAGGGTTAGGGCCGCTGAGCCTCTTTCTGTGTGGTTTTAACCACCCACGTGTATTCTTTGGGGAAATGGCCAGTCAAGCCCGTTGCATAGTTTTGACTCAGGCTTTTCGGTCGTTGTTGAGTTTCAGGAGTTTTCTGTGCATCCTGGATGTTACTCATTGCCAGGAAGTGATGTGCGAATCTTTGCTCTCATCTTGGGCCACTCCATTTTACACTCTTACTGCACGTGGACGTGTCCACGAACAGCGTTTGGAACTTTGTATCATCAGCCTGTACGTCTTGTCCTGTCTGCCACCCGCTGTGCTCCGCGGGACATGGATGCTGGTGCATTCCACCCGTCGTCTCTGCTGCACGAAACCGCACGGCCTGTGACAAGTGCATTCGCTGCCTGTTGACGAGCACCTGGGCGGCTTCCGCTCCCCTCCTGGCGTTTTTGGTGCTTGCAGATAGTGACCACGGTTGTCTGTCTGTCCTCTGCACATGCATGAGGGGTTCTCTGGGTCAGTACCCAGCAGTAGGACATCTGGATCATGGGGCGTGTGCACACCCTCGGCCACACGGGTGACACCAGGCTGTTCTCGGTGGGTCTGTGGCAGCTCACGCTCCTCCACGTGCGGGGAGCCCCGTTACTCCACACTTCCACCCATGCTGATGATCTGTCACAATTCACATTTCCCACCAAGGAGGTGGGTGTTGAAGAGCATCCTGTATTGTCTTAAAGTGCGTTTCCTGAGTTTTCATGGGCTTTATTATGTTTCCATGTTTGCTACTTAGATTTATTTTTCTCTGAATTGTCTGTTCATTTTCTTTGCTCATGTTCTATTCAGATCTTTGTCCTTTTCTTACTGACTCCTGCGAGGTCCTTTTATAGCTAGATACGGATTCTCCATTAGTTCTGTGCTTTGCACACATCTTCAATTTGCTTTGTTGATGGTGTCTTTTTCCGTCAAATAAACGTAAAAACTTGCATTTATTTCAGTAAAATTAAGCTTATCCTTTGTGCCTTGGTCAAGAAGCTCATTCCTACCCCCAACACCACTAAAGACTTTTCTTCCTCTTGCCCTGATGGCAAGCACACTTCCTTTCAGGTCTAGGCACGAGACCCTTTGGAGTCTACTCTCGTGCGTGGCAGGACACAGGGGACTCCCTGAAAGCTTTCCGTGAGTAACCAGTTTCCCAGCGCCACGCATGTCCTGGTCTGCCATCTCACCAGCAGTATGCTTCACGGCTTTTATGCTGTAACAGCTTTCCCGTGGGGGTCAGGGCCGTTGTGCACTGGCTATTATTTTATTTTGTGGTTTTTGAAAAGCTCCTACTCTGATAAACCGTCTTTAGCTACTGTGGTTTCCTAATAAGCCTGTTTGGGAGAAAGGCCTGGCTCCCCCTGGACTCTGGTGCGGCCGGGGCTCACTCCTGTCACGTCCTCTCCGGCGCTTGTCGTTTCTGTGGTGGGGGCCCGTCCTTGGTGTTTCCTCTCATTGCGGCTCACGGGGAGATCCAACCCCACCCTAAAGGAAACCCACGCGGAATGGTCATCGGAAGTACTGAAGCTGAAGCTGCAGCACTTTGGCCACCTCGTGCGAAGAGCCAAGTCATTGGAAAAGACCCTGATGCCGGGAAACACTGAGGGCAGGAGACGGGGACGACAGAGGATGAGACGGCTGGATGGTATCACCGACTCGATGGACGTGGGTGTGAGCAACCTTGGGCGATAACGTAGGACCGAGGAGCCTGGTCAGCTACAGTTCATGGGGCCCCGAAGACTCAGACCCGACTCAGTGGCGGAACAACAACGTATAAAGGAAGCATCGCAACACAAACCCCGAAACCTAATGATTGCGTGAGGCTGGTGGGTACGAGATTCACTTCTGAAAGCCATTCACAGTGCTCCACACCAGTTAGAAAAGGGAATAAACAGACTGAATTAGGCATTACTGCATAATAGAACAAAAAGTACAGTTTCGAGGGATCGCCTTAATGGAGCACTTAAGAACTCTGTGGAGAAGAAACACCAAAGGCCATTGAACATGTGAGGAAAATGCCCTATTTATTAGAAAAATACAAAATAAACTGCCGGGGATCTCTTCAGCCCGCCAGCTTGGCAAAAATTAAACAGGTGGGCATTGCCAGCATTGGTAGGCCCTTTCGGTGGGGACGAGAGAGCCGTTGCTGACCAAGCGGTGCTCCTGCAGGGAAGGGACACTCCCACCCTGAAGACCCTGTGACCGTGGACGAGCTCCGGGGCTGTGCCAGGAGCCGAACAGTCCTTGGGCCCTGAACTAATTGGACACGAAAACGGGCAGGTGCGCAAGTGAGAAAGTGTGTTCGGCAGTGAGATGCCTCGTGGAAGCGGGGTGAAGACAGAGGCACAGGAGCCTGGGAGGTCGTGCAGACCTTCCTCATCCTCAGGATGAAGGACGAAGGACCATCCTTCATCCTCAGAAAGGATGCTACCGGAGCCTCGAGAAATTCCCAGTCTCACCCCCTCCCACACCTGCCAAATTGGAATCTGCCTTTTATGAACAATAAGATCCAGGGTTAAGGGAAAACGTTAGGGTCCCTTTCTGACTAGATTTCACCGCCTGCTGGAAGCCCCTGGGACTGGAGCGCCCTAGGGTCAGCACAAGGTGAATGCCCCAGAGGCTGGGCTGGGAGGACGCCTGGGGACCCGTATTTGCTATGAGACACCGGGAAACTGGTTAACTGTCCAGAACCCAGCCCAGAGGCAAGACTCCTGCTGCAGCTTAAGGTCTGCTGGTGGACTCCAAGCCACCAGACGTCTGCGCCTGTCCCGGGTTATAGGGCTGGGGTGCAGAGAAACCAACAGCTGAGGCCCCTGCGTCTGGACAGGGCAGGGAGGGACTGAGGGAGGTGGCGTTTTCCTTCCCTTCTGGGGCCTCTCTCCTGCGCTGGCGGGAGTGGACGCACCCCTGACAGTGGGCAGATCCCCCCGTGGGGGACCTGGGTGTCCTGCCCCAAGGGCGAGTGCCCACAGGGTCCCCCACTTGAGAGATTGCCCGCCTCGGCTTCCCCCGCTGCCAGGCAGTCCTTATCAGGTTCTGGGGAGCATCCTTTCCATGTGGATCTCACTGTTCTATGGGTGTTTCGTAAATGTTAAAACCATTTCATTCAGATCCCACAGTGCACAGTGCTGAGCCTGCAGGTGGAAAGGCGTGCAGTGCAGCCATCGTTTGGGGGACCCTGTGCCCTGTCCTGGCCTCTGCACCCCTCCCCTGGGCAGGCGGATTCTCCCCTCCTCCACCCCGCACCCTCTCACTGCTGCCCACAGCCCCACCCCCTCCCAGGGCAGATTCGGTGCCCCTGTCCCCTGCCCCCCATCCCCATCCCTCTGACCAGCCCTGGACTCTCCTTCCTGGCCCCTCTGCTTGGCCGGGGTGTTCCTGAAACAGCACTGCCCAGCCCTCGGGTGGAGGACCGTCCCCTCTCCCTCTGCTCTCAGGAGCGGGTCTGGGCAGCTCCAGCCTCCACTTAGCCCCCTTACCCCGCAGCTGCCCACCCAGCCAGCCCCCAGCCCAGCTCAGGCTCTATCCAGGCCAGCCTGGCAGTAACCAACGTGATGGGAATGAGTGCCAGCAGTCACCACGTGTGCCACCTGGGCCAGGCCTGATTTTGCTTTTGTCTCAGAAACAGAAATCTTCATCTGGGACTTTAGTTGCGAGAGTACTACATGCTTTCTGGCAAACACGTAGAAGCCCATGAGGTAGAAACACGAACACACTGTCCTTCATAGCCTGTCTCCAGGCGCCCAGGCCAGCCTGGGAGCGAAGGCTTCCGTCAGCTGTTCTGAACTGGGACAGAAGACCTGCTCACCACCCCGGGTCTCCCCAGCCGGTCCCCCACTACTGGCCCAGCGCCCACCAGTCAAGCCCCTGGCGAGGATACTCGGCTAAGGGCCCCGGGGGTCCCTGCAGGCAGGCGTGGAGCTCGGGCCGCCCTGAGGGCTAGGGTTGCAGCCCACCCCTGTTCTGCTCCCCTAAGAGGTCTCCATGGACCCATTTCCGCCACAGAGATGCTCCCCCCGGAGCCCGAATTGCTTCTCAGTTGGCAGTCATCCTGGGTGTGGAAGCAGAGCCACAGGGCTGAGGGAACAGACCCAAGTTTGAGAGCAATTTGTAAGTCACTCTCCATAAGGTTATGGCGACGAGGCCCCAGCCGTGCACCGAGCGCAGGTTTCTTCACAGCCTCCAACCCCGCCTGCCAGCTGTTTAATATGCCAGCCACACGGATGAAAAATAACATCACATCCTAACATTTCTTAAAGTTCCTGTAATGACTCTTGAAGGATTCTCATGTGTTTATTGGCCTTTGAAAAGCTTTCCCTGTGACTTGCTTATCCGTAGCTTTTCTGTCTCTGACGTTTTGTTTGCTCTGGGGTTTTGGAGGTGTTTTGCACACAGACATTTTCAAGTCTCTTTGTCATCACATCTGTTAACCTTCAGTGGTTTCTTCCCTTCGGTGACATTGCCAGAAAGCCTTTTCTTTTCCAGATTGTTAGTTTCTCAGTTGTTGCCCAAAGTGATCCAGCCACTTGGTTCCACAGCGGGCCCACTTTTCATAGGCACTCAGACGTGAAAGGGTCCTTCTGTCTGGTGGGCCTGAGTTGGACTCCTGCCCTCCAGCCCTGGGCTGGCTGGAGCTGGCGTTCCGAAGAGCTTGGCCAAGACAGGGTTTGCCCCGCCCACCACGTGTGGAGGGCATGGCCACGTCAGGGCTTGCCCCACCCATCTTGAGTGGAGGGCATGATCACACCAGGGTTTACCCCGCCCACCATGTGTGGGGGCGTGGTCACGTTAGGGCTTGCCCCGCCCACCACCTGTGGGTCGTGGTCACATCGGGGTTTGCCTACCACCCACCACCTGTGGGGGCGTGGTCATGTCAGGGTTTGCCCCGCCTGACACCCTTCCTCCCCAACCTGGTCCTTCCGCCTTGTTCTCCCTCCAGCAGGGCCCTGCCCTCCATCACCCGCCCTCCCCGTGGCCAGGCCCATGAGCTCGTCTCAGCCCTTCCAGTCCTGCTCCAAGCACCTGGCCCCCAGCGTCCTTGGGCTTGAAAGCTTCTAGCAGGGCCGTCTGCAAGGCCCACCTCCTCTCAGCCTGCTCCAGCCTGTCCCTCCAGAGGGGACTCCCCCCAACACCCCGGGCTGGAGCTGGATAGGGGGCAGCCCTGCGCAGTTGCCTCACACCCTGCCAGGCTCCTGGGAAGTGTGTGTAGGTCTGGAGAGGGTGTGCAAGTCAGTGTGGGCATGGCGGGCTTCCCAGAGGCTTGCACCGGTGGGTGTCCAGTGGGCCAGTGTGCTTCTCAGCTCCAGACTGGGGCCTCTGCAAACCTAGTCGGTGAAAATGCTAGACCCACAATCTTTCCTTTTGACCTGAAAGGTCTTCGAGGTGGGACCTGGCGTAGTCTGGCTGTGGGGGTTCTCTGTGTCATTCGCGGCTCGGAAGTTGACAGAGCTACTCTGTGCTCAGTGGACTGCTTGTTTTCTTAGCGCCTGCGGGCCCTGGTGACCCTCACAGGATTCTGCTGGCCCAAAGTCCACTTTGATGCCAACGTGACTACAGTGTGTCAGATGCTTGGGGTCGGATTTGAACCTCGAAGCTCCCAAGACTCCAGGGTCTCCTGTGTGTGGCGTGAGGTCCTGGGTGGCTTGGGCCCCCCAGGTGCACAGTCTTTGAGGAGCAAGGATCCTCCTCGTCCCCTCTCCCTTCTCACACGATTCCCAGCTGCCCCACCCCGACCCTCCCACTGCAGACACTCCCACAAGCTCTTCCTCCCTGTGGGCACAGTGGGGGGGAGTTGTGGACCTGGGCTCCCCACCTTCTTGGAAGGATCATGCCCCACGCTGGTGACCTCTCGTGACCTTGATTGCCCCCTCCCCAAGTGCAGCCACACTGGGGTCAGGGATTCCCATAAATCCAGGGACACGGACATTCAGCCCACAGTGGTGTGTGCGCTCCCTGTGTTTGGGACAGAAAGGCCCATCGGGCACCTCTCGGCAAACCAGGATCTCACATGGCAGGTGGCCAGGTCCTCCCAGATCCTGGGGAAGGTCTTGGCTCTTGTGTGGGGGTGTGTTAGCATCCGTGGTGCTTGCTGGGAGCAGCCAGTGTTCAGGAGCCAGCCCGGAAGGGCAGGTGGGTGCGGTCACCCGCTGTGCTGTTGGCCTTCGGCGCTCTGGCTGCCCACCTGCCTAGACTTCCACCTGGGTGCTCCTGTCCCCCCGCCCCCGCCCCCCACAGTAGGCCAGTGACAGCCTGCTTCTGGCCCGGAGCCTGTTCCACACCCTGCCCAGGTGCAGTCGACTCAACACCCTCACCTTCTCTGGCCCGACAGGTGCCAGGCCCTGCGTCGCCAGCCAGCACACCCAACCCTGAGCCCCAGGCCCACCCAGATGGTGGCAGGCCCAGGGCCGTGCTCCCACGGCAGGCTCCCAGACACAGCTGTGCCTCGTGTCTGCAGGCGCTTTGCCTCTCTGAGCCCCGATCTCCCTGCCACGAAAGTGCGGAGCGATTGCCTTGGCCCCAGGGCCTCTGAGCGGCCCCTGCAGAAGGCTCTGGGCTGTACTGCTCATGAGTCGTTACCAGCTGGGTTCTGATCTCTAGCATCACCTCTCCTTGGGAAGAGGGGTCCCCAGGGTCCGGCGAGCTTGAATGCTGCTAAGGAAGCCAACTGGCTCTGCATGGGAAGCTAATAACTCCAGTTCAATTCAGTCGCTCAGTTGTGGCCGACCGCGACCCCATGGACTGCAGCACACCAGGCTTCCGTCACCAACTCCTGGAGCCTACTCAAACTCATGTCCATATGATTCCAGCCAGGCTATTATTTTTAACGAGTCCAACTCCCTGGCAAACTATGAGGCCTGGGCAGGGATCCTGCAGCCCCTGGAGAGGGGGCCTGTCGGAGTTGCCAGGCCTGGGCAGCGCCTGGTTGGGAGGACCCACTCCTGATCCTCCTGGCATTTCGGGGTGGAGAGGAACCTGCACAGCAGAGTGGTCATGAGAGCAGAGCTGAGCTGCAACCCAGCCGTGGGGCTGGATCCTCCCCCTGTATCCACCCTGGGCCTGAAGCTTGCTGTCACGCCTTACGAAGGGTCTCTCGAATTAGGGGGCTGGCAGACACACAGGCCCGCTGAGCCCTCTCTAGGTCAGAAGCTTCCCTCCTCCAGCGGAGTTGCTGCCGCTCAGTGCCGAGGTCCTGAACCTTCTGACCCCTCCTGTGTCCCTCCCCCCACCCCCCCCACCTGTGGCCTGAATGCCACAGAGATGAGACTGGGTGGTGTGCGCGCCGGGGGGGCCCGGGAGGTGAGTGTGCCGCCGGGGATGTGGCAGGGTTTGAAGGGGTCAGGGGTGCCTCTGAGGGGGAAGAGGATTTCCAAGTTGGGGGCTGGAAACCTCCTGCAGCAGGGACCCCTGGGAAGGGGTAGGAAAGTGACAAGCAGCTGGCAGCTGGGTGGGGTCTTGGGCCGGTGGAGGCTGCATTTGGGTCCACAGGAAACACAGCCATATCCGCAAGGGGCCACTGATGGAGCCAAGGGGGGAGAATTGGTCATGGCGGCCTCTGTAGAGGGGGTGCAAGGGGCCAGGGGCTGGAGCTGCCTTACAGATCCCTGTCCTTCCTCTTGTGATGCTCCTGCAGCCCAGCAGCACACCTTCCATGGGGGACCCTTGGGGGCCAGCTGACCTGCAGCCTCACTCACACCTGGTCACAGGGAAGGGCAGAAGAGGCTGTGGGCCTCTCTGGGGTCAGCTTCATGACAGTGGCTAGCCATGACCCCTGACCTCAGCCCTACACTGACTCTTGGCCAGCCACGTGGTCACTCAGGAACCCAGACATATTCCGACCCCTGACTCCAGTTGCACCCTGACTTTGACCCCTGCCACATGCTGGCCTCTAAGAGACATGCTCTGACCCTTGACCCCACTTTATGTGGACCCTTTAGCCAGCTACTGGGCAGGCCCTGATGGCCAGTGCCAGCCCTGACAGAACCACACCCTGGTCACTGCCTGAAATGGTGCCTCAGGCGGACTGCCTCGCAAGCTCAGCGGCCTGGAGCCCTGAGGGCATGGGGGTATGGAGGTTGGGGGGAGAGCAGGGCTGGGGGAGCACCCATCTTGGAGAAAGGAGGGATGCCCGGCTCCAGAGGCAGGTGTCCACGGGCAGCCACAGGCGCCGCCGAGCTGCTAGGTGACCTTGGCCTGCCAGCCTCCGTCTCTGGAGCTCAATTTGCTCAAGTGTAACAACCGGAGGCTCGTGAATTCTAAAGGCTCTTGGAAGAAACAAGTGCTGAGGGAGCTGCCGAACAGTCGATTGAGATAATGCGTCTGCAACGCTCAGCTCGGAGCCAAGCGCATTATAAGCATTTGATAGATGTCGTTACTGACGTCGCTGTTAACAGCCCACCTGCCTACACACCCAGCCACCGGACAGGGGACCAGGCGAGCTGTGGGTGCAGGAGGGCGGGCCGCGTAGGGACCGGACATGGCGCTCTTCTCCAGGTGCCTGGCGAGGTCCACCCGGGTGGGGACGCCATCACACTTCCGGTCCCCGGCACTCACTTCCGCCAGCCGACACCCTGGCCCTCGGCACAGACAACGCCGCCAGGCATCGCTGGGCTCCACAATGGCTCAGTGCACGTGGCCAGGCCACTTTGGTGCCTGGGCCTGCGGTACCTTCAGTGCTGCGCCCCCTGCCTCACAGTGCTGGCAATTAGAGGGGTAGGCGGGAGGGGCAGGGAACGAGTTCTCCTTTCCTGGCGGCCCGGCCTGGTCGGGTGGGTGAGGGGCTGGAGCTGGCCCCTGGACCCTCTCTAGGCCCCTCAGTGGGCAGGGAGGCTCATGCCATTCCTGCCTTTCCACCCCGATGTCCCACCTGCCCCAGGGGCACCCACCCCATCCCTGAGCCTCCAAGTTAGCTGTGCTCCCTGCCAGCCTCAGTGAGGTCCTAAGGACCTGTCCTGGGCCACGCACCGAGCCCTGCTCTTGCTGTTGCACCCTCGTCTTCTGCCGGCTTCCCAAAGAGGGCAGAGCTTCTGTCCATGACGTGTGAGATGAGGTTACCTGTGCACGTGTCAGGGGTTGTTAGGGACCAGAACTGTGAGGTCTCGGGGAACACAGCCGAGCCACAGTGTCTGGGGGAGGGTGGGTGGGTATGCAGGGGCAGGTGGGGGCGAGGAGCCTGCTAGGCCAGTGTGTCGGTCCCCTTGCAGTCACCCCGAAAACCGCAGGGAGAGACCATCGAAGGTAGTGGATTGATACTTGAATGTTTTATACAGATTCCTTCACCTAAAAGATGGGAAGAGGGCACAGCCCAGATCAGGAGAAGCAAGGGGCTCTGGGTGTAACTGGATGGCACCTGAGTCAGGGGGCACTTGGTGAGTGAGCAGGGGAAGGGAGAGAAGAGGACAGAGCCGAGATTGCTGTAGGAGGTGGAACGTGTTGGGTGGTGGTGACTAGAGAGAGGCAGGGAGGAAGTCAAGGCTCCTGGGGGCATGGGGAGGCCCTGGTGGACAGAGAACGCTGCAGGGGAAGCAGCTTCCTGTCTGAGCTCAGTGAGCAGAGAGCTTCTGTATGGCATCCCCAGGGCATCTTGACAGGTGGTGATGCGGGCGCTGGGCCAGGGGAAAGCTGGGCTGAAAGGAGTTGAGGAGCTGTTAGTTATGCACATGAGTGAGATCCCCAGGGAAAATGCACGGATGGTGAAGAGAAATCTATTTATGCGTTCACCTTAAAGTAATACAGAAGAGCTAAAGGCCTCGTAGAGTGAAATAAGACAAGAAAAAAGAAATTGAAGACATGCATTGGCAAGGGAAAAGTTAAAGCAGATTTTTCTTTATTTTTTGCAGATGATGTGATTTTCTATTTAGAAAAAGAAAGAATCTGGAGACAAATTACTAGCAATAATAGAGTTTAGCCACATAGCTGAATATAAACTCCATATATACCTTGCAGATACCAATGCCAACTGTATTTCTGTACATCATCAAGAAACTTTAAAATGTTGTTGCCATTTTGTTGTTTTTTTACTCACTCAGTCGTGTCCAGCTCTTTGCGATGCTAAGACGGTAGCCCACCAGGCTCCTCTGTTCATAGAATTCTCCAGGCAAGAATACTGGAGTGGGTTGCCATTTCCTTCTCCAGGGGATCTTCCCAACCCAGGGATCAAACCTGGGTCTCCTGTATTGGCAGGTGGATTCTCTGAGCCACCTGGGAAGCCCCGTTGCTACCATTTACGTAGCAACAAAAACTACAAACAGAACAAGATAAATCTCACCATAATTGTAAAGACTTATATGCTGAAATTTGTATAATTTTCCCACAGGATATGAAAGAAAACCTAAACAACTGAAGAGAAATCCTATGTTTATAATTTGAAATTTTTAGTATCATATATAATCTCCACCAACTTATCTAATGATTCAGGACACCGGTCAAAACTGAGTAAGATCCCTTATGGAACTTGTCCATTTGTTTCTGAAGAGCGAGGTATGCTTGCTCTATGAGGCACCAAGACGTTATAAAGCTTAGTAAGGATGGTGTGTGGTGTTAGTTCAGGGGTAGGAAAATGGACTAATGGAACAGGTAGAATGTTCCTGAGCATATCTGTGTACATACGGAGCTCTGTGAGCAGCACAGGTCACGTGGCACACCAGCTGGGAGGCAGGGAGTTTTCACCGTGTACCTGGACTAATTGTTTTTCCATATGGAAAAAGTTAAAATTCTCTCCGGATGGATTTAGAACTTGTGTCAAAGCAAATGTCTGAAGCAAAATTTTAAAAATATTTAGAAGAAAATATAGGTGAAAATTTCTGATTTCAAGGTAGGATTTCTTAAGGTACAAAAAGTGCTAACATAGGAGGAAAAGACTGATGTATTTTAATTCATTATTAAGATTAGAAGCTTCTATAAATCAAAGGCAATTTAAATCAGGTTTTAAAAAAAGTCACAGTATGAGACTCTATTTGCAAAACATGATTGATAAAAAGTTGGTATCAAGATTAAATAAAGAACAACTCAAATCAACTAGAAGGAAGGAAAAACCCAATGTGCAGAAGATAAAACAGCTGTGGCACAGAAGAGAAAGCTCCTGCAGAGGAATAAATGACCCCAGGACATGCACACAAGCTATTCAGTTCAGTCGCTCAGGCGTGTCCAGCTTTTTGCAACCCCATGGGCTGCAGCATCCCAGGCCTCCCTGTCCATCACCAACTCCCGGAGTTCACTCAAACTCAACGTCCATTGAGTCGGTGATGCCATCCAACCATCTCATTCTCTGTCGTCCCCTTCTCCTCCTGCCTTCAGTCTTTCCCAGCCCAAGCCATAGCAAACTGCAAGACTGGGTTATTGGACAAACGTAAGAGGTCTGAGGATACTGAGTATTAGTACACAGACTGAAGGGCGTGTAGTTTAGAATAATCACCCTGGTGTAATCTTATAAATGTGATCATTTGCATGACCTCTGACCCAACAATTCCTCTCCTTACTGTGTACCAAGACAGAAAGCTGGGCATGTCTACCAGAGACATGCACAAAAGCGTTCATACTGGAAGAGAAACTGGAGATGGCTCCAAAGCCCACGTACAGGAGTCTGGGTGAATAAATGAAGCGTATTCCCTTCATTTTGGTGGATGCCGGTATCGAGGGTCCCACCCCCCTGGGAACAGACTCAGCTTTTGGCCCCCATACCAGAGGGGATGCCCCACCAGCCCAGGAACAGACTCAGCTTTTGGCCCCCATACCAGAGGGGATGTCCCACCAGCCCAGGAATAGACTCAGCTTTTGGTCCTCAGGCCAAGGAGGATGTCACATGATGATGAAAATGAGTGATCTGCAATTGAGCTAGAAGTTGGTCAGTCGTGGGCCCCCCAGCTGATGCCACGTGGGTCCGGGTGACCTGCCCAGCAGACTCTTTCCTGAATCCCTGACTGGCCACATTGTGAGCAAAATAAAAGAAACAGAGGTTCTAAGACTCTTAAGTTTTGGGTTGTTTTGTTACACAGTACTAGAAAACCAAACTTTGCATCTTTTACTCTTTCTGTACCTGTACAAAGACATCTGTTTATTTTTGCCGACTTTTGTATGCCATTCCTTCCAACAAGGTGATTTAGTACTCCTCAGTTCAGTTCAGTTCAGTTCAGTCGCTCAGTCATGTCCGACTCCTTGATACCCCATGAATCGCAACACGCCAGGCCTCCCTGTCCATCACCAAGTCCTGGAGTTCACTCAGACTCACGTCCATCAAGTCAGTGATGCCATCCAGCCATCTCATCCTCTGTCGTCCCCTTCTCCTCCTGCCCCCAGTCCCTCCCAGCATCAGAGTCTTTTCCAATGAGTCAACTCTTCGCATGAGGTGGCCAAAGTACTGGAGTTTCAGCTTCAGCATCATTCCTTCCAAAGAAATCCCAGGGCTGATCTCCTTCAGAATGGACTCATGGATCTCCTTGCAGTCCAAGGGACTCTCAAGAGTCTTCTCCAACACCACAGTTCAAAAGCATCAACTCTTTGGCTCTCAGCCTTCTTCACAGTCCAACTCTCACATCCATACATGACCACAGGAAAAACCATAGCCTTGACTAGACGGACCTTTGTTGGCAAAGTAATGTCTCTGCTTTTCAATATGCTATCTAGGTTGGTCATAACTTCCCTTCCAAGGAGTAAGTGTCTTAATTTCATGGCTGCAGTCACCATCTGCAGTGATTTTGGAGCCCAAATAAATAAAGTCTGACACTGTTTCCCCATCTATTTGCCATGAAGTGATGGGACCAGATGCCATGATCTTTGTTTTCTGAATGTTGAGCTTTAAGCCAACTTTTTCACTCTCCACTTTCACTCCCCAAAATTGGGAAAGGAGTACGTCAAGGCTGTATATTGTCACCCTGCTTATTTAACTTACATGCAGAGTACATCATGCAAAATGCCGGGCTGGATGAAGCACAAGCTGGAATCAAGATTGCTGGGAGAAATATCAATAACCTCAGATATACAGATGACACCATCCTTATGGCAGAAGGTGAAGCAGAACTAAAGAGCCTCTTGATGAAAGTGAAAGAGGAGAGTGAAAAAGCTGGCTTAAAACTCCATATTCAAAAAACTAAGATCATGGCATCTGGTCCCATCACTTCCTGGCAAATACATGGGGAAACAATGGAAACAGTGACAGACTTTATTTTCTTGGGCTCTGAAAATCGCTGCTGATGGTGACTGCAGCCAAGGAGGCTGAGAGCCCTGAGGTTAAGGGACTCGTCTGTGGTGGAGCCTTGGTTGGTACCCATGCCGTCTGGCCTAGAGGTGGTGCCTCGAGCTTCTCCTCTGTGCTGGTACAGACAACAAGCCAGGAAGGAAGATGCCAGAAGTGAGGGCAAGGCAGAAAGGGAGGTGGGGGGGCCCTCTGGCTCATGGACCTCCAGCTGCAGCCAATTCAGATGTGCCATTCTTGTGGCCACCCTGGAGGGAAGGACTGAAGCTGGGGTGACTCCTGCAACCCCAGTGGGGAAAATGAATGAACTGCACACTCCTGTCCAGAGAAAGGAAGCTTGAGCTCCCACGATTAGGGGGGCAGTGGGTATAACCCTCAAGGAAAATCCAGAGTCCTGGGCTGGCCCTGCCTTGGACCTGGAATCTGGCTTTAACATCACCTCCGGGGACTGGAAGCTGAGAGCCTGTTCCTGGGGTGGTGGGATACCTACCCCACCCCACCCTCAATACCTGTATCAGCCAAAATGAGCCACCATGAAAAGTCACCTTAACAGTGCAGGCACCTTGTGCTTCCACAGTAAATATAACCCTTGCCTGAGATCAGCTAAACAAGCACACATGCAAGTACACAGACGACTCCATCACGACCAAAACAGAAGAAACCAGGAAACCTGGCTCCCTGGAAGCTTCAGTTAACTGAAGAATCTAAGAGAAACTGTACAACAGTGTTCAACGTGGGTGCCAAAGGAGAAGAGAGGAAATCAAAGTGACCAGAGCTCAGTCTTCTGCCAGAAACTCCTCTGTCCATGAGAGTCTCCCGGCAGGAATACTGGAGTGGGTTGTCATGCCCTCCCCCAGGGGATCTTCCACTTCTTCAATGTGTTCTCAGATAGATGACTCTCAGTGAATCTAGAGAAAGGCTTTAAAAACACATACGTGTGGCTGTTTCCTATGGAAACTTCAGAACATCAGAGACAGAAAGGATGTCATGAAAGGGCCCAGAGAAGGATGGAAGTTTACTCCTGAGAACAGTTTGGGCCACAGGAAGTTTCAGAACAGCAACAGGAGCAGCCTGAAACATCAGGAAAATGTCTTCAAGGCCGTGAGAGAGGCAGTTGTCAACCTGGGATTTTACATCCGGCTAAAGTGTCAGTCAGGAGTAGAGTAACACTCCTGAGCAGAGACGGTTCAGACAGGCTGAGAGAACCTACCACTTACTAGTCTTTACTGAAAATCTCCAAAGAAGCTACTTCAGGGAGAAGGAAATTGAGCTCCAGACGAAGGGGCAATGCGCGAAGACAGCAAACTGATTAGTGACCGTGCAGACAGACTGAAGTGAGCGTCAATGGTCAACGCGAATCGTGTGACTGATGATTATTCTGGTGATGACAAAATGGCACTGAAGTACAAGGCAGTAATAATATGTAAAACGGAACTGGTAGTGATCAGGGAAGCTGTATCCAAAGCTCCAAATACCGTAGAGAAAGGTAGAGCTGGACTAGCATTCGACTTTGTCAGGTGTGAGTGTTATAGAGGTCATTGTATGGGTCAAACCATATGACATTGCTGATGTTTGACCAACGTGACGGCACTTGCATACGGTTTAACCCAATACTGTAAAACTTCCAAAGGAGGGTGGGTGAAGTGGAGAAAACTTACTGTCTCAGCGGAGAGTGGGGGGACAGTGGGGTCCCTGCCTGGTGAGGGCACAGGGGCGTCCAGAGATTCCCCTGTGCAGACATAAACAGGGGGCGGGGGTAGTGGGAGGTCAGTGACCAGTGACGAGAGCCCCCAGCCAGGCCGCGGGAGCAGCTGACGCCCGTCTTCTTGCAGGTGTGCTTCCTGGTCCTGCCGTTGTGCTTCCGGGTCCTGGTGCATCCCCTGACTGTCAGGGGATCGAGGCTCTTTGATGACGTGTTTGAGGGCGTGAAGGTTGAAACACGCATGTCCCAAGTTAGGGGGCGGGGCATGTAGACTGTAGAGTCTTGATGTAGATTTATGATTGAAGTGATGTCTCCTTCCGACGCAGAGACTAGAGGCCAGGGGTCTTCAAGTCTGAGCTGAGGACGCACACCTCCTGCAGAAAGGCTGAATGTGGGCCTCAGAGTCCTTCACTCATCAAAAATATGTGTCCTGTTAAACTAAAGAAACTAAAAGTGCCTAAAAACAGGAGAAAGGAAAAGCCTCCATATGCCTGGATTTTGGCAAGTCTCCGAGAAGTGTAGGTAGAATCCCCCAAAGAGGGGGGAGTGGGTGAATGCTGAGCCTTTCCGGGAAACCTCAAATTAGCACACTTAACCTGGACAATGTCTAACCCGCTAAATGGCTGAGGAAACACTTCCGAGCCCGGGGCTGGAAGGTGCTCTGTGGTCGTGTGGGCTTTAGCCCTGGGGAGGGAGCAGGGCCTGGGGCAGGGCCCAGGGATGGCTGACAGCAAGTGAGGGCAGGATGTTGGGGTGGGAAAGCATTACTTGACAATACCCAAGAAGTTCCCACAGGCTGATCAGAGATTAAAAACCCAATGGAAAACTGCAAAAGATATATATGGGCTGTTAACAGAAGTAGAAATAAAAACGGCCAATAAATTCATGAGAAGGTACTAAACCTTATTAGCAGTCAAGACAAATCAAATCTGAACCACAATGACATATTTTCACTCAAGAGATGAGCAAAAAGTACTCCGTCTGACATTTATTGCTGGGAAGGCTGTGGGGACCAGCCCCCTAGCATCCCGCTGATGGGAAGCGATAGGGACACAACCTAATTGAGTGCAATTCCTTAATATCTATTAAGATAAAATATGGCCTTACTGTCTGACGCGGCAATCTCACTTTGAGGATTTATTGTGTAAAACGAAAAGAGCCAGTCCTGAAGACTCTAGTGCAAGTGTTCACTGCGGCATGCTGGTGCTGGGAACACCCTGGGAGCAGCCCATCAGAGAAGGGCGTCCCTCCCTCGTGGAGGGTGGCCGGCCCCAGGGAGGGGACAGCCAGGCACATGGTTGAACACGGGGCTGTGCTCTCTGCAGACAAGCTTTGTGGGCTGTACAGCACACCTGGGGAATGGGCTCGGGGAGGCCCCCTGCCTAGCACGCCTGCCACACCTGCCCACACCCTGTAATCACCCTGGGGGGCCCTGGGAGGAAAGCATGCCCCGTTTCTGTAAAAATGAAACCCCAGAGGTGCCTTTAGGTACCCATATATTCCCAGAGGCCTGTGTGATGGGGGTTGGGGGAGACACTTGTTCTTTGTCTTTTGGGGTGTCTTTTTCTGGTTACGGTAAACTCGTCTGATGTTGGCAAGATGAAAATGGAAATTTTAATAAAAGATGTACTCCAGTAAAAGCCAGGAGAAAGGTTTATTCAAGCAGATCATTGAATACACAAGAAAACATTTTTCGTGGGAAGAATTCTCTTGGTTTTCCGTGGATGTTTTCTCTTACAAATGAATCAGGCAGTCAAAGCCTGCTTAATAAAATAGGAAATCCAGTTCATCATAAACCTCTTACCAGACAGAGGAGATGGGAGTGATCTCAACTTGATCAAGCAGCGCTGGGACAAAACCCCGGGAAACCCCTGCCTGGTGGTGAAGTGTGCAAAGCATTCCCAGTGAAGCTGGGCGTGGAGGCCGCCACCACCTACTCCTTCCTTGGCATTGTCAACGCACCCTGCTTCCTCCGTGTTTCTGTCACTCCCGTGCCTTTTGCTTGATTCATCAGAGTCACGGGTCCACGTGTTCCTCAGTCTGTTTGGAAGCTTTCATCCCAGCTGGTTCAGAGGCTGCCAACGGGCGCCCCTGCTTACAGACGTCCGGGGCTCTGCTCCTGCGGCTCAACATCCCCCAGGACCCCAGGGACCAGACAGAATCTCAGTCACTTTTAGCTCCTTTGAATGCTTCCATCCCCCAGGTTTCTATGTTCTGGATTATTCGGTTTTCTTTGAGGACTGTCTTTAGTGAAAGTGTTAGTCATTCAGTCGTGTCCGACTCCTTGGCACCCCATGGGCTGTAGCCCTCCAAGCTCCTCTGTCCCTGAGATTCTCCAGGCAGGGATACTGCAGTGGGTTACGGTTTCCTACTCCAGGGGATTTTCCCCACCCAGGGATCGAACTTGAGTCTCCCACATTGAAGGCAGATTCCTTATTGTCTGAGCCACCAGGGAAGCCCAGGTTGTCTTCAGACTTTATAATAATGCAGTTTCCTCATCTCCCTGCTTCCCGCTTCTTGTTCTCTCCTGGCTGAAGAACGTCGTCAGTGCTTTCCCAGGAAGGGCTTTACCACCAGCCTGTGCGCTCCTGTGCTCAGGAGGCCCGGGCTGCCTTCAGGCCTGCTTCCATCCCTCGATGCTCCCCCAGCCCCTCCTGTCTGCCAGCCCCCGGGTCGAGCTTACTGTCCGGGTTACAGGACCAGAGACTCCCAGACTCCCAGGCTGTCTCCTCGGGGTTCTCCGGAGTCGCGATGCCGCTGAAGGAGCGGGGTGGTCTGGCCGATTCTGCCCTCCCTGCAGGCCTGCCCAGGCAGCAACTCCTGGAGCTTCTCAGGATGGAGCCTCAGCCCCGTGAGTCACTCCCAGCCCTCGCTTAGCATCCGCCTCTGTCCTCCGAGGGGAAGCCACTGGCCACCTTCCGCAGGCCGCCTGGGACCCGGGCATCCTGACTCCGCCCCCGCTGGCTGGGGAGCGCCGCCCACAGCTCCTCCCCGCTCAGGGGGGTGTCCTGGGCCCCTCTGCCGCGTCCCTCAGTCCTGCTGGTCTTTGGGAAGCAGACGTGGGCTGGCGGGCCGGCAGGGGAGCGTTCAGGTTCAGGGTTCAGCCCGGACAACGCAGGTGGGCTCAGGGCACAGGGCTGGGACTGCAGTTGGCGCGGCTCGGGGGTCTTTAGAGAGAGGGAGGCTGGCGGGCCTGGGCCTGGGCCCCGGAGATGGAGTAGAGGTGGACGCCGGCCTGCGTCTGCACCATGATCATGGCGGAGCCCGCGGGCACGAAGCCCACGTAGGCGCAGTGTGCAGGCCGGACCTCTCCGAGGCCCCAGTGTCCGTAGGCGTCCTGCAGCTCCTGGCGGGTCAGCCCGCGCGCGGCCGCCGCCTCGGCCACTCTGCTGGCTGTGAGGGTCTGCGCCTGCCCCGCCTCTGGCTCCGGGGGCTGGCGGGGCCCCGGGTCCACACGCGGGTCCGGCCCAAGCAGGCGCACCAGCGCCCCCGGAGCGCGGGGGTCCCTCCCGGCCCGGTGGCCGCCCCCTCGGCGGCGGGTTCGGCCTCTCTGCGCGGCGCCTCCCACGAAGCCGGGGGCCTCGCATCTCACGACCGGCTTCACGTAGGCCAAGGGTCTCGAGGGCAGCGCGGGGCCGACGGGCCCCCCAGGGTCTCCGCCTCTTCCCCCAGGGCAGCGCGCCGCGTAGGGCTGAGCACCTGGAACGGAGTGGGGCGCAGTGAGCCGGGGAGGGAGGGGAAGGGGAGAGGCGGGGCGGGGGGCGGGTACTGGGCGGACAGAGACCGGAGGGGGATGGGGACGGGGTGGGGGGCGGGGACGAGGTAGGGGAGCACGCGGGGCGAGGAAGGGAGGACGAAGAGGGGACTTGGCGGGGGCGGGGGGAGTGGGCGGCCACCTCTCCAGGCTGGGCCTCCCACCCTCCTTCAGCCCTCCCGGCCCCCTGGCAGCCGGGTATTCTAACCCTTGCTGTACTGACCGGTACCTGCCGTCTAGGTTCACTAGAGAGACTCAATCTGAATACAAATGACCGCCCCTGACAGAACAAACAATTGCCTACGTGCACCGAGGCGGGGGCGGGGTGGGGAGGGGAAAGAGGCCGCTGGGGGCTGGCAGACAGCACCGAAGGGGCCACCAAGGCCTCCTGGAGCTGAGCCAGGCTCCGGCCTGCCCTGGGGTCCAGGGAGAACCGGAGCAGGGGAGCAGTGTCCTCACGGCGGGACTTGGGGCGCAGGGGGTGCGGGGTTGGGGAGGTGGCACCACGTGGCTGGCGTGCCTGGATGACCATCCCTCCCCGAGCAGGACGGGGTGAGGCCCCAGGCCGCGCTCTACAAGGGAGTCCGGGCGACAGGAGGAGCCTGACCGTGCTGAGACACTGGTGTCATCCAGAGGGAGGCCTGGGCTGGAGCGGGATTCGGGGTCACCACCAGAGGGGTGAATTTCCCCCCACTTCTTGGCCAGGAACACTGGGAGCTGAGGGTTGAGAGCCCGGTACTCCACAGAGTTCAGCCAAGGCAGGCAAGGACACCGGAGAAAGAAACTGGGCATAGGATTCCAGAGGGGGACGGGGTCCTCAGCTGATGTGGGGGCGGGGGGTCTGGTGGAAGCAGGTTGGAAGGGGGTGACTGATGTCACAGAGCCCTTGATTGTGTTTGAATTTAAATAATCATGGAAAAGTTTGCAGAATTTGCAAATAACAGCCCAAGCAGTACATCCCGAAGAATTCAGAACAGAGGGGTTGACCCTGGTCCCCTGGATGGCTGTGCTCTAAGTAACAGGTCTGGGGTGAAGGGGCTTGAGTGTGGAAAGTGAAGGGGAGACAGGATACCCGGAGCCCTGGAGGGAAGTCCGGGGGATCTAACGGGGAAGTCGGCAGTGGAGGCCAGGACTTGGGAACCGGGTGGGCCAAGGAAGCTAAGAAGGGCTGCCCTTCTCCCCAAAATGCCTTCTGTGTTGCAAGCAAATGCCAGATGTGACGCTGGGCGGGATTAAAGTGGGTGTCGGGCACCTGACGTACCTTGATCTGGGGCCATCAAGTGGAAGCGTTTGGTGGGTCTCTGCTCCTCCATAGCAATCTGCCAGACAGGAATGGATCAACTGGAGGCTCCAACATGCCAGGCTCCCCACCCACCCTGCCGGGCACTACCGCCCCCCCGCCCCGCACCAGGGTCTGGGGGACGCAGTGTCAGGAGGCAGGGGGTTTGGAGAGATGGTTAAACTGTTTTCAAAGAGCAGCAAGTTGGGTGTGGCCCCGCAGCGGTTCGCTAGGTTGTCTCAAGCTGTCCAGGGTGGGAGTAGATGAGATTACCCTGGGCTGACTGAAGGAAGCTTCCTTCCCCAGAGCCAAGTGGTGAGGAAGTGGGGAGCAGAGGTGGAGGTGGGGGCTGTCTGGGGGGGCCCTCCGAGGGCACCAGAGACACTCCCCCCCGTCAGACAAGATGTGCCCTTTTCCGGGCGCTGGCACCTACCTGGGCTCCCAGCTGTGACTTCAAGGCCGGCTCTGGAGTCTGGAGACACTTCCAGACACTTCTGGAACGACTTCCCAGAGATCCTCCAGGAGAGGGGCCGGGGCTGAGGGTCCAGGGGTCCACAGTCACGATGCTGGTCCTGGGGCGTCGTACCTCCCAGGGCAGGCTGGTCCTCACAGGAGCTGAGCAGGAAACCCTCTGCTCCACGCTCCTGCACCTCTTATAGGGCTGCCAGGAGGGCTGATTGGATAGAGGGGTGGGCCGAGCGAGGCAGGCAGGGGCTTACCAGGAGCTGTTGATTGGGCTAGTTTCCTGCGGCCCAGGGTCACAGACCTGAGCTGTATTGGTGGGTTGATCTAATCATTGCAGAAGAAGAAGAAGGGGAATTGAGATTGGGTTAAGTGTGAGGCCGGAGAGTGAAAGGAGGAGAGATTAGACTGGGTGGGCACGGCAGGTCAAAGGAGGCACCTAGGGTGGGTGTTTGGCTGCAGTTGGGAGGATTTAATGGACTGGAGCCAGGCTGGCAGGGACGTGGGGAGACTATGCACCTAGGCCTGAGGGACACAGAACCCCAAACCATCCAGGGGTGTGCAGTCATGGAGAGCAGAGGGGGTTAGACGAGGGGTGATGGCACCTGCCCGGGTTCTGGTCTTGGTCCAGGCACAGTGGATGCCATGGTGGGACTGGCCTGTAGTGGACGAGCACCCCAGGCGTGACGGGGGTGAACAGAGGGCGCCCAGTTGGGGCGGCTGGGGGTTGCACAGCCCTCTGGGGTGGACGTGGTGTCTTAGGAGATGCGTTGAGGTGGCAGGTGAGGAAGACCTCTGGGGTTAGAGAGGTTTACAGGAGAGAAGCGGAGTGGGTGGTCTGGACGCGCCCTGGGAGGGAAGCACTGGGTGTGTTAAGTCACACCAGGACGCTGCTCTGAGCGGGGAGAGGACGAACGCTGTTCCTACACATTGGGTTGAAGAGATTTGAGCCACCAATTGTGAGGAACTAAGGTGGAACTCCACCTTTGAGGCTGGAGATCCGAGGCGAGGCTGGGGCTGGAGGCCTGTGCACGACGCTCCCACCACGGTGCTAGCGCTGGGGGTGTGAGCTCAGGGTCAGGAGGAGACTGGCAGCAGGAATGGAGACTCTAACACTTCTTCCAAAGCCACTTATAAATACTGCAGTTCCACCGAGTCCCAGTGTTATGTTTGTTTCTTTTTTCATTTTAAAATGATCAGCTTTTTTGAAGTTCAATTTACACTTGGTAAAACACATCCTATTTAAGCACACAGTTCAGTGGATTTGGGTACCCGAATACCCTTGGGGAACCATCAGCACAGCTGAGCCGTGGAACGTTTTCATCCCCTCGGAAAGTGCCCTTGGGTCCTTTTGCTGTCCATCCCTACCCCCAGCCCCAGGCCGCCTGGTGAATTTCCCATCCTGGTGGTCACCTTGCCTGTCCTGAGGTTCTGCAGTCGGCCTTCACGCCCTGCGGCCTAGGCTCCGCCCCAGCAGGACGGGTCAGAGCAGCCTCTTGATCCTGCCTCCTGTTCTGTTGCAAAACCGTCCGCTCACTGCCTGGTGGACACTTCGGTTGTTTCCAATCTGGGGATATTATAAAAAAGCTGCTGTGAACGTTCATATACGAGTCTTTATGTGGATATGTGTTTTCATTTCACCTGGGTGAATGCCTAGAAGTGCAGTTTCTGGGTGAAATATCGCACGTTTGCTTACCTTTGTAAGAACTGTCCTACTGGTTTCCAAAGAGGGTTTGTCCCATTTCGTATTCCCTCCCTCAGCATGGGAGGGGTCGAGTGGTTCCATGTCTCTGCCGGCACTTGGCGTTGGCATCCTGCGGACTTTAGCTATTGTATGGTCTGTCTTTTGCACGTCTTTGTATGAATATCCAGTTTGTTCCTCTACCATTTGTGAGATTGGTGCTGCGTTTTTTCTTTCATGAAACTGTATGAAAAGCTTTAAACTTTGTGTGGAGAATTAGTTATTATATAATTAGCTAATATAAAAAAGAACCATAGTGCATTGGCCCTTTCCTGCCCATCAAAACAGTGCGGTCTTAGCAAAGGGTCAGTGCTGCCAAGGGATGAGAAAGACACATTGCTGGCCATGCTGAGTGTGCAGAGCGTGCAGAGTGTTTGCCACGCCTGGCCCCCAGGATGGCGGTGCCCAGGAGTCCATGGTTCCCAGCAGGGCCACTCGCCACTCCGGGGCGCTTGCTGCTCCCATTCGACAAGTGGAGAAATGGAGACAAAACAGCGAGGCAGCTCAGCTGCCACGGGTGGAGTAGGATTTCAGCGCAACTCTGCTGTTTGACCCCTTCATGGATCACAGCCTTATCGGGGCAAAGGGGCTTGTGTAAACTCCGTGAAGCTATGACTCATGCATGTAGGGCCACCCAAGAGGGACAGGTCCCAGTGAAGAGTTCTGACAGGACGTGGTCCCCTGGAGGAGGAAATGACAAACCCCCGCAGTATTCTTGCCTCGAGAAGCCCGTGAACAGTATGAAAAGGCAAAAAGATGGGACACCAGAAAATGAGCTCCCCAGGTTGGAAGGTGCCCAGTGCTACTGGGGAGGAGCAGAAAGTGAAAAGTGAGGTCACTCAGTCATGTCCAACTCTTTGCAACCCCATGGACTGTAGCCCAGCAGGCTCCTCCACCCATGAAACTGTCCAGGCAAGAGTACTGGAGTGGGTTGCCATTTCCTTCTCCAGGGGATCTTCCTGACCCAGGACAAGAACCCGGGTCTCCTGCATTGCGGGAGAGCCACCAGGGAAGCCCCTGGGAGGAGCAGAGGGCAATTACTAATAGCTTCAGAAAGAATGGAGTGGCCTCGCCAAAGCGGAAACAGCACTCAGTTGTGGACGTGTCTGGTGGTGAAAGTAAAGTCCACTGCTGTAAACAAACAGCAGTGTCGCTTAGGAACCTGGACCGTCAGGTCCATGAATCAAGGTAAATTGGACGTGGTCAAGCAGGAGACGGCAAGAGAGCGCTGACATATTCGGAATCAGTTAACTAAAATGGATGGGAATGGGTGAATTTAATGCAGATCACTATTATATCTACTACTGTGGGCAAAAATCCCTTAGAAGAAATGGAGTAGCCCTCACAATCAGCAGAAGAATCTGAAATGCAGTACTTGGGTGCAATCTCAAAAACGACAGAGTGATCTCAGTTCATTTCCAAGGCAAACCATTCAATATCACAGCAATCCAAGTCTGTACCCCAACCACTGATGCTGAAGAAGCTGAAGTGAACCAGCTCTGAAGACCTACAACACCTTCTAGAACTAACAACAAAATACATCATTTTCATCATAGGGAGTTGGAATGCAAAAGTAGGAAGTCAAGAGATACCTGTATTAACAGGCAAGCTTGCCCTTGGAGTACAAACTGAAGCATATCAAAGACTAACTGGGTTTTGTCAAGAGAACATACTGGTCATAGCAAACACCCTTTTCCAACTACACAAGAGATGACTCTATACATGGACATCACCAGATGGTCAATACTGAAATCAAATTGATTATATTCTTTGCAGCCAAATGTGGAAAAGCTGTATGCAGAGAGCAGAAAAAAAACCTGGAGCTGAGTGTAGCTCAGATCATCAGCTCTTTATTGCAAAATTCAGGCTTCAGTTGAATAAAGTAGAGAAAACCACTAGGCCATTCAGGTATGAACTAAATTAAAGCCCTTATGATTATACAGTGGAGGTAATGAATTAGAGGGATTAGATCTGGTAGACAGAGTGCCTGGAGAACTATGGACAGAGGTTCATAACATTGTATAAGAGGCAGTGACCAAAACAATCCCCAAGAAAAAGAAATGCAAGAAGGCAAAATGACTGTCTGAGGAGGCTTTACAAATAGTCGAGGAAAGAAGAGAAGCGAAAGGCAAAGGAGAAAAGGAAAGATACACCAAACTGAATGCAAAGGTCCAGAGAATAGCAAGGATGGATAAGAAGACCTTCTTAAATGAACAGTGCAAAGTACAGGACAACAATAGAATGGGAATGACTAGAAATCTTCTCAAGAAGATTGACGATATAAACAGAACATTTCGTGCAAGGATGGGCATGATAAAGGAAGAAATGGTGTGGACCTAAGGGAAGCAGAAGAGGTTAAGAAGAGGTGGCAAGAATACACAGAAGAACCATACAAAAAAAAGGTCTTAATCACCTGAATAACCATGATGGTGTGGCCTCTCACCTAGAACCAGACATCCTGGAGTTCGAAGTCAAGTGGGCCTTGGGAAGCATCACTACAAACAAAGCTAGTGGAGGTGATGAAATTCCAGCTGAGCTATTTCAAATCCTAAAAGATGATGCTGTTGAAGTGCCACACTCAATATGTCAGCAAATTTGGAAGAAGTGAAAACTGTGGCAGATTTTCTTTTCTTGGGCTCCACAGTCACTGCAGATGGTGACTGCTGCCATGAAATTAAGAGACGCTTGCTCCTTGAAAGAAAGACTATGGCAAACATAGACAGTGTATTAAAAAGCAGAGATATGACTTTGCTGACAGAGGTCTGTCTAGTCAAAGTTACAGTTTTTCCCGTAGTCACATGGATGTGAGGATTGGACCATAAAGAAAGTCTGAAGCATGGAAGAATTGATGCTTTTGAACTGTGGTGCTGGAGAAGACTCTTGAGAGTCCCTTAGACTTCGAGGAGATGGAACCAGTCAGTCCTAAAGGAGATCAGTCCTGACTATTCATTAGAAGGACTGATGCTGAAGCTGAAACTCCAAAATTTTCACCACATGATGTAAAGAGCCGACTCGTTGGAAAAGACCCTGATTCTGGAAAAGATGGAGGGCATGGGTTGGGAGAGAGGACAGAGGATGAGTTGGTTGGATGGCATGATCGAATCAATGGACATGAGTTTGAGCAAACTCTGGGAGATGGTGAAGGACAGGGAAGCCTGGCTTGCCGCAGTGCATGGCGTCACAAAGGCTTGGATGCGACTTAGCGACGGAAGAGCAACAGCTGTTGTTTGTGAGCCCGAGGTCTCAGCCGCTCCCTGTTTTCCTGCCTTCTCTAAAGGAAATCCATAGCCAGTTGAGATCCTGTTTCTATTTAGCTGGAAAATGTGTGTATCAGTTTCTGATTGCTGCTGTAACAGATGCTACACACTTGTGATTTAAACTAACCCAAATGTATTGTCTCTGTGTTGCTGTGAAGTTGTTCTTTGTAAGCTCACCGGCATTCTGCAGATCTGCCTGTCTGCCGTGCGGTGCTCTGAGTCTCTGCCCGTCTGCTCTTCCGTTGGTGGAGTCACTGCCAGTTCTCAGCATCTTTGGAATCTGATGTGGTGTTGCTTCACTCCAGTGTTTCAAAAGTGTTCTCTAGCTCATCGGTTGTATGTAATGGGATAACTTTTCCTGTGATGCTCACTGTGTCGTGAACACCTCGACAGTGTGATTGATGCTCTGTAAATAAATGATGACTTAGAGGCTGGGAAAAAAGTATGGAACACAGGAGCCGCTGAGCTAATGTTGAGGTTTCGCACTTTGTGAGTTTCTGGAGGCTCTGGGGAGAGTCCTCCCTCTGCCCCGCCGGCTCCTAGAGTCTCCTGTGTGCTGGGCTCACAGCCTCTCCCCTGTCCTCAGAATCTAAAGTCCTCCCCGCCCTGTGATTGGCCGGGAGGGGGCGAGGTGAGAGCTCCTGGAGGCGTGTGTCTTCCACAGGTCGTGGTAAACACATATTCATCTCCAGTGTTCAAAACCTATTTTGGTAAAAAGTTTTTTTTTTGTCTTCTATGAATTTTCTATACCATTTAAGGAAAACTGTGCATTATAAAAAATCTCAAATACGTCTACTAAATGTAAATGCAGAGTGTGGTGACTCCCCAGATAGCCAACCCCCAGATTCAGAGGTTACAAACTCACGGCCACTCTTGCTTCTCTCTGCCTGCTGCTGCCCCGACTCTGGGCTGTTTGGAAGTAAGTCCCAGACACCTTGCCACTCAAAACATAAATATTTAATTATGTATCCCCAAAACGTAAGGGCTCTTTTTATAAACATAACCATGATAAGGATGTTTAAATAAAATGAAAGAAATGGAGAGGATCCAGCTAAGAGAAGGGGATTGAATATACACAAGAGAGGGATGGAACACCCAGACTCTGAGGTCACTGGAGTCATCACCCGGTGGGTCCTGTCTTCTCTGTAAGGTAGAAAGTGCGCCTGGAGCCGAGGCAGGTGCTGGGAACTGGCAGGGACTGCCTCGACGCAAGCCCCCTCTTCACACCCCAGGGGTTTAGCCAGCCCACGTTTATCACCAAGTGAAGGGGAGTGCCTTCCCAGCCCACGTTTGTCACCAAGTGAAGGGGAGTGCCTTCCCACTGTCACGGGTGCTGTCCACGCCACTCCCGCTCCCGTCTCGTGGGCTGGCTCCAGTCAAGTGGTTCAGACCACACGCTGGTGGTGAGGAGACAGCCTGGGTCCTGGCTGTGGGCCAGCTTTCTGCCCATGGACGTGTGCATGCGTGCAGGCGTGCGTGCTCAGGCACTTCAGTCGTGTCTGGCTCTTTGGGACCCCATGGACTGCAGCCCACCAGACTCCTCTGTCCATGGGATTCTCCAGGCAAGAAAACTGCAGTGCGTTGCAGTTCCCTTCTCTAGGGGACTTTCGAGACTTAGGGGTCGACCCCGCATCTCATGTCTCCTGCATTTGCAGACAGTTTCTTTACCACCAGTGCCCCCTGGAAAGCCACGCACTTTTCCACCAGAAGTTTGTCCTGGAACTTTGACCACTCACTCACACACACACACACGCAGGAACACAAAGCAAGTGCACCCGCTGTGTGAGGAGGGCTGTAGGCTGGGGTCAGCATGAGACCCCGGCCTGGGCTCCCAGACCCCCCGTCTCCCTGCTCTGAGGCTCCAGTTCTCCACAGGCAGAGCCGAGATGAACGACAGCGTCCTTGGTTCAGGATTTGTCCTGAGGATGATTTGAAACAATGAAAATAACGGATAAGATTGCTTGTAGGCAGACAAACATTAACTGTTGTTCTTATTAGCATATTCAAGCAATGTATTGTCTATCTAAGTAACTCAAGAGTAAGACGTTAAGAGAACGCCTTAGTGACACATTTAAATGCACGCAGCAGCTGTGTATGTTGGGCTATAAAGAAAGCTGAGCCCCGAGGAATTGATGCTTTTGAACTGTGGTGTTGGAGAAGACTCTTGAGAGTCCCTTGGACTGCAAGGAGATCCAACCAGTCCATCCTAAAGGAGATCAGTCCTGAATATTCTTTGGAAGAACTGATGCTGAAGCTGGAACTCTGATCCTTTGGCCACCTGATGTGAAGAACTGACTCATTGGAAAAGACCCTGATGCTGGGAAAGATTGAAGGCAGGAGGAGAAGGGGGCAACAGAGGATGAGATGGTTGGATGGCATCATCAACTCAATGGACATGAGTCTGAGTAAACTCTGGGAGTTGGTGATGGACAGGGAGGCCTGGCGTGCTGCAGTCCATGGGGTTGCAGAGTCTGACGTGCCTGAGCGACTGAACTGAACTGAGATGAATGTGTTCCCTATATGCCATTAGTAACCTGCGACACAGCAGCTGGAGCCATGTGGGCACTGCCCACTCCCCCCGCCCCGCCACGCACACGGAGCACGTGTGTCGGAAACGTGAGAAGCTTGAAGACACAGAAGGGGATGCCTGTGTGTCGTTAGTGAGTAGTAGACTCATCGACGTTGGCGCAGAGGTGAGCTTCAGAGGAGCAGGGAGGGGTCCGTGTTCCCTCTGGAATGGAGACGCCCTCACGGCCTTGCCTTTGGGAGCCAGACCTCAGACTTCCGTGAAAGCCTGGCATCCTGGAAGAACTGCCTTCTGTAACAGGGTCGGGGGGTGGCCTACAGTCAGCCTGCCCAGCAGCTGGAGAAGCGGCAATCAGCTCAGGTCTATGAGGCTCTGGAAATTCTAGGTTTCTCAGCATGGTGTGCAGTCCCAGTGATACCGAGCACAAGCTGCAGAAATCCTGAAGACAAGTCAGCAATCTTAGGAAGATCTTACCACGAATGTAATGAGGCCAGCTAGCAGAAAAAACCAAAAAGGTGCCCTCAGTAGCATTTCCACATGAGAATCCCCCGAAGGAGAAAACCGTCTTTGGTGAAGATGAGCTCATCCGTGAAAACTACGAAGCAGGAGGCGCGGCTCACTCAGTCTATACTTGGGCTCACTTCCCCCACACTCCCGGGCCTCACGCCATTTCAGTCATGACTATTTCAGTACAGACCTCTGAAAGACAAGGCCTCTCCTATCGCAGAGATAACGAACTGAGTCGTAGAGTCAGTTGAGATAAAGTAGGAAGGACTAGCTTACCGAGAAATTCAAATAAAAATCAACTAGAGTATAAAGCAAGTGTGCTAAGAATTGTTGACGTAAAGAAGGACGAGAAAACGTAAGCAAAAACAGAGAAATAGTTTCAAGCAAACCAAACACGTAGGTTGAAAAATGAAGCAAGCGCAACTTCTAGAAATGAGCATAGTCATTTGAAATGTGGAAGTGATTATGACATAGATTTAAAGGAAAGATTTCAGGCACACTGTGGAGAGAGAGGGAAAGGGCGGACACCATGAGGGGCTGAGAGCCTGGAGAAGGCGCGCGAGGGATACACGTGTGAGCCCGACACAGGAGGAGAGGTGTTGTCAGAAAGGACGGCCGGAGCCGTCTGGCTGGAGGGAATCCACGCTGCTCAGAGCGGAGAATCAGAGGCGGGAAGCAGCAAAGGAATTAATTTACACCCAAATGCTATGTGAGTGAAACTGCCGAAACCAAAAGGCAAAGAGAAAAAGCATAAAGGCAACCAGACCTGAAGAAGGAAACATTATCTGAAAATGACTAATGGACCAACAAAGGCTTCTCGTCGACACACGTCAGAGACAAGGAGTCAGGTAAGGAAGCTACACCTCCGGGGCCCTGAGTGAGGACGTCAGCTTCCCACCAGCCAGCCTCCAGCTGGAAGCTGAAATAAAGACGTTTTGTGAAAAAAGTATGCAGAACATTTATAGCTGAATCCAGACTCTTGCTAAAAGAAGTTCTAAAGGATGCTTCATGAAAAAACCACAAAAAACAAAACTAGGAACTCCAAAGGAAGGCATGAAATGCAAGAAGGATGAATAAATATCTGGGAGACACATGCAAAAACCCGAGTTAACCTTTAGCTCAAAAAAATAACTAAGACTATTGGGGGACCAAGTGCTTTCGAATCTGATAGGGTTAAACTAAAGGGCACCCGGATGCAGAGGGCACCAGGCAGACGTCTGTGACAGCTGACGGTCCTGACGGCAGGCCCTTAAGTGTGGTGCACGTTTGAGTCACCCAAGAGACACTCACACATCCTGACCCCCAGGCTGTGATCCGCACCAACTGAATCAGAACCTCGCTCTGCAAGCGGGACTCGGGAATCTTCCGTCATCTCTCGGGTGATGCAGAGTGCAGCTGGGTGGGAAGCCCGTGGTGTGAGTTGATGCTGGCCCTCGACCTTGGCTGTCCTTGACATCATCTGAAGAGCTCTGAATGGCCCTGATGGCCAGTCCCCTCCCCGGGAGTCAGGGGAAGCAGGGCGGTGGAAACCCTCACGAGAAAGACACAGGCTCCACTTCAGAGTCGGGGGTTCTTCCACAACAGTCGTGAGCTGCAGGACAGCCAGCACGCAGGGTCGGAGTTGCTCCGTGGGCGTTCCTGCCAGAGCCTGTCACCTGCACAGCCCCTGGTGCACACGCGTGTGCTGCTGCTATGACACTGGTTCTGTTTAACGTAGCAGGCATCACCAAGGGCTGCTGACTAGTAATTTGGTCTGCCACCAACCAAGAAAATGACAAGGACTTGGAGAAAACCAGAAGAGCAGCTTTCAGCTGCTGGATATGGCAAACGCAATAATTGTATGTTTTCCCTTAAAAACACTTTAATATACTTTCAATACACACATACAAAGAGCACTTAAACGTGTTTCTCCCCAATTTTCCCCTGTAAACTTGGCATGTGGCACGCTATCTTCTGGCTCCAGAAAAGATGTCAAATTAGCCTGGGGCCGCTGCCCCGCAAATAGCATCGGAGATGCCTCCAAAGGCGGAGGGAGGTCAGTGCATCTGGTACACAAATGTCAGGGTGGGGAGGACTGCCTGGAGCCACTGACTGAGGTCCACCCCGAGCGGGGTGCGCGAGGCTGGGCAGTGGGGGGTCTCCGAGGTAACTCCCATCTCCCATGTCGTCTGGAATTAGACCCGGGCTACCGGACCCCAGGCAGAGCCGGCACTCAGCCAAGCTCTGGTCTGGAACAGACGGGTTTAGCGGATCACTGAGAAGCGGGGAAAGTCGATGGAACACGGAGCCAAAACTGGGGTGGGGGTGGGGGGGCGGCTGCCCTCTGCGGTGGGGGCACAGGGCAAGAAGCAGTGGTGCTCCGCCCTAAGGTGGTGAAACACCGCATGGGGGCTGGGCGCCCACACGCCATCAGACCACAGGAGAGAGAGGTGGGTAGTGCGGGTGTGGCAGGCTGCCGCTAGGGGCGCCCTCGCGCCGCCCGCCGAGACTCGGCGGCGTTCACTCTGCGCAGCAGGCGGGTGTCCTTGGTGGAATCCCGCGCTCGGAGCCCTGCGACTCGGCGACCGCCCTCCCGAGGGTCCGTCCTGGCGACCGTCGTGCGGGTGCCCTCATCCCCGCGTCGCCGACGGGCCTGGGACGCCGGGGACACGGGTGTGTGCTGCGGAGGACGGCTCGCGGTGTTGGCTCCGAGTGTGGACGGCCCTGGCTCACACTGGCGGTGGAGCGGGGAGAAGCCCGGGTGCACACGGTGGCATTGCCTTCGTGTAAGCGGAGACACGCACGGAGAGCAACACTGCGCCTTCTCTGGAAGGTCCTGCCTTTCTCAGCCCCCGGCAAACACGTTGGAGGGGAGGAGGGGGAGTGTAGTCACGGCTGAGGGGAGAGCCCTGGGTGGTGGGGGCAGCCCTGTGATCCAAGGAAGGGGGCCACTCGCCCTTCCGAGGTCACATCCGACACCGGGTAAAGCGGGCTGCGTCCTGTGCACCTGGGTGGCTGCTGCGAAGGCACAGATGCAGTAAGCTTTTCTCTTCCAGTCCGTTAGGGCACCTGCGTTGCGATTACCTATTTGTAAGCTTTCCTGGTGGCTCAGACCGTAGAGAATCTGCCTGCAGTGCAGGAGACCTGGGTTAGATCCCCGGATTGGGAAGATCCCCTGGAGAAGAGAATGGCTGCCCACTCCAGTCTTCCTGCCTGGAGAATCCCATGAACAGAGGAGCCTGGCGGGCTACAGTCCATGGGGTCCCACAGAGTCAGACGTGACTGAGCATCTAACCCTTGTTTTTATCTATAAGCTCTCAAGTCTGTTCCTGAATCAAGCGTTCCATTTCATCCATCTGTTTTTGAAACAGAACCACATTCTTTTAAGATTATAGCTTTATGTGTTTTCATATCAGTTACAGAAATTCATCCCCTTATCTTCTCCATCACATACTTGGACAACCTCCTCTTTCATCCACCTACCTTTGGGATCAATTTTTCATTTTGGAAAAAAAAATCCTACAGAAGATTTTTAATTGTATTCAAATTAGTTGGGTAAGGAAGAGTTCATATGTATTCTTAAATAAACTTTTAACTCTAGAACAGTTTTAGATTTACAGGAGAATTATAAAACTTACACAGAGAACACCTCCATACCCTCACCACTTCACCACTATTTACTAACCCCTTCCTTACCTTAGTTCCAGTTAACGGACCTTCGTTGCAATGAATGAACCAACAGACACCTTATTGTTAGCTAAAGCCCAGAGCTGGTTTGGATTTCCCTAGTTTTTCCATGATGACCTTTCTGTGTCCCAGGATGCAGTGTTCCGTCTCGTCACGTGTCCTCACAGTCCTCTTGGCCAGGACGCCTCTCAGACCACCTTGTTGTTGATGACCTTGGTGGCTTGGAGGAGGAGTGGCCAGGGATCGTATAGAATGTCCCTCAGCTGGTTCTCTCGTGGCGAGCTTGGGATCGTGTGTGTTTATGAGGAAGGCCTCACAGACAGAGTGCCGTTTTCAGCACACCCGTCAAGGGTGCCTCCCAACACCTTTACCACTGATGCGATGCTGACCTTGATCCCCTGGCCGAGGCCACGCTTGTCCACTTCTTCCAAGGTCCAGCCAGCTTGCCCTACTCCCTCACTGACCTCTTTGGTTTTCTTAACTGAATATGTAACTTTATTTTAAACTTTTCATTTTGTATCGGAGTATAGTCATTTAACAAATAAGGTTACTGAATATGTAACTTTATTTTAAACTTTTCATTTTGTATCGGAGTATAGTCATTTAACAAATAAGGTTGCGCTAGTTTCAGCTGAACGGCAAAGGGACTCAGGCATGCGTACGCACGTACCCATTCTCCCCCACACTCCCCTCCCATCCAGGCTGGCACATAACCTTGAGCAGAGCTCCCCGTGCTGCACCGTAGGACGCTGTGGGTGTCCATTTACACACAGCAGGCTCGCTGCCCTCTTCGGGAGGAGCCACTGAGGACAGCCACACGCAGGGCTGGGGAGTTTGCTGCACCTGCTTGGGGGCTGTCTGCACGCATCGTCTGGAGCTCTGTGCGGGCAGCTAGTCTCTCCCTGTGTGTCAGTCACTGGCTTGTACCAGGACGGACGCGTGGATGTTTACTATGTACGTGAGTCATTTTCCAGTGATATAGGGTTTATTTAGTTTTTCCAAGGTTCCATCTTTGGCCACTGGGTGCTCTTCCTGTTGGCTCCTATGTTCTTTCACAACTCCACCATCACGGTTCATCAGAGGCTTTGGGTTTTGAGCACTTCCTTAGTCTAGGCTCAGTTCCGTCGCTCAGTCCTGTCCAACTCTCTGTGACCCTATGGACTGCAGCACGCCAGGCCTCTGTGTCCATCACCAACTCCTGGAGTTTACTCAGACTCACGTCCTTCGAGTTGGTGATGCCATCCAACCATCGCATCCTCTGTCGTCCCCTTCTTCTCCTCCAGCTTTTGCGTTTCCTGCTCAGTCCTAGAATCAGCCGTTTCCCCAGGGAGCCCTGGCTGCTTTTATTAGAGATGGTGTTAGACACCAAGATCTGGCCTCTGGGTGTGCTCATTGCTCCTGGGGCTTCACTGCTTCAGCTGATGCTGCTGACAGCCCATCCAGCCGACAGAGCTAGGAAATAGGGGTGTGTGTGTGTGTGTGTGTGTGTGTACACACACCTATCCGTCTCTCATCTATCAACTGTCACCCTATATTCCTCTATCTAACCATCTATATCTGTATCAAGCTGACCATGAGTTTTTACTGATGTCTCTCGCTCTACTGTGGGGCTCACTCTGTCTCCGTTGCTTCTCTGCAAGCTCCCACCACCCATGTGTGTGCACTCCTTACCTGTGTGCTCTAGTGCACAGGACGGCCTCAGAACTATCATCCTGTGGGCACAGGAAGCAGCTTCACCGACCAGAGTCTACACTCATGTGATGCTTCTTCGGCCGCCAGTTGTTCAGACTCTACTCATGTCCAGAGTTACTTTCACAGCTCTTTTTCTCCATCCCCTTCGATGAGGCTGTTTCTTGCACGTGTGCGTGCTCAGTTGCTCAGTCGTGTTTCTTGCACGTGTGCGTGCTCAGTTGCTCGGTCGCTCAGTCGTGTTTCTTGCACATGTGTGTGGTCAGTTGCTCAGTCGTGTTTCTTGCACATGTGCGTGCTCAGTTGCTCAGTCGTGTCCAACTCTTGCCACATCCCATGACTGTAGCCCGCCTGACCACGGTCAGGCTCCTCTGACCATGAAATTTTTCAGGCAAGAACACTGGAGTGGGTTACTGTTTCCTCCTCCAGGGGATCTTCCCAACCCAGGAATCAAACCTGCGCCTCCCGAGTTGCAGGCGGATTCTTCACCCGCTGAGCCCTTGGGATACAGTTAAACTGTTTTGTTGCGTTCTACATTCCATGTTGGGATCCCTCTACGTCCTCCATGACTTTGAGATTTAAATGCATTAAGGGGGATTTCCCTTGGTGGCCCAGTGGCTAAGACTCCACGCTCCCAATGCAGGGGGCCTGGGTGCAGCCCCTTGTCAAGGAACTAGATTCCACACGCCGCAACTAAAGACTCCACACGCAGCAGCTAAGACCCAGTACAGCCAAATAAATAAAGAAATGCTAACAGTAATGATCATAACTGTACTAGGGACACGCTTTATGCTGTAGGTCTTATGCGCGAGTGTTCTGTGAGTCTTAACAACTCTGTGACGTACTGTCCCCACCATTATTCTACCATACGGGATTGTTTCACCACCCTGAAGAATCCGTTTCACCTTTTCAATCAACCCATAGCTCCCGATATTCTGTCTCTGTACACCTGCCTTTTCCAGAATGTCATTTAATTGAAACTGCGTGGTGTGTAGCTTTTTCAGAGTGGCTTCTTCCATTTAGCAATGGGCGTTTAAGGTTCTTCCATGTCCCTTTGTGCCTTGATAACTCTTTTTTTTTTTTTTTGTCTCTTAATTGACTTTGTTTGTAGAATAGTTCTAGGTTTAAAGAAAACCTGAGCAGAGAGCACAGGGTTCCCAAATACGCCTCCCATACCCCCCAGATCAGATCAGTCGCTCAGTCGTGTCCGACTCTTTGCAACCCCATGAATCGCAGCACACCAGGCCTCCCTGTCCATCACCAAGTCCTGGAGTTCACTCAGACTCACGTCCATCAAGTCAGTGATGCCATCCAGCCATCTCCTCCTCTGTCGTCCCCTTCTCCTCCTGCCCCCAATCCCTCCCAGCATCAGAGTCTTTTCCAATGAGTCAACTCTTCGCATGAGGTGGCCAAAGTACTGGAGTTTCAGCTTTAGCATCATTCCTTCCAAAGAAATCCCAGGGCTGATCTCCTTCAGAATGGACTGGTTGGATCTCCTTGCAGTCCAAGGGACTCTCAAGAGTCTTCTCCAACACCACAGCTCAAAAGCATCAATTCTTCGGCGCTCAGCCCATACCCCCCAGCCCCCCATTATTACCATCTGGTGGGAGGTGTGTCATAACCAATGCATGAACGGTGATGCATTGCAGTTAACTGCAGTGCTGAGTTCACATTAGGGTTCACCCTGTGCTGCACGTTCTGTGGGTTTTAGCAAGCGTGTAACATCGTGCATCCAGCACCCGGCATCTCCGCGCCGGCCCTGCGCCCTGAGCGCCCACTGCGCTCCAGCCACCCGTCCTGCGCCCCAGCCCCTGGCCGCCACGCGACTTCTGCTGTCACCACGGTTTTCCCCAGAATGTCATGGCGCTAGGATCAGGCAGCACGCAACCTTTTCAGCCAGGCTTCTTTCACTTGGAAATGCGCGTTTAAGACATGCATCCATGTATTTTCATGATTTGCTAGCTGACTTCTTTTTATTGCTGAATGACATCCCGCTCTATGGAGGCACCACAGCTCATTTACCCATTCACATACTAAAGGACATCTTGATGGCTTCCAAGATTGGTCAATTGTGAATAAAGCAGCTACAAACGTTCATGAGCAGGTTTCTGTGAAGACTCGAGTTGTTACACACTTCGGATGGGTACTCGGGAGTGGGATTGCTGCATTGTGTAGTGATGACTGTGCCCAGTGAGTGAAAGTTGCTCAGTCGTGTCCAGCTGTTTGTGACCCCACGGACTATACAGTCCATGGAAATCTCCAGGCCAGAATACTGGAGTGGGGAGCCTTTTCCTCCTCCAGGGGACCTTCCCAACACAGGGATCGAACCCAAGTCTCCCACATTGCAAGTGAATTCTTTACCAGCTGAGCCACCAGAGAAGCCCAGCGATACTGGAGTGGGTAGCCTGTCCCTTCTCCAGCGGATCTTCCTGACCCAGGAATTGAACCGGGGTCTCCTGCATTGATTCTTTACCAGCTGAGCCACAAGGGAAGACCAAATGGCTGAATTGTCCCCTGAAGTGGCCGTTCCATTTTGCACTTGTTGCTAAGTGGGTGTTCCTGGCCAGCGGTTGGTGTTGTCAGCTCTTCAGTGGACGTGGGGTGGTAGGTAGCTCATTGTTGCTTGAACTTGCAGTTTCCCAGTGACAAATGAGGGTGAGCATCTTTCCATATGCCTAATTGTCACAATATTTTTAAAAACTGTTAGGTGTTTTCCTTAGAAACAAAGTTCTCCATTGTTTTTTTCTTTTTCCTGCAAAATATAGTCAATTTTTAATAGCACTCTTCAAATTTTTGGTAAATGTTATTTTCAAATTATTTTAATATTTTCTTTTCCTCATGAATGGGATCTTTTGATGGTGCTCTCTAGTAAGTTGCTTATGTTACACAAAATACATTCATGAGTAGTTATCTTGTGTTTATCCTGAAGCCTCTTAATTAATTCCAGCTATTTTGTGAACTCTTGGGAAACATGAGTATATAAACGTATCATTGGCAAATAATTATAATTTTGTTTCTTCATGTATAAGAATCATACCTCTTATTTATGGTTCTTGTGTAATTGAAGTAACTAGAAACTGCAGGAAAATGTTCAATAAAAATGACGGAGACCCGTATCCACCTGTTATCCCTATTTCTATGAGACTTTGGTGTGATGGCTGCTGATAGAGTTTCTAAGGCTGGATAAAAAAAGAATCCTCTCAAATTACCCAGTTTCTCCTAGGGAATTACAGAAATCACTCAATCAGGCATTGACAGCGAAGCCGTCAACGTGTTTATATGGAAAATGTTCACAGCATGCTGTCAAGTCAAATGCAGACCCCGGGACTACGTAGGGTCCATGCTGCGATGTGCCCGCCAGGATGTCCTGACTCCACCAGCCGTGCAGGAGCAGCCCCGTCCCTCCCCCAGCCCCTGGTCACCACCAGCCACGTTCAGGAGTGAGGAGTCTCATCTTCCAGTGTGAAAGCATCCAGCCGGTCAAAACCGAAAGCTAACCCCACACCCGGCATCAGGGTGCTCCCTTCCCACCCGTGAGCACGAGGCTCAGCCCTGGGCTCCCCGGGGGTGGGGAGCTGAGAAAGCCCATCGTCTGCTCTCACCCCTTGCTCACCGCTCCCTCTGTGGTTCTGGGGCCTCGAGGGGAGGAGGGAGGGAACCCAGACCTTGTCACTCGCTGGGGGTGCCGTCCTGACACTCCCTGTGGACCTTCAAGGATGCCCCACAGGCCCCCTGCTGCTCCGTCCCCTCTTGCCCTCAGCCTGTCCCTGGGGTACGACCCCGCTCCCCTTGGTGGGACATGTCTGCCCGGCGGCAGCCTTCTGGGCAGCTTCCCTCTGAGGAGGCTCATGAACAGCTGTGGGGGACATCCGACGTCGCTGCCCTGACAAGCCGTGCCTGCGGGCGGCACCCCCGCGACCCTGCCCTGCCACCCTGGGAGCGTGCCGCCGGCCTCCCAGTGCACCGGCGCCCAAGAACCACCCCCTGCTCAGCCAGGAGCTGCTCGAGTGTCCACGGCCGGACAGGCATCAGCCACGGAGGAAACCCAGCCCCCTGCTGCACACAAGCCCAGGGTTCAAAGAGACGCCTGGGGTCCCGTGTCCCCCGGCCCTCCTTGTCTAAGCATTTCCTGCACATCTTGGTTTATGCTGTTGAACCACCGCCCGGCACGCCTGTGGGCAATGGGTGTGCCCAGCTTGACTGTTGTTAAGCCCTGCGTGGGTGTGGCACGTGCCCTCCCTGCACGAGGGGGCAGGCTTGGACAGCAGCGGAAGCATGGGCACCGTCCCGGGGTCCAGGAGGAGAGAGCGCACAGAAGGGTGGTGGCCAGGACAGCAGTCTTGTCTGAGCCAGCGTTACCCTACCGGGCCCCCTGCCGCAGGCCGAGCTCTTTGCCCTTCCCTTGGCTTGAAGTTGAGCAGTGAGGGCAGGACCCACAGAGGCAGACGCGGCTGGACAGCCGCTCACCCGCGCCCCTGGCTCATCTGAGATTCCCTCACTCACAGAGCCTCTGGGACCCACTTCATCCTCCCAGCCACCACCGCCGACTGCCTGCTCCTCGAATCGGCTGCTCGCTGGGGGTCTCGGGGGTGTGTGAGTGAGTGTCCCTCCCCTCCCTGGCTGCCCCTGCCTGCGGCCCCACCTGGCACACAGACAGGGCAGATTCTCAGCCCTCCAGGCCCCCACTGCCTCCTCCAGGGACCGTGGCCTGAACCCAGCAGGGAGATGTTTCCTCTGACCCAGACGAAGGCCAGGACAGGTGTTTGGACCAGCCCGGGCCTCCCTTGGTGACCCACCTTCTCACCCAAGCCAAACCACATCTATCAAGATGCTGTTTTTATCTTTGTTGTTGATACCAGTGACTACATCTCCCCATACCCTTTTATACATGTCAAAAGGAACAGCAAGTGAAATGAGGGACACCCTGCACACTCAGGAAAGAACCAGGGCTCCTGGGTCTCTGCAGATGCCCTTGGCCACAGGAAGTTGCCAAGGACCCCACGACCGAGCCCAGTCCGCCTGCACTTTCCTCCCGCCTCCTTGCAAGGAAAGCATCGTCTCCAGGGACTTTCTCCATCACCCTCTATTTTATTTCTTTAAAAAAAATCAAACATTATCTTGATTTCTAGACCCATATCTTTTATTTCCTCCAAGTGAAAACCTTCTCAAAGCTATTTCCTTGAGTGTACGAATTGAACAAAGGTTCTTTTAAAATGTTTCCAGTGCTTTCACAGCCTCGTTTTTCCTGCGTGTGTGGAGAGAACACTGAGGGTGAGATCCACCCTCTTGAAAGTTCAAGCCCACAGCGCGGCATTGTCCCCATCTACACGGAGAATCCCGACAGCCAGGGCTTTTGTGTCTCCCCGTACTTTCTCATAATGATAACACACTCCTCGTGGACTTGAACGTTTTTAAAAGAAACTGGTTTATACAGATCCCATTATGAGATGTGTCTGCTCTAAGCTGGTGTCAGGGGACCCCCGCCCCCAGCCCGCTCCATCAGGAATGAGAACGAGACCCCATGTGGAGCCATGGGCAGCCCCTCACCGTCTGCGGACAGAAACCAAGGCAGGAATCAGCACAGAGGAGACGGATCCAAACCAGACCGGGGAGAAGCGGTTCCTGGAGCCAACGCAGTGAGAAGCTCCACCCGAGGTTTACGCAGCCAAGAATCCGCTCACTCTCTCCAAGTTTGGGGAAAGAACTTAAAACCCAACCTGTCAAAACTTGAGAGCTGCTGTCAGAGGTCCTGCTTCCCTGCGCACACATTTATCACCTTCTCTCCTGGCTCCTGATGGATTCCATCTCAGCCTTCGCTTGAATCTGTCTTGATTATTCACGCCTTTTCACAGAACTCTTGCCGTTTTCCAGGGTTTTGAGTCTGTCGCCCTTCCAGCCCCCTACGGGGTTTCCCGCCAGGATGCCCCCACCCCGAGGGGCCCCCTCCCGGGAGCTTTGACTGGGGCTCCGTTAGGGTGAGGGGGGTGGGCGGTTCCGTTAGGGGGGCGGGGCTGATTCAGTAACAGTGGGGGCGGGGGGGTGGGGGCTCCGTTAGGGGGCGGGGCTGATTCAGTAACGGTGGGGGTGGGGGGGGGGCGCTCCGTTAGGGGGGCGGGGCTGATTCAGTAACGGTGGGGGCGGCGGGCGGGCGGGGCTGATTCGGTCACCGGCTGCAGGCCTGACTCGGTCCCAGTCCTCCCCCGCTGCCCGGCGCTGGGCAGCTCAGCGCTCCAGCCTTTTGGTCGCAGCCTGGACCCCGGCGTGTGCTAGGGGTCCTCATCAGCACAACAAAGGCGCTCCGGTGGCTCAAGGGCTTTAGACGCTTTGCTGGGAAACTGGTAAAGACCAGATGTATTTTTTTTTACCAGTTTCTCATCCTGAGCAGCTCATTTATTTATCACAAACAGGCGTTAATGGAGCACCCACTGAATACCAGGTGTCCTTCTAGGCTCTGGGAACACACCAGGGAGCACCACCACGCGAATCCTTGCTTCCGTGGAGGTTTGCGTCCTAACAGGAGATACTGAAACTGTATAAAGTGTTTTTTTAGAAAGGTCTTGAGACGGTGAAATAGGTTGGAGAGAAGCAATACGACTGCTTTGGGTAAAAGCCTTTTAGTTAAAATACAATTTAAATTGTTCTAACTTTAAAATTATGACAGTGAGTGATAAAATGTGACAATAGTGAGGAAGAGACTGTCCTGTGATGAGCTGGTGAGGGCAAGAGGAAGGCTAGCACTGCTGAGCAAAAGCCATTGAAGACACGACTTGACCAGTGACGTCTGGGCGTGTACAGCTGCACGCTCACGCTCGTTTTATCTTTTTACTGACGCCCAGCGGATCTGCAGCGCTGCCGTGGTTCAGGTGGACAGCACAGCGGCACAGTTGTGCACGTATCCAGCCTTTCTTAGACTCTTTCCATACGGGCCGTTACAGAGTACTGAGTGGGGCTCCCTGGGCCAGACCGCAGGCCTTTACTACTTACCCGTTTTACGTACAGCAGTGTGCATGTGCCCATACTTATTTTGAAATGCCCTACTTATTAAAATTCTTGCAGGGGAGACAATTTTGGCGTCAGTCTTTCTGTCTGCAGGCTCTGTCTCCTTCTCTCCTGTTGGGAGTGGGAAGCTCTTCCTAAATCCACGTTTTCCCAAATTGCATAAACAGACTCTCGGGCTCATCTTTGTTTTTGTTTTGTTTTGCTTTGCTTTGGTCAGAGGTTTGCATCATTTTTCTGGTACATTTGAATAACTAGCTCTTGCCCAACTAAGTGTTGCCTATGAGAAGTTGACATTAAATATGAAGATGTAGAGAAGATCAATGCAGAAAGATATCCCATAAAATACTGAGCATTACCTGGAGTGGTCAGATTAACAGCTGACAGCAGAGGCTTCAGAATAGAGAATAGCAATATTATTAATAGAACAAGAGGCATTCTGCACAAAGAAGGAGTCAGCTCTCCAGGAAGACAGGAACAGTCGTACATGTATGTGCGCCGAGAACAGAGCTTCAGAACCTGGGACCAGGATGATGGGACTTGAAGGAGAAACGCAGACGCTTCCTCTCACAGCCGGAGGGTAGATAGCTGGCGCCTGGAATCGCTCCTCGGGTCTCCTGGTTTCCTCTTGTTGTTTTCTTTTCTTTTCTTTTCACAGCGTGTTCTAATCACTGCTGTGCAGCAAAGTGACTCAGTAACATACGTATATTAAAGTGAAAAGTGTTAGTCGCTCAGTCATATCCAACTCTATGCGACCCCATGGACTGTAGCCCGCCAGGCTCCTCTGTCCACGGAACTCTCCAGGCAGGAATAGTGGAGTGGGTTGCCATTCCCTTCTCCAGGGATCTTCCCGACCCAGGGATGGAACCTGGGTTTCGTACGTTTCCTGCATCGGCAGGTGGGTTCTTTACCATCTGAGCCACCGAGGAAGCCGCTTGTGCGTATTCTTTTTACATTCTTTTCCATTAGGGCTTGTCACAGGGCACTGAGCACGGTTGCCTGTGCTGTGCAGTGGCTCCTGTCTCTCCACTGTGCGTACATAACAGCTTAAGTCTGCTCACCCCTGCCCGCTCCGCCCCTCTCCTCTGGCAGCCTGCAGTCAGTTCTGTGTCCCATGATGCTGTTTCTGTTTCACAGACAAGTTCACTTACGTTCTACTTCAGATTCCACATAGAAGTGATCTCACATGGCGTGTGTCTCTCTTTCTGGCTTCACTTAGTATGATAACCTCTGCTTGCATCCATGTTGCTACAAAGGCATGGTTTGGGTCCTTTTCCTGCCTGAGTAGTATTCCACGTGCACACGAACCGCCTCTTCTTTATCCAGTCGTCTGTCGATGGACATTTAGGTTGCTCCGGGTCCTGGCTGCTGTGGACACCGGGGTGTGTGTGTCTTGTTGAGTCGCAGCTTTGTCTGGGTGCGTGCTGAGGACTGGACTGCTGGGTCAGACGGTAGTTCTGTTTTTCTCTCTGTGAGACGCCTCCACGCTGGTCTCCACAGTGGCTGCGCCGGTCCACATCCCCACCAACAGGGCCCTCTCTCCACAGCCTCTCCAGCGTCTGTCTCCTGGATGATGAGCATCTTTCCGTGTGCCGTGTGGCCATCTGAGTGTCTTCCTCGGAGGAATGTCTGATTCGGTCTTCTGCCCGCTCGTCAATTGTGCTGTTTGTTTTTCTCTGGCTGCGTGGTGTGAGCTGTTTCTCTGTTTTGGAGATTAAGCCCTCATTGGTCACATCATTTGCAGATATTTTCTCTGTAGCTTGTCTTTTCATTTTTATTTTTTTTATGGTTTCCTTTGCTGTGAAAAAGCTTATATTTAATTAGGTCCCATTTGCTTAAATTTGTTTTTATTTCTATTGTTGTGGGAGACTGACCTAAGAAAACTGATACAATTTGGTTTTCTTTCTAAAATTCTTCTTCTGGTGCTATTATTTCCTTCCTCCTATCTCTTAAATGCTTTAGTTTCCATTCTTCTTGTCTACTATTGCATTCTAAGTTTCGGTTTTCTTTATTTATACTGAAAGAATCAGGGCTGCAACTGTTCCTCTAAGAACAGCTGTGGTCCTCTCTGTTTAACTGCTAGGGCTTCCAGCCCGTTACTTTTTAAGCAAGCTTAATTAGAAGGATACATTTTCCTCTGGTCAGGATGTTTCTTAGAAGACCGCAGGTACTAGTCAAAGGTGATGACAGCCATTAAAGATCCTGTGAAGACTCAGCCAGTCCCCAGAACGGCAGGCTCGCTGGGTCAAACGTGCAGCCTCACCTTAAACCCCTGTGAGACGTACTTCAGACTGGACAGAGTGGCCGCAGCGTGTGAAGACACACGGAGGGACGAGAGGGTGAGCCCGCACTCCTGACAGCACGCGCAGTGCAAACGGTGCCAGGCGCCAGGGCAGCTGAGCAGACGAGTGGGAGGGGGGGATGCCCCGCACCGGCCCTCGCAGAGCTCGAAACTGTGTCTACGGGGCAGGCGACAGGCAGCCGGGGAGCAAGGAAAGAGGAAGCTGCCCGCGAAAAAGGCTGGGCTTTCAGTTAACATTGCTGGTGATGATCTGATTTAGTCGCTAAGTCGTGTCCGACTCTTAGCGACCCCGTGGACTGTGGCCCGCCAGGCTCCTCCGTCCATGGGATTCTCCAGGCAAGGATGCTGGAGTGGGTTGCCATTTCCTTCTCCAAATGCTACTGGAGCTCTGGTGAAATAACTCTGAAAAAAAGACACAGACAGATCCTCAACTCACACCAAAGTAACTTACAGACGGATGGGAGGATTTCAGTGTTCGGGGGAAAACTAAAAAAGAAAGAGAAGTAAATAGAAATGATAATTTACCCTATGCCAGCACAGAAAGAGACTTCTAAAAAGATTGTTGTTTTTATTAAAGTAATGCATATTCTATGCAAAAGCTGTAACAGACGCACAGTTAAAATAAAAATCACCCAGGGTTCCGTGAGCCAGAGATCTCTGCTCACATTCAGTGTAACTCTTTCCAGGGAGGACTCATGAGCACCGGTGTGATGCTGCTCTGTATCCCTTTTCTTCCCACGAGCAGCACCAGGGGGTCACTGGCTGCACGTCTGTCCCCTCCCAGCGTGGCTGGGCTGGGCGCTGCGTGGAACCGGGCCTGGGTCTCGGCCCTGCCTCACGCATGCAGTCTCCCTCGTCCCGATCCGCACGCCCTGGGGACCCTGAGCCCACGGTGGCCGCTGCCTTGGCAGCCAGGCCTTTCCTCCCCAGCCCCGCATCCTGAGGCATGTTAAGGTTCCACTCTTGGGAAACAGAATCACCCTGGAAAAGGCTGGATCAAAGTCACTGCCGTCTGAGGAGGGGGCTCGGGGTGCCGTAAAGTAGAGAAACAGATAAATGAGCGTGCTCCCCTTGTGTGCCCACCTGGACACGAGACCCACAGCCCCACGTCGGCGAGAACTGCGTCCCCAGAGCGGTCAACACGGCCGCACCCCGACGGGAAACGTGGAGGCGTCCGAGTGTGCTTTCAGAGGTGTGCTGACGTGTTGGGGAAAGATTAAGTAAAGGCATACGTGAAAAACCTGGCGGATGAGGTAATCCAAGTTGTTTATAACCCTTGTGTGTGTTCACAGAGAGAAACCCGCAAGAAAATACTCCAAGGTATTGACAATGGTGAGGGCTTTGTGAATGATCTAATTTTGTTCTTTCTATGCTTCTACATGTTCAGGGATTTGTTTTTCTTTTCTTTTCTCCACCATGAACATATATTAATTTTGTCATCAGGTGATAAGAAGCACTGAGACACAGAACAAGTTCCGGAGGTGAAGGAAGCCCCGGGGGGCCGGGCCTGGCTCTGGGCTGGCATCGGGTTGGCCTCCGACCTCGGGGAGCCCATCCTAGCGAGGCGGGTGGGTGGGAGGAGTGGATGGTACAGGAGAGACCACGGCCACCACGATCTTACTGGCAGTCCCACTGCGCATCGGGAAAGGCACTCACACCTGGGTCTCCAGTGGTCAGCGTTCATGCCAGGCCTGGACTTCCCGTCCGTGGAGGAGAGCGGGCACACCTTGCTTGGGGGCGTCTCTGTGTCCGTGGGGCCCCGTCAAGCCCATCACTGCATCCATTCCCAGTGCGGGGGCCGGGTCTCTCCTGTGCAGCCCCAGAGGGGTGCGTGCAGACCACCGCCCTGCATGGCTGGGGCTGTGGGCATGCGGGCGGGCTGGGGACTGGCATCCCTGCTGTGGCAGGTCCCGCCTCTCCCCTGAGGCAGACATCGCTTCCACCTTGTCTGAGAGTCGGGGGTCTTGGGTGGTAGCCGAGTTTGCCGGGGGCTCCTACTCCTGGTGGGAGGCAGCTGCTGCTGTTGCTTGCTGGACGAAGCTCGTGGCTGCACTGGCACTCTCTCGGGGCCAAGTGCAGCATAGTGTTTGATCGTCCTGTGCCCCCATGAAGTGGCACCCTCATTATCCGTATTTCACAGCTGAGTAGACACGGCAGGGGTCCAGTCGCCCGCCCAAGGCCACTCGGCTCCAAGTGCCGTGAGGATTTGGCTAACTTTAGATCCCGCCCTGGAGACAGTCCAGGCAGTTGGGCTCCTCTCCTGCCCTCAGGGGTCTGCAGAGGCCTGCAGGGTGGTTGGACAGACTCCCCTCCGCCTGCCTCACTGCCCAGGTGTGGGCAGCCTCTGGCACCACGGGAGGCCGCGTGAGACGCTGGCTGGATTGGTTCTCAGCAGGTTGCCTTCCCCGCCCCCACCACGAGTGATTCGCCTCTTGAATTTCAGACATTTTGCTTCCCCAGGAGGCCTACAGTCCTGTCGGCCTTGGGGTTGGAATAACGAGGCCTCTACCTAGCCAACAAGAGTTTATTCGGGAATCGCAGATGAACTGCAATTCCAGAGAAGTAAACAGTGGCAAACGGCAGTTGAGTCTAAGGAGGCCTGGGGGAGGTGAGCGTGACGCAGGCTGCACAGGGCCTGCACTGCAGCCCGCGGGCTCCCTAGCTGCAGGGGCACCGGGGCAGGCTGGCGCTGAGGCAGTCTCTCTCTGCCTGCCCTGATGCCAGCTGTTGGCGGTCAGAAGGACAGGTCCTTTCATTCTTCCTGCTGAGCCTCTGAGCTGCGGTGGGGGTGCAGCGTGGGAGGCACCCCTTCATGGCGCCTCAGCCCCAGTTTGACTTCAGTAGAAAGTGAGAGTGTTCATCGCTCAGTCATGTCCAGTTCTTTGCGACCCCATGGACGGTAGCCCACCAGGCTCCTCTGTCCACAGGATTCTCCAGGCAGGAACACTGGAGTGGGTTGCCATGCCCTCCTCCAGGGGATCTTACCGACCCAGGGATGGAACCTGGGTCTCCTGCATCGCAGACGGCTCTTTACCCTCAGAGCCACCAGGGAAGCCCTTGATGTAGGTTACATTGATTCGTTTTCACATTTTCCCCTTTCGATCAAGGTCTTTCTTTGAAAGCATCACTAACTAATCGAGAGTCAGGTCATCCAATTTTAGTGGGATTAGGTTTTGTCCCTCGGGGCCAACAAGGACCTTTCCTAGACGTCAAGTCCCACATTAGAGGGGCAAGTGCCTAGTGATCGCAAAGCTTGTGAGGCCACATTTGAGTAACACGGAAGGTGGAAGGGGGAACCTCAGGCGTTCTCACTCTTAGGATCCTATCTCGTGAAGGTTATCAACCCAGCAATCATCTCAAAGTGTTGAGCCAACATCTTTCTATTCAAGACATCATTTCTGACGGGCTTGACAGGCAACAAGTACCAAGTTTTTACGTGTTTATGCAAAGCAGAATTAAAAGTAAGATGCCAGGTTCAGTGCAATGATGGTCCTAAGCCGTGACCCTAGGCTGGAAGGCAGGCTGCTAACCGAACGAGTGACCAGCGTGCTCGCCCCTCGATCGAGTGAGGCTGGTGCGCACTTCTGTGGGCGTGTCTCCCCGGGGCCTTGGTCGGCCTCTGCCTCCTTGCTTGGGTGTGCGGGTTCCTGGAGCTGCTTAGGAAATGAGCCAGAGATCGTTGTGGGGCTCATGCCCCACGTGGCTGTGGTATCGGCCGGCTCTCCTGGTATTTGGGGAGATTTCTGATCAAACACTCATCAGCACTGACTCTGCCTCAAGGTGGAAAGGCAAAACTGGGGTCGTGTGTTTAAGGCACTTGTGAGGGTCTAGTGAGGAAGCCCAACGGGAAGCATCAGGGCTACTGGGGACACTCACAGGGACAGTTGAGTGTCCCAGTAAACACCAGCCTCCCCTTGCCCGCTGTTCAAACACACGGGCCCACTGGGGGTTCCAGTCTCCACAGACATAAATCTGGGGGTGCATGGGACATTCTCGCTGTGGTTTGGTCCTTCACAGCACCGTTCGCTGGGATTTCTGGATTTGCCCTTTGGAGCCAAGGGTCAGTGGCATTTGGGGAATATTTAGTCCCTCCTGTTCTGTGGACTTTGTCCCCAAAGGCTGCACCGGGGGGTCTTTGTCACAGCAAGCATGCTTGAGGTATCACTAGACTGTCCCCATTATCACGGGCAGATCAGGGGTTCTGGCGACAAACCCAGGCCTCAGGAAGCTCCCCCCTTGGCAGCAGAAATACAGATAGGAGCATTCATTGTCTTTCTAAGAAAAAGGGAAGGAAAGAAAGTGAGGGTTAACCCTGGGGAAAGACACCCAGTCCTGGCCCTGCTGTCCTGGGAAAGCCACCTCCTCCGGCCTTCACCGCTTCGGTTCCTGGAAGGCTTACTCTTGGTTCTGAGGAGAAGCTCCGCCTGGTGTGCAGGCCCCGTCAGGTCTGTGCTTTCTTAGATGTGAGCACAGATCCAGGAGCATAGCCCTGGAGGTCAGCAGCAGCTTTCCGCCGGGCAGAAGAGTCTTTCTGGAGGCAGGAGGAGATTCCCAGAGACAAAACCTCTGGATTGAGAGAATAGCACTGAAACACATATATTATCCTACGTGACTAGATCGCCAGTCCAGGTTCCATGCATGAGACAGGGCGCTCAGGGCCGGTGCACTGGGGCGACCCCGAGGGATGGGATGGGGAGGGAGGTGGGAGGGGGTTCAGGGTGGGGAACACATGGACACCGTGGTTGATTCGTGTCGATGTATGGCGAAAGCCACCACAGTATTGTAAAGTAATTAGCCTCCAATTAAAGTAAGTTAATTAAAAGAAACCTCTGGGTTATAAGGTGTGATGCCGAACGTCTTCACCTCCCAGGAATGCGCTGGGGAAAGCGTTGCGCTGACACGTGGGTGCCCGCAGTGGACGAGTGAGGACCTTGTGGTATTGAAGTGTGTCTCCTGTCGTCAACTGTGATCAGAGAGGCAGGGGCCAGAGAGCTGGTGATCCCTGAGGGTGTGGAGCAACCGTGGAGCTCTCAGCTGGGGCTTCCAAAAGGTCTCTACAAACTGTGCCCATTGCGTTCTGATGATGCTGTTGGGGCAGGCGACTCATCCTGAAGACTGGCGGTGATGGACACAGGGACGACGGCTGTGGGGCACATGAAACAGCTCGGATGTGTAGCTCCTGACCAGTAGGGTGGGCCCCCGATGGCTGTGAAGTTCCGGCGGGGCGCTCCCTGGGGCGGACGACCTTCCCCGGAAGACCCTAGCTGCAGAGGGCACAGGGCCTGTCTGCACGGAAGGCTTCAGTGCAGTACGCCCGTGAGATGGGGCGGCTCTGGGAAGCCCACTTGCCGAGCTCAAGTGGTCCGTCAGGTGAGGAGCACCTGGGCGGGAGCGGTGTGAACAGCGGACCGTATTTTGGGAACATGACCCCAGCCCTGGGTCCAGCATCTTCCCAGACAATGCTGTGTTTGTCTGATGTCGTCCGCTGAGAATTCGTGACTGGGAAAAGCAGCATGGAAGCCCAGACGCTTGTGTCGACAGTCAGGACCTGCAGCGGTTTAAGGAGCGCGCCGGCCTGCCCCTCCCCCTGTCCCCACCCGTCGGGCAGGAAGGCACAGTGCGCTCACTCCTGCTGCAGGGGCACGAGTGTGTGGACACAGTGCTTTTCCTCCCGACTTGCTGGGGTCTACTGGGGACCCCAGTCCTGGAATCGCTCGAGTTCTCCAAGGCAGGCGCTGCCGCATGGCAGTGGTTGAGCTCTGATTGCAGCTCTGGTGTCTGTAAAGAGGAAGAGAAATCCCCCTAGTCTGCACGGTTGTTTCTGAGCCAGTTCAGCGGGAGGTTTGGAGCCTGTCCACCACCGGGAAGCGGGAGGACTTTGGAAGGATGAGTGGAGTGACTGAAGACCCCGGGGGCAACTTGGTTCCTAGAAACCAATGTCCTGGCCTCTTACAACATGACTGGGAGAGCTTTGCTCAGGGGACCCCAACTGTTGCAGTTGGGTATGAAGGATTTTAATGGACTTTTCTTAAGAGAATCATCAGGATGCAGGCTACTTGGTTTGCCGATGACTAAGTCTGGAGTGGACACAGTTTCCCCGTCTATTCTGGTTCCCTTAACTGAGAAAGTCCTGGCTTAGCCCTTTAGTGGACACAGAGTTGAGGTCTGTCCACCTACCCAAGTGGATCCAACATCCCTGGGAGAAAACACTCCTAAAAACGACCTGGAGTCCGCTGCAATGGTCGTACACAGGCCCCCCAGATTTCTGAGTGCCCCCAGTCTCATGTCCGTCAGTCTTGGAGAAGCCCGAGGGTCACCGTGTGAGGTCATCTAGGGTTGCAGGCCTGGTCCCATAACAAGGCAGGGGTGGGTTCCATCTGCAGCTGCTCTGTTCAGCCAGCGTCGGGTGTGGCCCTTGTCACTGAGCCTGTGAACTCGCCCGTCTCGTTCTGAGCACCCGACTGGTTGGCCTGGACGACCCTGTTAAGTCTGAGTACCCGCTGGTCAGCCTGGACGATTGTGTTAAGTCAGAGCCCCTGCTGGTCAGCCTGGATGACTGTGTTAAGTCTGAGCCCCTGCTGGTCAGCCTGGATGATTGTATTAAGTTAGAGCAGCCTCTGGTCAGCCTGGATGATGGTGTTAATTTTGAGCACCCTCTGGTCAGCCCGGATGACAGTGTTAAGTCTGAGCCCCTGCTGGTCAGCCTGGATGACAGTGTTAAGTCTGAGCCCCTGCTTGTCAGCCTGGATGATTGTGTTAAATCTGAGCACCCTCTGGTCAGCCTGGATGATGGTGTTAATTTTGAGCACCCTCTGGTCAGCCCGGATGACAGTGTTAAGTCTGAGTACCCGCTGGTCAGCCTGGATGACTGTGTTAAGTCTGAGCCCCTGCTGGTCAGCCTGGATGACTGTGTTAAGTCTGAGCCCCTGCTGGTCAGCCTGGATGATTGTATTAAGTTAGAGCAGCCTCTGGTCAGCCTGGATAATGGTGTTAATTTTGAGCACCCTCTGGTCAGCCCGGATGACAGTGTTAAGTCTCAGCACCCTCTTGTCAGCCCGGATGACAGTGTTAAGTCTCAGCACCCTCTGGTCAGCCCGGATGACAGTGTTAAGTCTGAGCCCCTGCTGGTCAGCCCGGATGACAGTGTTAAGTCTCAGCACCCTCTGGTCAGCCCGGATGACAGTGTTAAGTCTCAGCACCCTCTGGTCAGCCTGGATGACAGTGTTAAGTCTGAGTACCCGCTGGTCAGCCTGGATGACCGTGTTAAGTCTGAGCCCCTGCTGGTCAGCCCGGATGACAGTGTTAAGTCTCAGCACCCTCTGGTCAGCCCGGATGACAGTGTTAAGTCTCAGCACCTTCTGGTCAGCCCAGATGACAGTGTTAAGTCTCAGCACCCTCTTGTCAGCCCGGATGACAGTGTTAAGTCTCAGCACCCTCTGGTCAGCCCGGATGACAGTGTTAAGTCTCAGCACCCTCTGGTCAGCCTGGATGACAGTGTTAAGTCTCAGCACCCTCTGGTCAGCCTGGATGACAGTGTTAAGTCTCAGCACCCTCTGGTCAGCCTGGATGACAGTGTTAAGTCTGAGCCTCTGTTGGTCGGCCTGGATGATGGTGTTAAGCTCCCCGGTGAGTCTGTGAGGGCCTCCAGGGGCTCGAGGAGAATCTGTGACTATGGCCCTCATCCCAGGGATGTGGGACCCGAGGGGCTTCGTGCTGTCCCCTCAGAGGGTCCGATGCAAAGGGGCAGGTTCTGATGGCTCTAAGGGAGCAGTGAGTGGGGAGAGGTTCAGGGAACAGGACATTCGGGAGAGGCTGGAGCAGGATGGGGTGGAGAGCCTCCACACCTTCCTGTCCCGTTCCATTCGCTGATTGGCCTCGGTCAGCATAGAAGTGGCTTTTTGTAAAGACAAAGTTTTGGAATCTCGAATATGCCTGGAAGTCTCAAGATGCCAGTTGAAATGGCATCGTATTCAGTGTGTTTTAGAGCTGAGGTCTTCAAGGTGAGCTCCAAGATAAACACACCGGGGGAATTCGGGGTCCCCGTAGAGGCCCTGCAGGTGGGGCGGGCAGGGGTGCAGCTCGTCACTGGGTCAGAGGGAGGTGTCCTTTCTTGTCCCTGCTGGTCTGTGGGCCGTGGTGTCAGGGACGGGGTGTGCGAGAGACCCTCCCTTCAATGCACCCCAGGTCCAGTGTGGCTGAGGGAGACTTGCTTCATTTTCACAGCCCAAACTTACCTGCTCCTTTGGTTTTTACATTTTAAAGTGCATTCATTCATTCACCCACTGGTTCACCAGGTTGTCAGACAACCCGTGAGTCCTGTTTCGTGCCGGGCCTCGTGGAGGCTCGCAGTCTGGACTGCGTTAACCAGCACGAGTCAGCAATGGGCCTTCGGGTCCAAGTCAAAAGGCAGAAGCCCTCATGCGCCCGATGTTCTCAGAGCCTAGCTTAGCTCTCAAGCGAAACCTGAAACTTTCAGGTGGTTAATGCAGAGACAGCTCAGAACGTGAGTGAAACTGAAACTGTGCCGTCCCCGTGGGCCAGAGCTCCAGGGACAGGGCGCTCAGGCCTGCGACGGCGAGAGGCCGCAGGCTCCGTGTGGGTCTAGCAGCTGTGTGACTCCTGAGCCCGGGCCAGGCACCCCTGACCCTGTGAACAGAGATATGAGTTGAGTTTAAAGGTCAGAACGTTCGAGCCAGTTAGCTGAATTGCAAATACATTTTACAGGGAAATGTGCGTTTTGCCGTGCTCCTAATAGTGAGGAAGTCAGCTTTCTCTTATACATGCATCCAAATTGGCTGTGGTTTTCTGGGTTAGTGAAGGAAGTAGGGGGTTAATTTCATCAAGGTAAATGGGTAACTTTGCATGAATGCTTTCCTTGTACAAACATTTTAACAAATGTAGCTTTTTTCCCTAATAAACATTTTTAATCTCAGTGTTACAAGTCAACATTTTTTGAAACTATTAGGACAATATTTCAATATTATAGGAAAATGGATCTTCTTAGCAAACAGATGTAGACAGAAGCCCAACTTTCTGAAGGCAAGACATAAAGTAAGTATAGACTGAACTTGAATTTTATGGTAATTGGTATGCAAATATTCCCAGCGCTCTCCTAATCCATCTAACAAGATGTAACGGCCAGCTTACTGCGTGTCTTCTCAAAGCATCTGTATCAACAGATTCCCATTTTTTTTTCAAGGTTCTTCATTAACTGCAAGCAAAGCCCACAGCTTCACTTCAGTTTCATTCCAGCCAAGGCTGAATTAGAGAACATGGATTTAGACACGTCCTCTCACCCAAGTGGGGCGCGGACGTTGTCACCCACTGGCCGCACCAGCCTCTGCTGGGGGTGCAGCTATCCATGGTGCTGGCCACGGCTGGTCTGGGGGCCCAAGGACCCTCCCTCAGCCTTGATCTTGGCTTGGGCCCCTTTACGCCTCAGATAACCCCAGCCCTGGCCTAACCTCCTCTGGGAAGTCTGCTGGGGTCTTTGTGCCGCCAGGGCCCCTTTGCTCAGTCCCTCCAGCCCTGCCCACCCTGCAGCCCCTTCTAAAGTTCACAGAGGCATCAGGGCTCCTCATCGCGGGTCCCCTGCAAGGGCCATGCCCTTCCAGGTCCCACAGGAAGGTGTGACCATCTTCGTATCCTGGACCAGGGCCGAGCCTGAGTCCTCTCTGTCCTGCATGGTTTCTGAGTCTCGGGATTAAGTCTCACTGAGGTCTTTGAAGGCAGTACTCTCACCCCCACCTCCTTGTGTGCTCCTGCTGTGCTGGGCACCCAGCTGGGCGCACAGGGGCTGCAGCTGCACCGACCATCACGTGGCTAACGACTGGAGCCGAGGGCCAATTCTGACCAGGCATGTGGGGCTGAGCAGGTGCCTGCCCCCCTCTGCCTCCCTCCACTTTGCCGGAGGCTCCATCTGTAGGGCACGGATCCTGTGCTGCCCGGGTGCGTAAATTAGGGAATAATAGAACTGCAGAAGCATAAGCTCTCAATGATGGGGAATGCATTTGTCTGCTGAGAAGCAATTTCAGCGAAAATTAACTCCATTTCAACAGAAAGAGTGAGGCTTGGCATAAGCTGGCCAATCCCACAGGACAATAAAATTACTTCGTCAAAGCTCTGCTCGCTCGAATTAACCAAGCGAGCACTCCAGGATCCTGGCTAGATACAGCGAGTAACTAGGTTTTAATGAACAAAAATAGCTTCTTGGATAAACAAGAAAAATAAACCGCAGCCTACCTGCAGCACAAGCACACTCGGGGCAGGTCTCAAGGACAGCCTCCGCCAAGGGTACAAAGGCCGTGGGTGTCCTGCACGGTGCTGGCGCTGCCGGTGACAAGCCCCTGGGCTTGTTCTGGCCGGTGGTGAGCTGGCCTCACTGGCCACACTGGCCTTGCCCTCGAGCTCTGTCTTCTTGGCCGTGGCGTCTTGGACCGTGAATCTCCTCTGGGTTTGTCCTCCTGCCTGTGGGCTGGCTGCCTGGGAAATAAGCAACACTGACCACTTCCCTTCCTCGAGACCGTCTCCTTGACCAGCTGTGTTCAAGACAAGGCCCCATCGTCTGCCTCTTCTCTTCTACAGTGTCCTTGCTCGTCCGAGGCTGGCCGCCTGTGTTCTGGACGTCTGTTGCACTGACCATGCCACCCAGACCGAGGACCCTGGCCAACGCTGGTCAAGCCCCCGATGTCGGGGGTTTGTCCCAGGCGGTTGTGCCCAGACGCGTCCTGGAAAGGTGTCTCTACCGACGAGCAAAACATGCTTCTTGTCCCCTCTCCCAGCTAAGTATTTCCTGCTTATTTGCCTGGATTAGTCAGAACTGCAGTGGAGAGTGAAGACCGATAGCAGACAGACACAGACACAGGTGAGGAGGGCATGGCACCCCACTCCAGGATTCCTGCATGGAGAATCCCACAGACAGAGGAGCCTGGCGGGCCACATCCATGCGGTCACAGAGAATCAGATGTGAATGGAGCGAGTTAGCATGCGCAGATCCAGTCAGAGAGAAAAGCCTTACTGCCGGAGGTTGTGGGGCGGCCAGGAAACCTGAGGCCTGCAAGGCTGGCCACGGCAAGGCAGTCAGAAACCATCTCACTCCTCAGGGAAGGCTCGGGTCCATGTGAGGGGCTTCCCCTGACTAGACAGGCCCGCGGGGCCGGCCCGGGCAGTCTGGGTCAGCGGATGGACCATGTTAACCAGCCCTGCCTCCCGGCAGCACCTAGACAGCTGCTGACCCAGGGATGGAGGAGGGTCCCCCCTCACTGTGCACCTGGATCCAGTCGGACTCTTTTCTCGAGTTTTGTCTGCAGCGGCATGAGGCAGGGCCTTGGAGCATGGTCAGCCCACCTCCCGCCCCCCACACCCGCAGCTTGAGGGGCTCGATGTGGCTGTCGGCCCTTCCCCTGGTCTCCACGCCCAGTGGTCGGAGCTTTGCGTCCAGGCGCTCTGTGGGGCTGCTGACAGGACAGCCTCTCAGCTCCTGAGCCCCCAGACCAGGAGGCCTGATGCCTGATGTGGGGTCTGGCTGCTTGAGCCAGGTGGGAAATGGCAAGAGCAAGGGACAGGTTGGCAGAGAGGCTGCGGGGCTGGACCAGGCGGCTCCTCCATGCCCCGAGACCCAGCTGGGCCCAGGGAGGGTGCCCAGACTCCTAGTCCCACCCCTGGAGGAAGGCTGAACCAGCACCCTGCCCTCCACAGAGGGGTCTGTCCCGAGTGTCCAGCGCCCAAACAACACGTCTCAGTAATAGGAAGAGATGAGCAGCACGTAGGAGACGGCCGGAGGATGTGAGCTCCCAGAGAGGAAATAGAGGGAAGACGCTGAGCCTGACGCCAGTCGTCAGGAAGACGCACACGGAACCAACACAATCCTGTCTCGTTGACCCATGGCTCGCGAAACTGGCGGATAAAATCGGGCACTGCTGAAGCTGAGGGTGATGGGTCACCCCAGTCCCCCGAGGACCGCGTGTGCCTTGGGATGCGGCATCTGCACGTCCGGGGCCGTGGCGGGTAAGTGGGCCGGTCTCCAGGTGTGGGGAGCAGCCGCGAGCTCTAGGGACCGCCAAGGTGGTTGGTGAATGGGCCTGGGAGGCCAGCCCAGCAAGCGGGCATCTGTGCTGCCTTGGCCTTTCTGGGGATGAGCTCCTGCGGCCACTTGGGGTGAAGGCCTGATGCCCCCCACTCTGTGGGCTGATCTCAAAGGGGCCGCAGGGGCCCTCTGGTCCGGCCAGGAAGGACGCCTGGGTCTGAAAGCCCCGCCTGCCCCATCTCGGCCTCATGCACCAGGAGCTGGGCCACACCCACACGTGAGGGCCATGGGGTCTTGCAGCCTCCTCCTGGGCACACACCCTGGGTGTGGGAGGCCTGAGACAGCACTTGGGTCTGCGTCTTAGCTGTGTGACCTGTAGCAACTGTCTCCCCATCTCTGAACCTTCTGCTAGGCCTGTGGGAAGTGCCCGGGGAACGTCTGCTTCCTCTATAAATACAGCTATAAAGTTTCCGTTTGCCGTGAGACTTTTTAAAATAAGCTTCCATGACTTCTAGGAATCCCTGGTGTAACCCCATATTTCCTTTTTATAGATTCTTGCCCCTGCTTACTGTTCAAAACCTGAATTGCAGAAAGGAAGGGCGAGGAGAGACATAGCCCAGAGGGCCAAACCCTGCAGCATCAGGGCGGGCTGGAGGGTGCCAGCTTTGAGAGGCAGCCCACGGGCCGCCAGCTGCATTCTCTGCCCCGGGCACACACGGTCCTCCTCCGCCCTGGATCCACGTACCGGACGCGAGTGGATTCAGGGAGGCAGATGGGGATTAGCCCGTCGGGGGGCAAGGTGTCCAGTGGCTCCTGGGGGCTCATCACCGGCCTCAGCTAACTGCTGCAGCCAGGGTGGGTTCTGTCTCCGCTGCCCTGTCCCCCTCCCTCTTTCCTGGGCGCCCCCCTCACCCCGTCCCACTCAGGAAAGTGTGTGCATCCACTCAGGGGCTGCCTGGGGCTCCTGGAGAAACGCAGCTCATGAGGAGTGACCAAAGGTCCCTCGTGGCGGATGGCAGGGGCCTCGCTCACGGAATACCAACCATGCGTCACGAATATTCAGGCGCAGGGGACGGGGCAGAGAGCAGACTCTCCCTGAGTCCCCAGTGGTGGCCCGTCAAGGCATGAGGAGCATCGAGGAGATGGTGGGGATTGAGGGGGCCGCTCAGAGCAGAGTCCAGCAGGCTCACCAGTGATCATAATTAGGCTCCTGCAGTGGGTCCAGCCCTGGGCTGGAGAGACAGGCACGGACCCTCCTCTCCAGCCCAGCTGGGAGCAGAGCCCCCGTCCTTGAAGGCAGAAATGCCTGGGCTGGGTGTAGGCACTGCGGCAGGGGCTGGGGAGAAAGGGACGTCCACACAGCGTCATCCAGGGTGGAGGGCAGGGGGTGAAGGTCATGCTGCCGGGGGAGGTTGGGGGGACAGGGAGCCCCCAGTGGGGCGAGGGGACAGGACATCCCAGTGGAGGTCAGAGGGACAGGGAACCCCCAGTGGGGCAGGGCACAGGGAGCCTGGGTCGGGCAGGGGGCCCTAGGCTTGAACTTGCTGAGCTGGAGGTGAAGAGGGTCTGCAGTTCCCAGCTCAGAGCCCAGGCCCGGGACTTGGGGCTGGCAGGCATCTTGTTATGTTCCTTTAGTTCAAGTCTGAGAAGAGTGAAATGGGATCAAGTTATGATTATTGACAAGCAGGCGAATTAATGGGTCATGCCCCCAAGTGTGTCCAATCTCGTTCTAAACAGTGACAGCCATTCCTGACTCTGACCAAAGAGAAGCCACCCCTGTGTCAGGCACCCACCTGCGTGGTCTCTTTTGATCCCCATGATGACAGTGGGCGCACAGTGGCTGCTGCAGCCCCTTCTGACAGAGAGCGGCCCTCAGCCCAGCCCACTTTCAGTCCTTGTTAAACGAGAAGCCGCTGAACAATTTCCAACACTGCCTGTGAAATGGAGTGAGACACGGGCCCAGAACTCAAACCCCGGTGGGTCTGGCTGAAAACCTTGATCCGGCCCGACCCAGGGCCCCAAGCTGTTTTTCCGTGAATAGGCTTCGCTTCTTTTACGGCCAGAGCTCATGCTGAGCTGCGCACACAGAGTCCTCCTTTGCTTCACAAAAAGTGAGAACACAGGAGACGCCCCATCACGGAGCCCGGCCCGCGGCAGGGAGCGTGGCAGGTGGTCTCCCGTCTGCACGTCGCCTTCACCCCCGCGGGCTGCGGCGGGGGCGGACAGCCTGCCACCCTGTGCCAGCCGGCGCCCCCGGGGCTGTGATGGGGGCCACCAGACTGAAACTGGGGTGACAGTACTAACAGGAAGTGAGGCCCCAGAGTCTCCTATCCCGACACCTAGTGACACAAATGTGAAAACCAGCAAAAGCAAAGGGAGGGGAGAGGGCTTGTTCAATGGAGTTAGGTGATTGGGTCAGACTTACCAAGACCCACCGGCCCGGACAGGAGCCTGGCAGCAAAGGAAGGGAGGGCTCCCTCCACCTGGTTAGACCAGTCGTCCCACCCTGGTCCATGCGCCCAGAAGCGTCCTGACGGACCAGGCGTAAGGGAGGGTGAGCCCCCCGCGAGTGGGGGCCCCTGGACGGGCTCCATGCTTAGGACACCGCTATCAAGATTTCCTTGGGCTTCCCTGGTGGCTCCGACGGTAAAGCGTCTGTCTGCAAAGTGGGAGACCCAGGTTCAATCCCTGGGTTGGGAAGATCCACTGGAGAAGGGAAAGGCTACCCACTCCAGTGCTCCTGCCTGGAGAATCCCATGGATGGAGGAGCCTGGTGGGCTACAGTCCATGGAGTTGCAGAGCCGGACACAACTGAGCAACTTTAGTTTATCAAGATTTAACTGGGGAGTGGGCTCCGGGAATTGGGCAGTGTGTCAGGACCACACCCAGCCCTCGGGACTTGGAGAGAATGGATGCTTCCCAAGAGGTGGCGTTTGGCCTGTCCGTGCCCCCGGACACGGCCCCCGACTCCCAACCGCAGATGCAGCTCAGAGGTCCCAGAAAGCCATCAGCTGCCAGACCACCCGCCTCGGGCCGGGCGTGTCCACGCAAGAGCTGGGGCTGGGGGGCGACCCGACTGGTCCAGAGACACCGCCCACCCTCTGCTCCGTGAGGACGCAGCCACTGGCCGCGGCTTCCTCCTCCTCTAGATTTTGCCTCCGTGCTGAGCCGAGTCTCCCTTCACCTCTTCCCTCCTCATTTCAGACTTTCTCAAATGTTGGTCCCTTTAAATTCATACCTGAATCTTCTTTTATTTTTCTATTTCCTTCATTTATATTTGGTGTGTACCCAAGAGGAAACTTTATACCACTTTATCAGTGGAAGCAAGCCGTTTTCCAGGCCCCAGCATGCTCCTCGTAGTGTGACCAAGGGAGTCGAGGCTTCTGCTTGAAGCTGTTGGAAGACTTGAGAGATGGCTTGTAGGGCAGTGATTTCTCCCTGCAGAACGTGGTGGCGCTGTGCACGTGGCTCCCTTCCACGCGTCTCACGCGCCACCACGCTGGTGGGACCCTCAGCATGTCAGAGCCTCCCCCACTGAGGACGGGGCGGGCACCGTGGCTGGTTTCCTTCTCCGTCTGCATGTCGGGGTGCGGGGGCAGCCAGGCAAGCCACCAGCGCACCCGTGGGCGGGGGCGGTGGAGGAGGCCCCAGCAAGGATGCCCAGGCTCGCCCTACAGGTGCATGGCAGGAGGCCCAGGGGGGTCCCCCAGCACCAGGCGGGAGGACCTGCCCGAGGGGCCAGGGACAGCCCCTCGCTGTGTGTGCTTCCCCATGCCTGTCCCGGGCACAGAGCGGACGGTCTTTCCCGCAGTTTCCTCCCGGAATCGGCGCACGCGCACCGCCGAGCACAGCCGTGGCCTGAGTCCCACTGTCAGCGCCGTTTCCGGGGCTCATAAAGAAGTGGGAGAACTCGGCTCCAGAGTGTTGTCCCAGCCGCGCCAGCACGTGGGCAGTGACGCTTGCCAGCCCAGATCCGGGCCGGGTCCCTCCTTCCTCACCCACCCGCCCAGCCCCAGCGCCTGGACCGGGAGGCCCGACGTGCTCCATCTCTGGACACGTAAAGTCCTGGTCGACGACCGGTCCCAGCACGCACGACCTCGGGTCGGAAGACTTACGTCCTGGTCAACATCCAGTCCCAGCGCACACGCCCTCAGGTCAGAACACTTATATCCTGGTTGAAATCGGTCCCAGCCCTGGGCCCACCGGAGCTGTGGCCCCTGAAGTGGAAGCCAGTCGCCCACAGCGTCCCCTGAACAGGAGTTTGGCTCCCACATCCTCCCTTCCCTGAGGGCCTCCGCCACCAGCTGGAACGCAATGAGAAATACCATCTGGGCCCAGGAGACTCAGGGCCAGGAGGACCTCCACCTTCTCCTGGCCCCTGTCCCTCCGGTGGCCTGTGTTTGGCAAGGCCCTCCATCCTGCACCTCCAGCGCCAGAAGGCCAGAGGCTGGGACCCCTCAAAGCCCTCCCGGTCCGTGGGCTCCCCGAAGGCCAAGTGGATGGAACGCTCCACTGGCAAAGGGCCTCTGGCCGACCAGCAGCAGCTGGGGCTTCAGTCTGCTGGTCACAAGGTGAGGTGGGCAGGTGTGACCTGGCCCCAAGTCCTCACCCCCTGCCTCGCCCCCATGTCACGTGGCTTTGCACCTCTGCCCATCATGACGCGGGGTCCTCCTCCCCACCGTCCTGGGCTGCCTGGTGATGTGTTGTGGCCACAGACCAGGTAGAAATGGCAGCGTGCTGTTCTGAGCTGTGGAGCCTAAACGGCTCTGTGAACAAGCTTGGGCAACCCATGATGGGAGCCAGGAGAGAGGTCCCGGCCTCCTAGGACGGCCTGCACCCAGCCCGCCCTCCCACACACGAGCCCCTGCCCAGACGAGTGGAGCTGCTCTCGGACCCCCACAGCCCCAGAGGTGTGAGTGACCCCCCATCCTCAACCCCCACACACACCAAAATCAGCAGAGCTGCCCAACCAACCGCAGGCCTCGTGGGGCATGTTGGCTGTTTGGGCCCCTGGGCTGCGGTGTGACTTGTTACACAGCAGGAGCTGACTGACACGCAAGAGCGAGGACCCAGGAAGGAGGGACAGCCTCAGTTAGGGTGTGCTGATGACGCAGTGTCCCCCAGACTGACAGACAGCCTGGGAGCCCGGCTGAGGGTGGGCTCTGGCCCCCGGTGACAGCCTGGATGACAGCAGTGAAGGGGGGCGGCGGGTCAGGCCTTCAGCCCTCCCCTCCCACCCCCGCTCCCCTACTCAGCCCTCCCCAGCCCGGGTGCCTCGGTCTCCCCCACAGCCCTCCCCTCCCACCCCCGCTCCCCTACTCAGCCCTCCCCAGCCCGGGTGCCTCGGTCTCCCCCACAGCCCTCCCCTCCCACCCCGCTCCCCCACTCAGCCCTCCCCAGCCCGGGTGCCTCGGTCTCCCCCCACTCCCCCTCAGCCTGCTGGACGAGTCTCTGCAGGCCTCTCGCTTGGTTGTCCGAGCGGTTTGCTGACCGTCTCCCACCCACCAGGTTCCAGGAGGTGTGCTTCTGCACAGAGGCCCCCAAGGCAGGCCTGGTGACCCTGGGCTCCCGGGGGCTCCCCAGAGGTGATGCCAAGTGATCTCGCGGGGCATGTGGACAAGCATTTCACTTCTTGAATTACATCTTCATTTTACTTTATTTTCCCTTTTTACTGTTTGAAGATAAGTGATTTATTAGAATAGGATGCTTATGAGGCTTACAGTCAGGGGGGTGAGGGGGTGCCATGCCCCGAGACCTTACTGGGCTACAAACAGTTCTACAGTCAGATATTTTCCCTTGTGTCCTGTTGACTCCCTTCCCCCATGTCTTCCACCCCCGGCCCCTGCCTTTTCAACCACCAGCCTGTTCTCTGTATCTGTCAGCTTGTGGGGTGGGGGCAGTTTTATTTTTGTTTTTCTGTTCCACACATAAGTGAGATCATATGGCCTTTGTCTTTGTCTGACTTAGCTCACTTGACACTTGCCTGCAAGGTCCACCCAAATGCTGTTTCAAATGACAGGGTTCCATTTATTTTTATATCTGAATAATATCCCCTTGTATCCGTGAGCCACAATTTCCCTATCCTTTCGGTTGTCACTGGACACTTAGCTTGTTTCTTCATCTTGGCTATTGTAAATGACGCTGCAAAGAAGATGGGGGTGAGATATATTTTTGAGTTAGTGTTTTCATTTTCTTTGGATAAGCACCCGGAAGTGGAATTGCTGGGTCGTGTAATGGTTCTGTTGTTTAATTATTTGAGGAAACTCCATACTGTTTTCTATCCTGGCTGTTTCAGTGACATCCCCCCGACACTGTAGGAGGACCCCCTTCTCTCCACACCCACTCCAGTATCTGTTGTTTGTAGACTGTTGAATGACGGCCATTCCGGCTGGTGTGAGGCGGTAGTTCATCATGGTTTTGATTTTCATTTCCCTGATGATTCATGATGTGGATCATAGTTTTATGTGCCTGTTCGCCATTGGTATGTCTTCTTTGAATAAAACATCTGTCTAGATCCCCTGCCCATTTTTTAATTGGGTTTATGGTTTTTTGCTATTGAGTTGTATGAGTTCTTTACAGTTTTTAGATATTAGCTCCTTATCAGATACCTGATTTGCAAACATTTTCTCCCGTTCAGCAGGTGGTATTTTCGTTTTGTTGATGATTTCCTTTGCTGTAAGTTGGTCTCGTAGACCCATCTCTTGAATTTTCCACAGTATGTTGTGATTCACATAGTCAAAGACTTGACATAGTCAATAAATCAGAAGTAGATGTATTTCTAGAACTCTCTTGCTTTTTTGATGATCCAACGAATGTTGGAAATTTGATTGCTGGTTCCTCTGCCTTTTCTAAATCCAGCTTGAACATCTGGAAGTTATCAGTTCATGTACTGTTGAAGCCTGGCTTGGAGAATTTTGAGCATTTACTTTGCTAGCGTGTGAGATGAGTGCAATTGTGCGGTAGTTTGAGCATTCTTCGGTATTGCTTTTCTTTGGGATTGGAATGAAAACACCATTTCCAGTCCTGTGGCCACTGCTGAGTTTTCCAGATTTGCAGGCATACTGAGTGCAGCACTTTCACAGCATCATCTTTTAGGACCTGAAATAGCTCAACTGGAATTCCGTCACCTCCACTAGCTTTGTTGGTAGTGATTCTTTCTAAGGCCCACTTGACTTTGCATTCCAGGTTGTCTGGCTCTAGGTGAGTGACCACACCATCATGATTATCTTGGTCGTGAAGATCTTTTTTGTACAGTTCTCCTGTGTATTCTTGCCACCCCTTCTTAATATCTTCTTCTTCTGTTAGGTTCATACCATTTTTGTCCTCTATTGTGCCCATCTTTGTGTGAAATATCCCCTTGATATCTCTTAATTTTCTTGAAGAGATCTCTAGTCTTTCCCATTCTATTGTTTTCCTCTACTTCTTTCCTCTATTGATCGCTGAGGAAGGCTTTCTTATCTCTCCTTGCTATTCTTTGGAACTCTGCATTCAAATGGGCATATTTTTTCCTTTTCTTCTTTGCCTTTCACTTCTCTTCTTTTCACAGCTATTTGTAAGGCCTCCTCAGACAACCATTTTGTCTTTTTCCCTTTCTTTTTCCTGGGGATGGTCTTGATCACTGCCTCCTGTACAATGTCACGAACCTCCGTCCATAGTTCATCAGGCACTCTGTCTATCAGATCTAATCCCTTGAATCTGTCATTTCCACTGTATAATCGTAAGGGATTTCATTTAGGTCATACCTGAATGGTCTAGTGGTTTTCCCCACTTTCTTCAATTTAAGTCTGAATTTGGCAATAAGGGGTTCATGATCTGACCCATAGTCAGCTTCCAGTCTTGTTTTTGCTGACTATACAGAGCTTCTCCATCTTTGGCTGCAAAGAATATAATCAGTCTGATTTTGGCGTTGGCCATCTGGTGATGTCCATATGTAGAGTCTTCTCTTGGGTTGTTGGAAGAGGGCATTTGCTATGAGCAGTGTGGAAAATTCTTAAAGAGATAGGAATACCAGACCACCTCACCTGCCTCCTCTGAGAAATCTGTATGCAGGTCAAGAAGCAACAGTTAGAACCAGACATGGAACAACAGACTGTTTCCAAATCAGGAAAGGAGTACATCAATGCTGTATATTGTCACCGTGCTTATTTAACTTATATGCAGAGTACATCATGAGAAATACTGGGCTGGATGAAGCACAAGCTGGAATAAGGGTTGCTGGGAGAAATATCAATAACCTCAGATATGCAGATGACACCACCCTTTTGGCAGAAAGTGAAGAACTAAAGAGCCTCTTGATGAAAGTGAAAGAGGAGAGTGAAAAATCTGGCTCAACATTCAGAAAACTAAGATCATGGCATCCGGTCCCATCACTTCCTGGCAAATAGATGGGGAAACAATGGAAACAGTGACAGACTTTATTTTCTTGGGCTCCAAAATCACTGCAGATGGTGACTTCAGCCATGAAATTAAAAAATGGTTGCTCCTTGGAAGAAAAGTTATGATCAAACTAGACAGCATATTAAAAAGCAGAGACATTACTTTGCCAACAAAGGTCTGTCTAGTCAAGGCTATTGTTTTTCCAATAGTCATGTATGGATTTGAGAGTTGGACTATAAAGAAAGCTGAGCACTGAAGAATTGATGCTTTTGAACTGTGGTGTTGTAGAAGACTCTTGAGAGTCCCTTGGACTGAAAGGAAATCCAACCAGTCCATCCTAAAGGAGATCAGTCCTGGGTGTTCATTGGAAGAACTGATGCTGAAGCTGAAACTCCAATACTTTGGCCACCTCATGCGAAGAGCTGACTCATCTGAAAAGACCCTGATGCTGGGAAAGATTGAAGGCAGGAGGAGAAGGGGACGACAGAGGATGAGATGGTTGGATGGCATCACTGACTCAATGGACATGGGTTTGGGTGGACTCCGGGAGTTGGTGATGGACAGGGAGGCCTGGCGTGCCGCAGTCCATGGGGTCATGAGGAGTTGGACACTTCTGAGCGACGGAACCGAGCTCCCTTTGCTGTACAGGAGCTTTTCAGTTGGATGTTGTCCCACTTGCTTATTTCTGCTTTTGTTGCCTTCCCTGTTTTGGGTGTCAGATTCAAAAACTCATCGGCAGGAGGCTTCCCCAGCGGTCTCGTGGGTAAGACTCTGCTTTTCCACCGCAAGGGGCACAGGTTCGATCCCTGATCTGGGAAATAATATCCCACATGCTGTGCAGCGCAGACGACAAGAGCATCCCCAGGACCGGCCTCCAGGAGCTCCTGCTCCTATAGGAGTCGCATGGCCAGGTCTTACATGAGGTCTTCACCTGTTTGCATGAGTGTGTGTGTGGTGTAGGATAGGGGTTGGTCTCATTCTTTGTTCATGACTCCAGTTTTCCCAGCCCCACGTATAGAAGAGACTGACCTTTCACTTTTGGACAGGCATTTTAAATTTTAATCGTTTCATCTCCTGTTGTAAAATTGTAGTGTATTTATTTTTAGATATATGTGGCTAAGCCGTATCTAGCTCAAGCAATCGATGATGTAATGTTTCCATTTAAAAGAAGTGTCAGTGCAGCTGGCTGGAAAACTAGGACTTCGTAGAGGCGTCCAGACCACAGGTGCTGCTCCTTGGAGGTGACTCACAGACAGGGTGTCCCAAAACTAGAGTCGGGGTCCAGTTTGCAGGAAGAGCATGGGCAGGGTGGCTTCCTAGAGAGGGTGTGGGGAGGGCGGTCTGTGCGCTGGGCTGAGGGCGATCGGAGGTGACGGGGGAGGTGTGTGTCCTTATCTAGCTCAGTGAGGGGGCTCCGGGGAGCAACAGAGCATCTGAGTTGGGGGGCATGTGTCTGAGGAGTGTGAAGCGAGGCAAGTGTGGCTGCAGGCCTGGGGCAGCGTTGGCAGCAGGAGGCCCGGGTCCTACGTGCTGCACCCAGGCCCCGGGGAGACCCTCGGCCAGGGAGGGGGTCAGGTCCCTGGGGGTGCCTCGCTGGGACTGCGAAGGGACATCCACTCGCCCAGGCTGGCAGCCACGCGGACGTGGGGAGGGGGAGAGACTGGGGAGTGTCTCCTGTGGACCAGACGTGGGACGTGGGGCCACGTGAGCAAAGCCCTTCTTGGGGGATAGAGCCGCCTTTCCTCGCGGGACACCAGGCGTCGGAGTGCCCGTCCACAGGCGGGGTTGGGGAGACTTCCCCCACAGCAGACCGTGCGCGCCCCGCTCCGCCCCATCCGGCGGATAGCTTCCCGTGGCTCCCCGCCTGGAGCCTGGCTGGACCGTGAGCTGCCTCGGCCCCTGTGGCTGTCAGAGCCGGCCCCTTGCCCTGCGCCCTGTAAGCGTCCCAGTGGCGCAAGGGAGTCCATCTTTATAAAGCATAGTGTTCAGCCCCGAGAAAGAAGGGAACCTGCCGCTTCCGACAACTTGGGTGGACCTTAAGGGCATCGTAGCGCCAAGTGAAATAGGCCAGGGAAAGACAGGCCCCGTGTGACGTCACCCATGTGTGGGATCTGACACAGCAGAGGGCAGGCGAAGCGGGCTGGGGCAGCTGTGTGGGCGCGCGGAAATGAAGGCAGCACAGCGGGAGCACGGCGGTTCCCCGGGGCTGGGGTGGGGCCGGGGTGTTGGTCTAAGGACGTCAGCCTCCGGAAGCCACACGGGTGCCGGGAGCTGCTGTGCAGGCGGCCAGTGCGGCTGACGCCCCGCAGTGCACCCTCGGGAGGATGCGTGGCTGGGAGGGTACACCTCGTTCTCACCGCGGAAGAGCGCGCCGTGGTGCGGCGGGCGGGCGTGTGAGGTCTGCAGGGCCGCCCCTCCACGACGCGCAAGCACCCGCGGGCGCTGCGACCTGAACCTGCGCGGTGTCGCGTGCCAGCCGCGTCTCAGTGACGCTGGAGAAACACGGGCTGCCAGGAGCGGTAGCAAGGCGAAGGCGTACCGTCAGCTCAGGCTGGCCCGACAAGCGCACGGACACGGCGGCTAACGCAACCAACGTTTACCCCCAGGCCCGGGGGCTGGACGTTGAGACCCGGTGTCAGCCGGGCGGTTCCTCCCAAGGCCCCTCCCCTCCGGTGTATTCCGTCTTCTCCCTGTGTGCTCACAAGGACCACCGCGTGTCCTGACCTCCTCTTGGATTGGTCATACTGAACCAGGCCAGCCTGAAGACCTTATTTTAACTCGATCACCTCTCGAGAGGCCCCCTGCAGACCGTCCCCTCTGAAATGCTGGGCTTCATCATGAACTTGGTGGGGGGTTGGGGAGAGCACAGTTCGGCCAGTGACACCTACCAAGTACATAAAAGCTCCTCCGACTCCAGGACGGGAGGCTAAACTAGAGCCCAGATCCATAAATTCACCACCAGAGCGCCGATGCTGTCCAGAGCGTGGTGCGCGCTCAGATCCCCAACTGTCCCCCAGAGAGGCTCTCAGGGTGCTTGAGCTGAGGCCCTCTGCCCCCAGGGCTCGTCGGGGGTGCCCGTGACTGCCCCTCAGTCTGCTGTCGGGGCGTTCCTCCTGACTTCCCTCCCCTCCCTCGTGAAAGCTGAGTGTTTCCTCTGGAGTGGGGACGGGGATTCTTGGGGTGGGCTCACTTGCCCCCTTGTGGAGACGACCTGTGACTCTTAGGTCAAGTCTAATGTTTATTTCTCTAAACAATTAAAGGTGAATTTTAGGAAATTCCTCAGTGGTCAACCAAACCCTGGCTCTCCGCATGAAAGCAGCAGGAAGATTACCCCAGACAAGCAGTGAGCCTATCTGAAAACTCGGTGGGAAAACCACGCAACCCAATCCAGAGTCAGAGTGGGACAGTTAAGTTAGGAAGGAGAGAAATTCTAAGGGCAAATGAGTATTCCTGAAATAGAAGCTGCATCAGGGTAAAATAAATGAACAAAATAAAAATGAAAATTGAGTTCAAAAGCCTAGATTATGCCTATGAAACCTACGAGGAGGAAAAAGGCAGAATAGGCTAATTTCTTTCTACACGGAGGGGGTCAGTGATCATACATTTTTTCTTGATGTCCACTTCAGAGACACGTCCATTTTAAAAAAGGGAAACCAGGAAATTAAATATAAGGCATATCACTTCCCAGTCACCAGAGGGGAAGTCAAAGAGAGTAACCTAAAATTTCAAAAAGACAAAGCGAAGAAACGTAGCGAGGAAGCGGGAAATGACACCAGAAGTGACATCAGAGGCCACGACTGTTTGACGTGAAAAGGGCACACTTCCCGTTAAAAGGTCAGGGTCAAAAATGGGATCCAAGGATAAAACTACTTTTCAGCAAACGCATCTAAAACAAAGTGGCAACGTTTACAAATAAACGGGTGATCGTGCAGTCTCGTTAGACCCAAGAAAGAAGCTGGAATAAAAGCAGATGTCACCTACGGCGGATTCACGTTGAGGTGAAACCAGCACAATATTGTAAAGCAGTTATCCTCCAATTAAAAAGAAATAAAATGTAAAAACAGTAAATTCTGGGTAGACAGGTTAGAAAGTAACTAAGAGTCAAGTGGCTGTGGGGAGCGGTGGTGCAGATGCCAGGGTCAGGAGTCGGCGGCTCGCAGAGCGGAGGAGGGTCATGTTGGAGGGGCGCCCGCGAGCCACCCCAGTGCTGGGCCTCCTGCCAACCCCCAGGGGCTCACGTCTGTCCAGGTGCGCGTGAAGGGCTGCAGCGGCCCCCGATCGCCTTGTGTGAGGGGCCCCACGAGGCCGGGTGAAGGACCCTCTGCCTGGCGTTCTGCCAGTGACGGCCCACGGGCGGCGTCCGTCCAGGCTCTTCGGGCTCCCAGGGCAGACACGGGCGGCCCCGCAGAGGTGCGGAGCGCAGGCCCGCCGGGAGCCCCGCCCCACCGCGGCCCCCACCCTCAGCCTGCGTCCGCCACCGCACGGGCCTCCCCGCCTGCCCCCGCCCAGCTCTCGGCCCCTGGCATCCCTGAAGCCGACTGCGTGCCACCCCAGGCCATCCGGGTCCCTGCTTGTCCACAGAGGCCCGTGCGGCCCCTCGCCCTCCTGTGGAAGACCACCCGACCCCCGATGTTAGGCTGCAGCCCTCACAGCCTCACTCCGCTTCCGCAGGCCAGGCTCGCGTACTGCCTTGTCTGAGAATTAAATCCCTGCCACACCACCCGGCCCCACCCCACCTCTGGAGCCCCCAGCCTGTCCTCAGCATGTGAGGTCACAGGGCGTCCATGTGACATCACAGGGCGTCTGTGTGAGGTCACAGAGTCTGTGTGAGGTCACAGGGCATCTGTGTGAGGTCACAGGGTGTCTGTCCTCTGACATCTTGTGACGCGTGATGCCCCCCAGCCCCACCCATGTCGCCACAAATGGCGAGAGTTCCTTCTCTTACAGCCGAAGAATATTGCACTGTGTATATACACCGTATCTTCTTTACTGTGTTTATTTTATTTATTTATTTGGCCGTTCCAAGTCTAGCTGTGGCGTGTGAGATAGTTCCCCGACCGGGGACAGAACCGGCCCTGCATTGGGAGTGCGGAGTCCTCACCCCTGGCCCCAGGGAAGCCCCCTGAGGGTGACTCCTCCTCTCTGCTGGAGTGTTGGGGCGCCGCAGTGAACACGAGGTGCAGCTGTCTCCTGAGCGGGCGGCTTGCTTTCCCTCAGAGGAATGCCAGGCGTGGCAGGGCCGAGTCGCAGGGCAGTTCCTCTGTGAAACTTCGAGGACGCGCCACTCACAGCCCCGTGTGTGGCCTTTCCGGTCCTGACGTCTCTGTTGTCTCCCAGACTTTCTGAACCCCCACCCCGGGTGTTTCCTCCTCTGCCTCCATGTCAGGGCCCCGCCCGCAGGTGCTGACGACAGGACACGGAGCACCAGGTCCAGGGAGCCGGCCACGTTCCCCCAGGATGCCCGCCCCAGGACACGTCCCCCCAGGACGCCCCACCAGGACATATGCCCCCAGGACACTGCCCCCAGGATACGTCCCCCCAGGACACGTGCCCCCAGGACGCCCCGCAGGAGACCCCAAGATGCCGGTGGTGACGGCCTCTGAAGGAAGCCACAGAGCAAGGGTTTCGGCCTCGGCAAAGCTTACAGCCTTGTGGATAAACTGAAGTCAAACGTGGTTTCCCTGTCACTCCAAATAGTCCTGGCTGAAGCTGAGGGATTTTCTTGTTGAAACCACGAGAAGGACCGAGAAGACCCGCGAGTCCCAAGAGCCGAGCGTCAGCGGGATGAAGAGACTGGGGATCGGACAGATCTGCCTGGGCTCCCGGACAGCACAGGCTGGCAGTCATGGCTGCCACGCGACGGGGGCCCTCCCCGCGGGAGGCTCGGAGCCGCACCACTTTCCGTCTCCTTTTCACAGCCGCGGGCCGTGAAGAACACCCCTGCGGGCAGCGTCAAGGCCCCACGCGGACATGTGGGATGGAAAGCGCTGCTGTGGGGAGGCGAGCGTGGGGGTGGGGGTCCCGGAGAGCACGAGCAAGCCGCGGCTCACGTGCACGCTCCAGCTCGGTGGCTGAGGGCGAGGGCGGTGCTGGGGTCACGGGTGTGCTTCTAGGAGCCCACCCCGCCCGCGCCCAGACGCAGTGTGGACCTCTAGAGGGAGGGCTGTGTGGCTGGGGTGTAGACGGGATCGCAGCTGTGCCCCGAACTTCCTGCCACGATGGAAACGCCCCACGTCCGCCTGTCCGTCCAGCGCAGGGGCCACGAGCCACGAGCCCCGGGGCGTGGCTAAGGCGACCATGGAGCTGGCTTTCAGCTCTGCTCCACTGCAATCAACTGTAATTCACTGAGACTTGGATTTAGACGGTGACCTTAGGCTTCCGTGTCAGACCCAGAGCTGAGACCTCAGGCAGTGAACCCGAAGCACGGCTGAAAGGAGAGAGCAAAAAAAGGCTGGGGCAGCCCCCAGGAAGTCTGTTCCCCCGCCGCACTGAGGAGGCGCCCGGCCGGCCCCCCACCACCCCACCCCCGCTGGGGCAGCCACCAGGGTCCTGGAGCAAACAGCCACTTACTCCCTTGCTCTGAAGACTCCCTGCAGTTAAGTAATGAACAAGGTGAGATGCATACAGACTGGAAAGGGGGAGAAAACTTCATCACTGAAAATGGTGGCACCATCGACCGAGGATGCAGAAACATTGGAAACAGGGAGTGAGCTCACCAAGGTGGAGAGTTATAAAATTAACGTATCAAAATCAATGCCTTTTCTATGTAAAACATAAACAGCTAAAACTGTAATGAAGGGAAAGAACTCACCCTCAGTGGCAACTGAAAATATGAAGTGCCTAAAAAATCTGGAGGAAAGCGAGGGCTTCCATGAAGAGAATGGTGAAGCTCGACTAAAAGACTTAAAATAAGATAGGATAATTGGAGAGGCCTGCCTTTTTATTAACTAGGAAGACAAAGTTGTAAAGATGTCAGTCCTCTCTGCATCAAAATTCTAATTGAATTTTTTGACAAAAAAGCTCAATTGAACTTGACAAAAGTATTCAAAATATGAACAGATACATCCATGGAAGAGAAAAGAGAATCCAGAAATAGAGCCATAAATATATGAGTGTTTAGCAGCTAATAAAAATGGCATGAAAAATTGAGGAAATGATGGATTGTTTAATAAATGGTACTGGTATAAATGTGTAACCATTTGGAACAAATAAAGCTGAATCTCTACTTCATTTCTTATACTAAAAAAAAAAATCCAAAAGCATCAAAATTCAAATGTCAGAAAAGAATCTAAAAACGTAATGCAAGAAGGCGTGGGTGGTGGTTGCTGGCGAGGAAAGCCTTTCTGAGAGCCAGGGTGGAGGGGCTGAAATACCTTCTGAGGAGACCAGAGGCGACTGGGAGCAATGCCTTGCTGTCCACAAGCAGAGGTCACTTGTCTCCAGGACGTGAAACACTCACAGATCATCGAGGAAAAGTTACACCACCGTGGAAGAGAAGGCAAAGTGGATGAGCAGGCAGACGACCAAAGAGAAATGTAAACGTTTCTCCTCCCCTAAAGAAGACAATGCAAAGCAGGCCGACTTCACTGTAGAGGAGAGAGGTCAAATTAAATCAAGACCGTGACACTGTGTTCGCCTCCCCTTGGGAAAGTGGGAAAGACTGACAGCCCGCCGCTGGTGAGGGGTCAGTGGTGGCGTGCGTGCCCGAGACTGTCCAGGAAGGACGCGTGGTGACAGCTGACGGACCGGATCCTCTGGTCTCCTCACCCGGGAGGAGATTCCAGGGACGCGTCTACACTCACCTTACACAGAGACGCGTGTGCAGGCGCGTCCACGGCTGCCTTGTCCAGAACAGTGGGATGTGCGCACACACAACTCCAGTGTCCAGCGTGGGGAGGGGGCGGGATAATCACCCTGGTCAGGTGACCAGGCTCTGACGGGGGCCCACAAGCAGCCAGGAGATGGGCTGGAGATGAGCACGCTGCCCGCGGAAATGCAGACTGACCTTGTTCCTGTGTTTGGGCCTCGGGCACCACCGTGCTCCCCACCCCGTCTGCTCTGCAGGCCCCTGGCTCCCGTATACCCCGTCCCCGTCACCACCCCCCAGAGTCTTACTGCCACATGCAGCTCTGAGCACCCGCGCCTGGCCCTGCTCCCCTCTGTGTGGGGTGCCCTCCTCTGGCCCTTCTCAAGTGGACTTTCCTTTGAAGCCTCCCCCTCCAGGGGCCCTTCCCTGACCCCAGCAGGCTTCCCGTCCCTCATCCTCTCCCCAGATGCCTGTCACTCTCTTGACAGTGTCGTCACAACTGTAAGGCTTGTCCAGTTGATGACTGAGGGCCAGGCAGAGCTCAGCCTCTGTGTGGGTGGAGCTCCCTCCCCACCCCTCCCTGCCTCCTTACCCCACCAGGGCGTCCCACCCACAGCAGGTGATGGGGTGTGAAGGGCATCTTCAAGAGTCTGGCAAGCTCTTCCCTGGTTTTAGAGATGAGACCAGTGAGCACTGCGACACGCTGCCCAGACCCCTGGCTGGGAGCACTGCTGAAACACAAAGTCCTCACCACTGGCCTTCTCAGGGTAGGGTCCCCTGCTGCAGATGCCACTGCCCCAGTAGACGTACCCACACGGGTGAGTCAGGGCCTGGCCACCTCCCCAGGTCGGGATGCCTCTGGAGGCCCCCTAGCTCCAGGCCTCCTAGCCTCACCAAGGCTGCCATGGCACCTGCACTCATCTTGGTGTTACCACCTGCCTGCCCCCCAGGGCCCTCCTCAGTGCACACCCTGCTCCCTGAGTTCTGACGTTGGTGGATCTGATGTTGGGGAGGGTGGGTCAGTGCCCGGCCCAGGTCACACGTAGGGCACAGGAATCCAGGTCTCTCAGCTCCAAGCTGGGGGTGGGGGCGGGGGGGATGGTGGGGGGAGTGGGCAGCATCCGAACACCAGATGTCCACCCCAGTGCAGATGGGCCAGTTCACCTGATTTGGTGCCAGAAAACCCCTGGCCGTGGCAGACAGGGCCCTTGGAGCTGGCAGGCACGCAGGGCAGCTCCCCCCTAACCACCACCCAGAAGGTGCGGGCAGACTTCTCACCGTCTGCTGCTCATTGTCAGAGGAAACACCACATCCCAGCATTTGTTTGGAGGGAATTAGCTCATCACCTCCCTGCTAATGAAGCCAGGCTGTGCAAACAGAGGGGGAGATGGCAGGTTGTCTGTCTCTCAGGCGCCGCCCAGGAGCCGGCGCCCAGGTGTCTTGGGTGCATTTTGAGAGCCGCCTTCACCAACCAGGCTGGAAGCCTGTTGCGTGGGGGAGTCTGTCCTGGTGGCCGGGACCCGCCCACCCAGGACTCCGGAGGTGCTACAGATGCAGGACGCTTACTGTTTTAGCGGCGATAGAATCACACAACACACAGCTCACCGCCTGGAAGCAGACCCTCGGGGGCCTCAGCGTATCACTCCGTGTGTGCACATCGGGCAACCTTTGTGCTCAGTCGCTCAGTCATGTCGACTCTGCGACCTCATGGACTGTAGCCCACCAGGCTCCTCTGTCCGTGGGATTCCCCAGGCAGGGATACTGGAGTGGGTTGCCATTTCCTTCTCCAGGGGATCTTCCCGACCCAGGCATCGAACCTCAGTCTTAGGTCTCGGGCACTGGCCAGGCACGTTCTTTACCACTAGCGCCAGCATCATCACCCCAGAAGAAATCCCATGTCTGCGAGCTGTCAGCCCCGATTCCCTGTCCCTCTGTCGCCTCATCACTTCCACTGTCCGTCCACCTCTAGCTTTGCCTGTTGCAGGCGTTTCGTATAAACGGGATCACGCGGTGCACGGTCTTCGTGGCCGGCTCCCGTCACTCGGCGCGGTGTTGTCAGGATTCACCCGCATCCCGCCTGAACCCGCTCGCCATTTCTCCTTGTGGTCAAGTAATGCCCCACATGGGCAGCACACAGCTCGTTTGTGCATCGCCAGCTGACGGACTCCTGTGTTTTTTCCGCTTTGGGTCTACTGTGGATCACGCTACTATAATCAAGTGTGAGTGAATATGTTTTCCATTTGCTTGGGTTTATGCTCAGCATGGAGCTGGTGGGCCAAATGCTAATTCTGTGTTTAACTTTTTGAGGAACTACCAAGCTGTTTTCCACAGTGGCTGCAACATCTTACAATCCAGGAGTGGATTGTAACAAACAACATTTGCTTTTTTTTTTTTCTTATTATAGTTATCCTGATGGGTGTGAAGTCATGTCTCTTTGTGGTTGGGATTTGCGTTTCCTTAATAGCTAAAGATATTGAGAATCTTTCCAGGTGCTTCTTGCCCAGTTTATATCTTCTTTGGAGACAAATCCTTTGGCCATTTTTAAATGAGTTATTCATCTGTCTACTGTTGGGTTGAAAGTGTTCTTTATATATCCTGCATCCTAGACCCATCTTCAAATACATGATTTGAAAGTATTTTCTCCATGTTGTGGGTATTTTGTTTTCACTTTCTGATGGTGTCCTTTCTTGACAGAAGTCCACTTTGTATGAAGTCAAATTGATCTATTTTCCCTTGATTGACTGTGGTTTTGATGTGATAGCTAAGAAACCATTGCCTAATCCAAGTTACTCAGACCTTCCCCTGTGTTTTTTTCTAAGACTTTTATGGTTTTAGCTCTTAGATTTAGGTCCTTTGTCCAACTGGGGTTCAGATTTGTGTATGGTGTGAGGAAGGGGTCCAAGCTCATTCTTTCACACCTGGAGACGCAGTTGCCCTGGCTCCAGCAGCAGAAGGGACGTTTCTTCTGCAATGAGTAGTCTTGGCACCTGTTGAAAACCACTGGACCAGAGTCATTTGTGGGTTCTCAGTCTAGTCCTGCAGTCTGTGAATCCACCCCAGGGCCACACAGTCTTCATCACTGTAGCTTTGTGGTGAGCTTTGAGGCGGAGATGTGGAATCCTCCGGCGTGGAGTCCTCCGGCGGGGAGTCCTCCAGCATGGAGTCCTCCAACTCTGTGCTTTTTCGAGATTGTTCTGGCTCTTCTGTGGTGATTCCAGACATCCTAGGCATTAGTCAAGTTCACACACTCGAATGCACTTGGAGCAGGCAGGACTGGGAGGCCAGCAAAGCTACCTGACTTCAGAATGGCACCTCAGCTCGGCCTTGGACACACAGGGCTTGCCTGCCTCCTAACATAGCGTGCTCTTCGCTTCCACATGGAAGAGCCATTCTTTCCCTCGCAGCTTCCTCCGCCATCAGGAATGGCCGTGAGAGGGGCCTGGCTTCCCTCTGTGAGTCGTAAGCCAGCATCTCTGCCAGGGGAGCTTCTGGGACAGAGAACACATCATCTGATACGAGAGCAGAGTTTCCAGCTCAGGTCTTCAGGGGGCACAGCTCTCAGGGCACACAGAGGCACCTGAGCATCTGAGAGCCAACGCCTCCTGGCACGTGGGCACTTCCCTTGCTCTGCCTTCTTGCCAGCCCGACTCTGTCTGCCCCTCGTTCGTCTCCCTGCTCTGAACTGTGGGCATGATGTCCAGAGCCAGGCAGCTTGCTGGTGATGTGAGACAGGAAGACTGGGGACAGAAGGTCACCAGGCTTCAGAAGCAGGAGCACCTGGGATCTTGGAGGGCTGCCTTCTCAAGGTTTCTGGTTCTGTGGGTTAACCACGTTTTTTAGGATAATTCCTGAAGTCCAAGAAAATTAAGATTGCTGTTACTTTCTGCCAAAAACATTTCTAATGCATCAAGTGATGGCAAGTAACATGGACGTTCCGTTTAAAGCTGTAAAACGACATTTTTAAGTTTAAAAATGCATTGAGGACTTCATCAAAATTAAATAGTCTTGCTTCTCGAAAGACACTCTTAGGAGAATTAAAAAGCAGCCAAGGACTGGGGAAAAAAATATTTGCCAAACACAGATCTGACAAAAGACTGATATCCAGAATGTAAAATGAACTCTTCCACTCAATAATAATAAGACAAACAACCCACCTAACATGGGCAAAAGATTAAAACAGGTACTTCATCAAAGAAAGGACACAGATGGCGAATAAGCTGTGAGTGACATTCGCTGCCATCAGTCAGTGAAAGTGGAATGCTAGTCATTCAGTCGTGTCCAGCTCTTTTTCAACTGTAGCCCGCCAGGCTCCTGTGTCCGTGGGATTCTCCAGGCACGGATACTGGACTAGGTTGCCATTTCCTTCCCCAGGGGATCTTCCCAACGCAGGGATTGAACCCAGGTCTCTCACACTGCAGGCAGTTTCTTTACCATCCGAGCCGCCAGGGAAGCATTGTCATTAGTCATCAGGGAAATACAAGTTAAAATCACAATGAACAAGCACTTCAGATCCACCGTATGGGCTACAACCCAAAGGCTCACAGCGAAAAGTGCAGACGAGGACTGGACAACGGGGATGCCCACACGCCGGCACGTCCTCCCTGGGAAGGGGTCTGGCGGTTTCTTATAAATTTCCCACTCAACAGCTTCATGCCTAGGTCACAAAAGGGCCCGTGTGGCCAAAGCTGTGTGCCCATATCTGCTGTAGGTTACTTATGCCCCGGTGACACTGGAAGCATGCCAGTGCCCCTCGACAGGCGACAACCAGAGGGGCTCAGGGCGTATTAACATGGGCCACACCGAGGGTGGGCCTCACAAGCACACTCAGGGAAAGACGCCAGACTCACAAAGCTGTCTCGCCCGAGCCCATCCCCAAGAGATCCTGGGAAAGGCAGGGGCAGCCTGGGGGAAGCGAGCGGCTAGGGTGGGACACCGAGGAGTTTGGGGCGACGGCACCCTTCCGTGTCTTGTGATTCTGGTTAGGCGAATATCAGTGCTTGTCAAAACTCCTGGGACCACACACTCAAAAGGGCGAATCTGACTGCGTGACAATTTGACCTCAGCAAACCTGCTTTCCAACAAACACTCAAAAATAGACTGCAGCCGATGATTTTTTGATGATTCGCATTGGAGCACAATGTGTAAAGCCCAGACAATGGACAGTGCGGGGAACATGCTGCAGGTCTGGGTGGAACTTGTTTAGGACTATGGTGGCATCGGGCTGGGAGGAAGGGGCCAGATACAGCGCCCAGTGAGTGCGGCCCCGTTCAGACGAGCTTCTGGGAAAGGAGCGACATGCAGCGGGCTGGACCTGGAACACCGGGTCAGTAGCCGTGGGGATGGGGAGCCCAGATGGGGTGGGAGACTGAGGGGCCTGGGGTGCTCTGGGGTGAGGGCCCCGTCGAGTACCTCGGCCATGGAGGTGGTTGGAACTCAGCACACGAGTCACTGTGTGTAAATGATGTCTCAGTTACGTGAAGTGTACACACCTGACTTTTTCAGTGAGCCGAGTGAAAGAAAATTATTAGAAACATAATTGCACAGGTGGTTCACCAATACAGCACGAATGTGGAGGTGGGAGTAGAACGAATATGTTTGGAGAAACACTTAGTCCCAATTATACATGTCTCTACAGAGGAAATCCTGGCTGGGGAAGGTGCGTTGGGGGGTGTTTTCTCCCAGCTGATCCGGAGCCGTTAGCCTTTCTGTCATTTGTCCTCCCAGGAGGAGCGAAAGAGGCTGACCGGCCACCCGGCCCTGGGCCTGCCCGCAGGACAGAAATGCTCCGAGGAGTGTTCACGGGGACCGCTGACAGGGCGTGGGCAGGTCACCCCGAGGGGCGGTGGGGACGCCCTCAGGCCAGGCCCGGAGGCAGGAGACAGCTGACTCCAGAATCCAGAGGAAGGGGCGTGTTGGGGGCGCCGGCGGGGCTGGGGCTCCCACAGGGGAAACTTGGCACCACCCACCTGGCACCACCCTGTGTTCTCCCGCTGGTGCCCAGCCTGCAGGCTGAGATGAAGGGCAAGGGGTCCACAGGGCATGTGGGGAGGCCAGGCAGGCCTTCTGGACTGGGCTCTAAAGGCAACCTCCGATTTATCCTGGACTGGGGAGGCCAACAGGTGAGGGGTCGAGATCCTGTTACTCAGAGACCCCTAGAAATCGTGGGGAAGGGAGCACGGTGCCGGCCCTGGGGAGGCACCTGGGAGCCCAGGAGGTGTTGAACACAGGCAGGAGCCCGCGCTGTCGTTTCCTCAGAAAGAAGCCGTGTGTCGGGTGCGAGCGTGAGCCGGAGCAGGACTGGCTGGCTGGGGTGTCGTCTGGCGCCGGCCCCGGGCATCAGCGAAGGGGGTGGCGTGGGTGAGGAGGGCGAGAGTGGCCCAGCATCTCGGTTTTGCAGAGTAAGTGCATGGTGGGCAGGGGGCCCCCTTATGTTTCCAAGATCCGCTCGTCCCCAGAGGGCGGTCCCCGCGGGTCAGCAAGGCCAGGAGGGCAAACCAGCGAGTACAGAAGTAGGGGACAGTGGTTCTGACCCGGGAGTTGAGGGGGACCAGCTCGTGTGGGTGGGGGCGTGGTCGTGTAGATGTGGGCAGGGGTGTGCTTCTGTGGGCAGGGGCCTGGTCGTGTGGATGGGGCGTGATCCTGTGGACGGGGGGCGTGGTCATGTGGGGCGTGGTCTGTGGATGGGGGCGTGGTCATGTGGACAGGTCCGTGGTCCTCGGTGGGGGCGTGGTCGTGTGGGGGCGTGGTCTTTGGGTGGGGACATGGTGGTGTGAGGGCGTGGTCTGTGAATGGGGCGTGATTGGGCGGGGTCGTGGGGCATGGTCTGTGGATGGGGGCGTGTTCCTGTGGGTGGGACTTAACCTTGGTTGTCACTGGACTCCGCAGACCCCACAGCTCAGGCTCCCGCCCAGGACCCTGGGGCCCAGGCCCAGGTGCCAAAGGGTATCAGGAAGTGGTCAGCTCCTCCGGTCCCCTTCCAAGGCCCCACCTCTAGGCCACACTCGGCCCACACCACCCCCTCCCTGTCCCGGCAGCAGCTCCACAGAGGGTTCCACCCCTGGCCCACATCCCTCTGTTGTTTCCAGGCCTGACTCCCGCCCCCCCCACACAGGGGCTCCAGGAGCCCATGGCATGGTGACCCCGCTCCCACTGGTTCAGCCTGTGCCCAGTGGGAAGCAGGTCTGAGATCCCCGGCTGCAATCTGAGCTGCTGGAGGCCAGGGCTTGATGGCAGGGGAGACGCTTCCACCTGGGGGAGGAGCAACCACATGGAGCTAGAGGAAGACGCCAGGCCCACTCCTCACTCCCACTTGCACCCTGGTGGCCACAGGCCCAGCTTGGGCAAGACGACAGGAAAAGACAAGAAGACGTGCCAAGGACAGGCCTCGGGTGGCAGAGAGGAGGAGGGAGCCTGGGACGTTGACGGGAGAAGCCATTCGTAAACACCTACTTGGGCTCCGCGTTGTGCTGGCTTCCTGCAGCCTTTGTGCAAGCAGATGGCTGGGCCACAGCCAGAAAGCTCCCGGTGGGGAGCCCTCCAACGGTGGGGGTGGCGATGGGAGGGGCCCACGCTCCAGGGCCGCCTTGCTTGAATCGCTCCCAGCTCCCGTGTCTTGTGGCCTCCATGCCAGACGCCAGCCTGCAGCCTGGCAGCCTCACCTCCCTGCCACCCGCTCACCGTCCACCCGGCTCAGAGGTCAGCCGGGGAGCCTGCCCACCCCTGCCCCAACCTCAGTGCTGTGGAGGGGGGCTCAGCCTCTGGCCAGCTTCCTGGTTGCCCCTTCACTGCACTGTCACTCTCTGCTGTAGCTGCTGAATTCCTCAGTGTCTCCATCTGTAAAATGGGTCTGATAACGGTCCCCTCCCAGAGGCCTGGAGAGAGCTGGGATGAGTGCCTGACTAGGGGAGGGGGGTTGTGGTGTGGGGTCCCTGCTGGCAGGTGGGTGGCGCTGCTCTGGAAGCTGACATGTTGCCTGCCGCTCACCCGCGTCTGCACCAGCCCGAGTCTGGCTTGTGGGCAGAGTGAGTGTTTGCACCATGATGACAACCCCAGAAGCAGATGGTCCGCCCAGCCTAGACTCACCGGACTCTGGGCCTGGCTGCTGGGCAGCAGGGCTGCTGTGCTCTGGGCGCTGTGTGGCTCCGGCTCTGTTAATCCCCATGGCAACCAGGGCTGGGCTGGGCAGGGGATGTGAGGGGCGCTTCTGCGGTGCCCCCTGGGGCTGTCTGTCAGGTCCTGAATGGCCAGGTCCTGGGCCCTTTGTCCTCCCCTCGCCCCGGCCCCCGCATGTGGCTCCCCCTGAGCTGGCTGTGATGCTGGAGGCTTACCTGGGCGATGCCAGCCCAGTGCTGGCGGAAGGCTCCAGGCCCTAATCACCCACCCAGAACCTGGCCATCAGCTCCCTCCAGGCACAGGGTGGCCGCACCTCCTCCCCCCGCCTGCCTCTTAGTCCAGCACAATTAGGACCCATTATTTCTGTTGTGTGGATTGCTGAAAAATCATTTTAAACTGTCGCCCTTTTTTTTCTTTTCATGCTTTGGAAAGGGAAGGCGCCAGAGAAGATGAAAACAGAGAAGCATACCCGCACCCCCGCCCGGCTCCTTTTCCCCCCATCCCCCCATTTCTCCTGACCTGTTCCCTTGGCAACCATCAACTCGCTCCTGCAGTATTCAAAGGGAATCTCAGAGCTGCACATCAAGTGGGACACGGGGGTGTTTTCAGTTGCCTGAGACCCATGGAAGGATGGACAGACGTACGCACACACAGGGAGATGGAGCTCGATAGACAGAAACAGAGAGACCAGGAAAGACTGGGCACAGAGACAAGGACACCGGGGAGACATGGGGACCGGAGATGCCAGAGCTTCAGACGGAAGGATGGAGGCAGACAGACACTCAGGGAGACGATGGAGAGAGACGTGTGGGACGAGACAGACACACGGCGAGGGGGAAAGGAGCAGACAGGAGGGATGGAGGTGCGGGGCAGGCAGCGGGTGGGGGGCCGGAAGGAGGATAAAACAGGGTGCAGACACAGGAGATGGGGCGAAGGGCTGGCGGAGGAGCAGAGGGAGGCGGCAGCCCGGGCCTGCATCAGGGGCACCCCAGGGCCCTTCCAGCTCCAGCCGGGGTGCCTTCTCGCCTCCTTCCTCTCCCCCTCCTCCCCCGCTCCCTCCCCCTCCTCTTACTCCCCTCCCTCCCCTCCCCCTCCTTCCTCCTTCCTTTCTTTCCCCCTCCTCCCTCCCCTTCCTCCCCCTCCTCTTCCTCCCCCTCCTCCCCTCCCCCTCCTCCCTCTGTTCCTGCTTCTCCCCACCAGCCTCCTTGCCTCTAGGAGGCAGCTCCCTGGTTCCCACACTGGCTGCCCCTCTGGCCTTTGTTAGAGCTTCTTCGCAACCTGGCCTGGGGCATGTCCCTCGCCACAGTCACCGGTGCTTCTCTGGCCCTGGTGCCGTCCTAAAACTGCGAGTGGTTTTGCTGCAGATGCCGAGGGTGGAGTTCTAGACCCCGTGGCAGACACAGGGAAGAGTGGACCAGGAGCACCCTTGAGGGGCACGGTGGGCCCGTCTCCACAGGGTCTCTGGGGAAGGTCCTGGAACCCTTGGGGCTGGGGAAGGGGTCAGATCAGGGCTGAGTCATAGCCACATGGGAGGGGCTGGGGACCTCGCGCAGCTGTCTGCCCCTGCCCTTTGGGCACGTAAGACCCCTTGCTTCACTCAAGCCTAAGAACCGCAGTTTCTCAATAGCTGCATGAGCCCGACCACAGGACACTGTCAGTCAGAAGGGACTAGAGAAGTAAAGATACTGAGGCCAGAGGGCAGAGGGCAGAGGGCAAGGGTACCACCAGAGTCACGCTCAAAGGGAGCAAGACAACCTCGACCCAAACACCAGCTCTGCCTCTGTGGCTCAGCTGCTAAAGAATCTGCCTGCAGTGCAGGAGACACAGGAGACCTGGGTTCAATCCCTGGGTTGGGAAGGTCCCCTGGAGAAGGAAATGGCAACCCACTCCAGTATTCTTGCCTGGACAATCCCATGGACAGAGGTGTCCACTGGGCTGCAGTCCATGGGGTCGCAAAGAGCTGGACACAACTGAATGGACTAAGCAGAGCAGGTACACTGCTGAGGTCATCAGGCAGCTGGACCTCTGCTGTAAAGTGGGTGAATGGCTGGGGTAGTTGCACGAGAGACACCTGATTGGAAGCAGTGACATGTGACAAAGATCAGGGTCACAGCTTCCCGGCAGAGTCACAGCTGGATGCCTGGCTCTGGGTGGTTCACAAGCTCAGAGGCCAGCAGGACCAGCGGCAGGGAGCGTGAAGAGCAGGAGGGGCTGGGAACCCCCCACCCTGTGGGCCCAGCACAGGGCCTCCACCGAGGTTTCAGAGCAAGACAGAAATACAGGTGTCTTTATACCCGGAGCGGAGCTTGCCTGGCCATCTGCACGCTGGGCCCCAGTGAGCTGCTGGGGAAGTGCCCCATCCACCAGCAGGGGCACCCGTGGGGGCGGCCGGCAGCCCTGGAGGTTGAGCGGGGCAGCCGATCCTGCAGGTCCTGCCTTAGGGATCCTGCGGCAGCCCCACCCCATTCCCCAGGCCCCCAGCCCAGGTGCAGGGCCTGGACCCAGCCTCCGTGGCCCCCACCAGAGCCCTGGGTCCCCCCCACACCGCTGGCCAGAGGACCCCTCCCCACCCCCAAGCTGCTGGGTGACTGACCCCCACACGTCTCCACACGCCCCTCCCTCTGCACGGCTCACGCCCACGGCCGGACCCCCAGAAGCATTGTGTCTCCCCTGAGGGCAGCAGCCGGGGCCACCCTTGAGATCAGGGCAGATGTGTCCTGGGTGCTTCTGCATGGAAGGTGCCAGCCACCAGCAGAGCCCACGCCCCCGGCCCCCATTCCATAGGGGTGGGACACACCCCGGGGACAGCGATCAGGGAGAGGGGAGCCGCAAGGCAGTGCCCCCCAGCCAGGGCCCTCCCACATCTGCCTCTGGATGCAGCTGCAGGAGGAGCCCCGGGACCTCACAATCAGCCCCCTTCTGCCTGATCTAGTTGGCTCCCTGTCACTTGCAACCAAATATATCACCCAGAACCTCCTGACTCAGAAGTTTTGTATTTTTAACAAGTTCCCAGGTGACTCACGGGCCAAACTGAGCCCGAGAACCACTGACATGCTTGCTGCCAATTAGGCTGCTGCGTTTGGGGCTTGGGCCTCTGCGCACGAGCCTGTCAGCTTCAATTCCAGGGCCTTGCCAGCAGCGCATGTCAGGCCCCTCACAATCCTGCCCGCCAGCGGGGGGTGGGGGGTGGGGTGGCTGGCCTCTGCCTTCACTCCCAGAGCAGCCAGGCAGGCAGCCCCCAGCCCAGGGAGCCCCCAGAGCCTTCTCTGGAGGTCAGAAGAGATGAGGCATAGGGGAGGGAGCGGGAAGAGCAGAAGCAAGTGGGGCGTCCAGGACAAGCTTCCCCCCTCTTCGCTTTGCAGTCATCCTGACCCACCGACTGTCTGCTGACCTCTGCTGGACTTGGGGTCCACGACACACACAGGGACCCCTACCCTCCACCTGGGGAGGGCTGCATCTGTCAGGTCACCACTAAGTGAGCAGTGACCATAGGCCTCAGGAGAGGCGCAGGGTCTTGGCACACTGTCCTTGACCCATCCTTCTCAGCTGGGCACACGACCATGTGGATGTTGCTGCTTCCTCGGCAGCTACAGGGGCTGCATGACAAAGGTCCTTCCAAATCGGGTGTGGGCAGAAGTTCGAGACTTCCGTAGAATTGTCTTGTGGTTGGAGAGGTGAACATTTCCTTGCTCTTCTTCCCTCCTTCTCATTGGTGTGAAGGTGTGATTGCTGGAGCTAGAGCAGCCTCTTTGGTCCATGATGGGTGTGTTGCATGGAGCAGGACAAGAGAAACCTACACAGTGGCCAACCATTGATCTCTCTCTAGCACTAAACCCAGAGCCTGCAAACACACTGGAGATCCCCCAGAAAAGTCCCCTGCTCCTCTTCACTGTCATCTGAACAGACAGAACGTGAGGTTTAAGATGGGTCCTGAGTTCCATGCTGGACTCGGCCACTTGTCCCCAAAATGGCTACAAAAACCCCTGTTTTGTTCATCTTTGTACCTCCAGATTCAAGCCAGAGTCTGGCAAAAAAAAAAAAAAAGCAGATTCCCTGAGACTCAGTACCATTGCCTGCCAAAGGTCACCAAGGAAAAGCACATTTAAAGAAAAAAATATGTGTGTTTATTTGTGCTAAAGTGTAGATGACTGATCGGTTTGCATTTTAAAGAGGGGTGTACCTGGACTCCGGGGCTTGCCACGTGGTGCTACTGGTAAAGAACGCACCTGCCAGTGCAGGAGGCTGAAGAGAGGGATCTCGATTCCTGGGTCAGGAAGATCCCCTGGAGGAGGAAATGGCAATGCACTCCAGTATTCTTACCTGGGGAACCCCATGGACAGAGGAGCCCGGCGGGCTACAGTCCCTGGGGTCACAAAGAGTCAGACATGACTGAGTGACTTAGCACACACGAGCCTGGACTCACAGGACCCTAGAGATAAGCCTTTTGTCCCAGGGCAGCAATGAGGATGTGGCACGTATGCAGTGAGTACCTAGCGTGTGCCAGACACTGTTCTAGGCCCTGAGAATAAACGTGAACATCAAAAGAAGTCCCTGCTGGTGTTACTATTTAGTGTGGAAGACAGACCACAAGCTAACAAACAAGTACATAATAAGTCAGTAAATCAGCACATACATCGAGTGAAGGACCCACATCCAGGACAGAAGGAATTTCTGAAAAGCAACAAGAGACACACGACTCAGTAGAAAGCCGGGCCAGACTGGGACAGACCTTCAAACACAGGAAGTGTCGTTGGCCAGTAAACCCCTGAGAAGTGCTCAACTTCATTAATCATCAGAGAAATGCAAATTAAAGTCCCAGTGAGCCACCGCTGCCGACCCTTCAGGATGCTTGTGACGGAAAGGACCGCACAGTGCCAGGTATTGGGAATCCTGGTACCCACTGTACTGGCGGGGAGGTAGACGGTGTGACCACCTTGGAAAATGGATTTGGGGTTTCTGTTTAAGCTGAGCCCCCATGCTGCCACTGACCAAGCAGTTCCATTCCTCAATTTATACCCAGCTGGAAGGCATCCTTATGACCCCCAGAGCAGTAAACCGTGAGACAGTTCAGGGCAGCGTTGTTTGTGAGGGTCAGTGGGGACTGCCAATGCTCAGGGAGTTTAGGGCACAGCCCCCTGCTGCCTCCCAGCCCCTGCCTTTCCTGTAAGGTGAACAGGTAGGAGTTGGAGCAGCTGAGCAACCCACTGCTCAGTCCCAGCTGAGTGACTGTGGGCCCTTCTGCTTCCTGGGTTATGAGGCACAACCCAAAAGTAGGGAGCAGATAAATGGGTTTTCATGGAAAAAAGAATGTGTTTAAGAATGAGGATCCAGAGACAGTGGTACCCGTTTAGCAGAGCACATGCTGGGTCTCTGAATCTGCAAAGTGGATCCGGTCTGCAAAGAGAGGGGAGCTGAGCCCGCCTGTCTGACGAGCTGTGGGTGGCGGTGCTGAGGGTCGAGGAGAAGAGGGCTGCAGGCGAGCAGGGTGTGGGCAGAGGGTCTGCAGGGCGGGGATGTCTCTTGCTGGGTTGTTTGCAGGGGATACTGTGACTTCCCCCTTCCATCTTAAACCTTCATCCAGTTTTATAACACCCCCATCTGCCTGGTGTCGGGAGGAGAAGTGTGTCACACATCAGAAGCAGAGCAGAGGCAGCCATATGGGGGAGAGAGACAGTCCAAAACAGATCCGCTCAGAGCAGAAAGTGAAGCAGGAATGCGCACCAGGACACCCAGGGAGTCTTCGCAGGAACCATTTCAGAGTACGGAGACCCAGGGACCAGAGCAACCCCTTTCCGTAACACAAGACACACACGGGGAACTAATGTTTACTTAGAAAAAGAAGACAAAAACCCTGAATAAAATGTTCACAGAATGGATCCGTTAGGCCAGGAAGAGAAGAAAATGCTGGCGCTGGATGGTAGCCGAGGGATGCAAGGCTAGTTCAATGGCACTGCCCTGGAGCTGCTCGCGACATCCGTAGTCCAACAGAGAGGCTTTGCTGTATCCTCAGGACTGAAAAGGAGCTTCATGGTATTCAACATCCGGCCTTGGTTTTTCCAAAACAGCTTTCAGAAAACAACAAATAAAAGGAAACTCTCTCTCCTTTGACAGAGTGTCTATCAGAAGCCAAAGAGCAAAGATCAGATCTCGTGATGAGAGACATGGTGTTTCCTCCAGGGAGCACTCTCCCGTCCTCTGGGGCAGACCTGTGTCCGGTCTCTTTGAGGCATGGTGTTTCCTCCAGGGAGCACTTTCCCGTCCTCTGGGATAGACCTGTGTCCAGTCTCTTTGACACACGCTTTCACTTCCCGCTTCTGTCTCCCCACAACTTTCTGCTGGACTGTGTCCACTGGTCACATCTGTGGTTCCTGGGCCCAGAAGGATTTCCACCCCAGAGCAAATGTTGAGTAAATACTAAATGAATGGACAGCAGAAACCAACCAAAGATGCCCACTATCAAAATTATTATTCAGCTTTATCCTGGGGATTGTAGACACGGGAACAAGACAGAAAAAAAGACACAACCTGTAAGTATTGGAGAGGAAAAGATCGAACTACAAATCTTTGTGTCATAGAAACGCTGACGTAAACTTTTCAAGAAGAAAATCCAGAAAAACTATTCAAGATAGGATATGATGTAAAACTGAAACGTGATTTTCAAAGATCCTACATAAGTTAGGATTGTACCAGCCACAGGGTCACCCGCTCAGAATGGTTTTCCTCATGCACCAGACTCTTTGTGAAGGTTCCATCTTCAACACGTGGCTCCAGGGCCTCCCCTGAGACCCAGATGTCTTTTCATCTCCCTGCCCACTCATGTCTCTGCCTGGCCCTGTGTGGCTGTGTTCTCCAGACAGGAAATTCACGAACATCAAGAGAATAGCCACTGGCCACCCCAGATGCCCCATCCCTGTGGGCACACGCTCTCCCCTGAGGGAAGTGCTGGGGCCACTTGGCACCCCAGCAACAGGTCACTCATGCACCAAGTCACGGGTGGTCATTTGTTTTCCAGCCAAGGGCTTGGTCTGTCCCTTTGACTGTGTGTGTGTGTCCACATACACGTGAGTGCTGGTGGAGAGGGGTGTTGACGCTGACTGGCAGGCTCACCAGGACCACGTGGAGTGGGCAAGGAAGAGTTCTCATGGCCAGCAGTGCTGTATCCACTGAGGAAAGGGGTACAGACACCCCGAGGGGGTGGCAGAGCTGTAGCCGCTCCGGGCACCTTCCCTGGCTGCTCGGAACACGTGCTCTCGCTGTGTGTAAAGTCACAAATGACCAGGTAAATCCAAGCCCACTGCTGTCCCCAGAGAGAGATGTCCATCCAGGTCCTTCCTGCAACCCCATGTCCCTGCTCCCAGGGTCCCCTCCAACCCCGCCCGCTGGCCACCCAGCCTGTCTATAGAATTCTACCCCCACGACTGTGTCCCGGGTCTCCAGCCAGCCCCTCTGTGCGCAAGGGTCCCGCCCTCTCCTCTGGTCAGTGCAATCTTTTAAGCTCTATGGTGTCTGGACTCCAGGGTGATTGCCAAGCCCCCGGGGAGGTGAGGTTCCCCTGGCAGCTTCACTGGTCTCAGTGGAAGCTTGTATCTGGACCTGACCTACTGACTTATAGATGCGGCTATTGTCCACCGCGTCTTCCGGGGTCCCCTTTGTGGCCTGCCCTTCAAGCCCCTGGCCCGCTGCCACCTGAGAGCCCTCCCCTGGCCATCGGCCACCTCCCTTCCTGACGTGTGTGTGTGTGTGTGTGTGCGTTGCGAGGCGGGGTGGGAACAGGCTCCAGCCAGGCACTCAGACCCGGCTCTGCAGGGGGCACCCCCCTGGTGTCCTCGGGCCCCACTCCTGGGTCCACACCTTGAGCTGAGGGGGCCCCGGGACCCCTTCATCTCAGCCAGCACACACTGGGGCTTCCTCTATCCAGGCCCCCTGCATTCCGGCTCTCGGGCACTCCTGAGGTCTCTGCCCAGCTCATGACACCGTCACGGTTTCCTAGAGCTGTTCTAGGTTCAAGAGACAGAGGACAGGGAGCAAGACGGAGGAGAGACAGAGGGGGCTCCCGCCATCACTTCCGAGGACGTGAAGCAGGAGGCAGTGGGCGTGTAACTCAATCTGCCATCTGTAGCTCTTTCTTTTTTATCCCTGTATTAATAAAGGGTGTGTGTAAAAGGAGATTCAAAGGGATATACTAAATCAGGACTGACAAAGGAGAAGGGGTAACGCTTCCCTCCTGAAGGGACCAAGGTGCACTCCTGGTGGCTGGTGTGGAGGGCGGGGCTGGAACTCCAGGGTCAGAGCCCCAACCCAGCCCACGCTGCTCCCCAGGGAACATCTGGTGGATGAAACGCTTGTTCCCTGGGTCCTTGTCCAGCAGCACAGCCGGGCTGACTGGAGCGGAAGCGTGGAGTCTCGTCCTGCCCGCATCCTCTGTCCTCCTCCTCTCACGCCACCCAGGATGGACGGTGCCTCTGACGCTGAGTCACGGGACACGTGTGATGTGTGCACCTGACTGCTGCTTGGGTGACCTTTGGCAAAGCCCGAGAGTCTCAGGTTCAGACGAATCCTGGGGTGGGCGGTTCTCACCCTGCTGCCCTGGGCCCAGCCTGGCCGGGGAGGCGGGGAGGTGCTGGGGCTGGGAGCAGGCTGTGCCCACCCCAACTCCAAGGAGGAGAGGCTTCTCCTCTGACTTTCCAGGCCCGCCTGCCCGACTCCTCAGAAACAGCCCGGACTCTGGGGCCAAGCCTGTGTCCACTGCTCCCTGGGTCCCCTGCTAGACCCTTGGTCTGGGCGAGTCTGAGCCGACCTGGCTGAAGGAAAGCCTTTCTGTCTCTTCTCAGAGCAGCGGCCTGCGCGTCTGGGGCCTGGGGCCTGGCCCTAACCCTCGATGACCCGTCACGACTCACCTTGGTGTTGGTGATGTGACGGGCACGCATCTGCTCCCCACCCCGGGGGGCACCGGCTCCCAGGCCCCTCTGTCCACATGAGGGCAGTGACCAGCCCCTGATCCCCTCCCCCCACACGCCCCTCGACCTCTCTGAGCAAGAGGAGGGTGGATGGGGGAAGTGGGTTCCCAGCAAGGGGACCCCTGCGAGCTCTGCTTTATGAGCTGAAGGCTATTTATTAGCCTGCAGTTAACTTGTCTCTGTCTGAGGGTTAAGCAGGAGTTTCTTCTCTTGGGGCGAGGGAGAGGCAGGAGCGTTAGTTAGCCACCGTGCTTCAAGTGCAGGGTCCACCGTAGCCTGTGCACTGAGCCGTGGACTCTACAGAGGCCACCCTGGGGTGTGTCTGCCCTGCCTCTTGCCGGCCTGGGCCTGCCTGTCTCCGTGTCCCCATCTGTAAAGTGGCCTCACTGTGCCTGGGTCTCAGGTGTGTGGGGGTGCAAACAGTGGCCTCCCTGGAAGCCCCAGCCTGAGGGCTGCCGTGGCCCATCCTGGGGTGCTCCAGGCCTCTCCCTCCTTGCCGGGGGGTCCCTACTGAACTCTCAGGTCGGGAGCTGGAGCAGGTGGAGGAGGCTGGTCGGGTGCTGTCCGCCCCCATCCTGTAGTCATAAACCTCACTAAGCAGAGCATCCACCTGAGAGCCTTGTGGGACGAGGCAAAGCCGGACCATGCGGAGAGCTGACAGACGGAAGGGCGTCTGAGTCTGTTATGTGGAGGGTCATACGTGGTGTGGGCGTACCTGTAGACGGAGGGGATGTACACGGTGTGGTGTTTGTACACAAGGGTGTGTACACACTGTGGGTGTTCATAGACAGGGTAAGTACACGTGTGGCTGGATCTGTAGACAGAGGGTATGTACACGTTGTGGGTGTGGGTGTATCTGCAGACAGAGGGTATGACACATTGTGGGTTGGGTGTATCTATAGACAAAAGGAATGACACATTGTGGGTGTATCTGTAGTCAGAGGCTATGACAGGTTGTGGGTGTGCGTGTCTGTAGACAGGGTATGTACACCTTGTGGGTGTGGGTGTATCTGTAGACAGAGAGTATGTACACGTTTTGGGTGTGGGTGTATCTGCAGACAGAGGGTATGTACACCTTGTGGGTGTGGGTGTATCTGTAGACAGAGGGTATGTACACCTTGTGAATGTAGGTGTATCTGTAGACAGAGGGTATGTACACTTTGTGGGTGTGGGTGTATCTGCAGACAGAGGGTATGACACATTGTGGGTTGGGTGTATCTATAGACAAAAGGAATGACACATTGTGGGTGTATCTGTAGACAGAGGCTATGACAGGTTGTGGGTGTGCGTGTCTGTAGACAGAGGGTATGTACACGTTGTAGCTGTGGGTGTATCTGCAGACAGAGGGTATGTTCATGTTCTGGGTGTGGGTGTATCTGCAGACAGAGGGTATGTACATGTTGTGGCTGTAGGTGTATCTGTAGGCAGAGGGTATGCACATGATCTGGGTGTGGGTGTATCTGTAGACAAAGGGTATGTACACCTTGTGGGTGTGGGTGTATCTGCAGACAGAGGGTATGTACACCTTGTGGGTGTGGGTGTATCTGCAGACAGAGGGTATGTACACCTTGTGGGTGTGGGTGTATCTGCAGACGGAGGGTATGTTCATGTTCTGGGTGTGGGTGTATCTGTAGACAGACGGTATGTACATGTTGTGGATGTGGGTGTACCTGTAGACAGAGGGTATGTACACCTTGTGGATGTAGGTGTATCTGTAGACAGAGGGTATGTACACCTTGTGGCTGTGGGTGTATCTGTAGACAGAGGATATGTACACGTTGTGGGTGTGGGTGTATCTGTAGACAGAGGGTATGTACACCTTGTGGCTGTGGGTGTATCTGTAGACAGAGGATATGTACACGTTGTGGGTGTGGGTGTGTCTGTAGACAGAGGGTATGTACACCTTGTGGGTGTGGGTGTATCTGCAGATGGAGGGTATGTTCATGTTCTGGGTGTGGGTGTATCTGTAGACAGATGCTATGTACACGTTGTGGGTGTGGGTGTACCTGTAAACAGAGGGTATGTACACGTTGTGGGTGTGGGTGTATCTGTAGACAGAGGGTATGTACACCTTGTGGGTGTGGGTGTATCTGTAGACAGAGGGTATGTACGTGTTGTGGCTGTGGGTGCATCTGTAGGCAGAGGGTATGACACATTGTGGGTTGGGTGTATCTATAGACAAAAGGAATGACACATTGTGGGTGTATCTGTAGTCAGAGGCTATGACAGGTTGTGGGTGTGCGTGTCTGTAGACAGAGGGTATGTACACGTTGTAGCTGTGGGTGTATCTGCAGACAGAGGGTATGTTCATGTTCTGGGTGTGGGTGTATCTGCAGACAGAGGGTATGTACATGTTGTGGCTGTGGGTGCATCTGTAGGCAGAGGGTATGCACATGATCTAGGTGTGGGTGTATCTGTAGACAAAGGGTATGTACACCTTGTTGCTGTGGGTGTATCTATAGACAGAGGGTATGTACACCTTGTGGGTGTGGGTGTATCTGCAGACAGAGGGTATGTACACCTTGTGGGTGTGGGTGTATCTGCAGACGGAGGGTATGTTCATGTTCTGGGTGTGGGTGTATCTGTAGACAGACGGTATGTACATGTTGTGGATGTGGGTGTACCTGTAGACAGAGGGTATGTACACCTTGTGGGTGTGGGTGTATCTGTAGACAGAGGATATGTACACCTTGTGGATGTAGGTGTATCTGTAGACAGAGGGTATGTACACCTTGTGGCTGTGGGTGTATCTGTAGACAGAGGATATGTACACGTTGTGGGTGTGGGTGTATCTGTAGACAGAGGGTATGTACACCTTGTGGGTGTGGGTGTATCTGCAGATGGAGGGTATGTTCATGTTCTGGGTGTGGGTGTATCTGTAGACAGATGCTATGTACACGTTGTGGGTGTGGGTGTACCTGTAAACAGAGGGTATGTACACGTTGTGGGTGTGGGTGTATCTGTAGACAGAGGGTATGTACACCTTGTGGGTGTGGGTGTATCTGTAGACAGAGGGTATGTACGTGTTGTGGGGATGAGTGTATCTGTAGACAAAGGGGATGACACATTGTGGCTGTGGGCGTATCTGCAGACAGAGGGTATGTACACATTTTGGGTGTGGGTGTATCTGTAGATAGAGGGTATGTACATGTTGTGGGTGTGGGTGTATCTGAAAGTAAAGTGTATGTACACGTTGTACACACATTGGGTGTGAAGCGTTAGGGAAACTTACCAGGCAGAGATGAGTTACAGAGCTCCTGAGCGGAAACAGTGCAAGTGACCCGGAGGCCCATCAGTGATGAGTGGGCGGCCGCAGCATGGCAGGTCCGCTCAGTGGACCATTGTTCAGCCGTGGGAGGAGATGGAGCACTGACAGTCCCCGTGGGGCAGGGACCCCGAGAGCAGTGTGTCATTGCTTGGCGGGCTCTCCTCTCGCAGGACACGTCCACAGGAGAGCCCCGAGGCAGGGAGCAGGCTGGTGGTTTGGGGCTGGGAGTGGACAGGGAGTGATTGCTGACAGCAGGCTTCTTTCCTGCGGTGGAAGAATGTTCTGGGATTAGTTACTAGCAATGGTTGCAGAAAGCAGGGAATTGTATGCTTTAAGGGGGGTTTGTGGGCTCCCCTGGTGGCTCAGATGGTAAAGAATCTGCCTGCAGTGCAGGAAACTGGGATTCGATCCCTGGGTTGGGAAGATCGCCTGGAGGAGGAAAGAGCAACCCACTCCAATATTCTGGCCTGGAGAATTGCATGGACAGAGGAGCCTGGAGGGCTACAGTCCATAAAATGGGGGTTTGTCATCTGTGAACCGTGTGCATGGAAGTGGGGTGTCAGGGCTCCTCAGTTGCCTCCACATCCAGCTGTGCATCTCTAAGTATGTCACTGCACTTCTCAGCAGAAGACAAGACTCCCGGACCAGCCCCTACAGGCTGTCCGGAGCCCCCACCCATGACATCCACACAAGTGGCCACACAGCCCGCTCTGCATCTGAGACCCCATTCCGAGGCTCTGGGGCCTGGGAAGTGTCGATGCTGGGATGCTAGCCACGGGGGTGCCGGCTGGGCTGTCTCTGACCTCAGGCCGGGGGGCCCCACATCACCCCACTCTGTCTCTGAACCCTCTTCTGTGCCACTCCGGGATCCTGCCACCTTCCCCAGAGCGCTGTAAGATGGCCACATCTCCCCCAGCCCAGCTGAGCCCGAGAGATGGTGGCCAGCTGAGGGCACCTCTCCCCTGGGGTCACCACGCAACCTGAGTTCCTGCCCCTCATCGGCCTGGCTCCTGGGCATGGGCAGGCCTGTGACCCACATTGGCCCAGGGGCCACCAGCAGGCACGGCTTCAGAAGAGGCTGGAGAGCACTCGCCCCTCCGGCTGCCCCGGGCCGGCCATGGAGGGAAGTGGGCATCTCTTTGAGGAAGGAGGCGTGCCCCCCACCCCAGCCTTGCAGCAGAGGGCCAGACATGGGGGTGAGGCTCCTGCGGGATGTCTGATTCCACCATCCTGCCAACACACAGAACGGCGAGAAAGAGTGCATTTGCTGAGAAAACCCACTGTGTGTCCTTGGGGGTGAGGCACGCACGTGAGCTCAGTCTCAGTTGAGTGTGACTCTCTGGGACCCCCTGGACTGTAGCCTGCCAGGCACCTCTGTCCGTGGGATTCTCCAGACAAGAATACTGCAGTGAGCCCCCCTTTCCTCCTCGAGGGGATCTTCCTGACTCTGGGATTGAACCTGCGTCTCTTGCGTTTCCTGCATTGGCAGGAGGGTTCTTTCCCACTGCCCCGCCCGGGGAATCCTGCACATTGGGGATGGCTTATTATGCGGCAAAACCTCACTGATGCGCCTCCGCCCGGGAGGCTGTCCCCTGGAGCAGAGCAGCCGTCAGCGGATCCATCACCAGGCTCCCAGACCCTCAGGGCTTTGAGTAATTGGCGTCGCAGCCAATTAAAGCCTTGGCTCCTGGAGTGAGAAGCCAAGAATCTTGCTCCATGCACCCACTGTGGCTTCCCTCCACTTGGGGGCAGCTGCCTCTCAGTCCCGTGGACACAGGGGAGGAGCTCCTGGACAAAGAGGGGTTAGGATGAACCAGAGCCTGATTTGAACACATCGGAAAGGCCGGAGGCACAGCAGGGGCCGCCTGGGCTGCGTCTGCCTCCAGGGGACACAGGCACACGAGGGCCGCGGGGGACAGGAACCCTGGTCCGGGGAGGAGCCCGAAAGAGACCCAGTGGATGGGCAAAGACATGGGGTGCAGGGTGGGCAAGGGGGTCACAGCCAGTGTGAAGGCCCAGGGGCAGCCAGGAGGACCAGGAGGAGGTCATCGTGTCAGGGGACAGAAGGCGGTAGCCCTGGGGGGCCTGAGCTGAGAGACCTCCTCAAGCCCGAGGAGGCTCCAAAGGGCTCCGGACAGGCCTTGTCCAGGGGTCAGCGCCCCCCCAGCTGGCTCCACCTGGCCCAGGCTGCTGTCTCTCAGCAGCCTTCCCCGGCCCTGGGCTCCTGCCCCGCGGTCCCCTCGCCTCCGCACATAGCCCAGAGGGTCATCCTAAAGAGGTGTCTCGACTCCATCCTCCACAGCGGCTGTGCCCCCGGGACAGCATGGCAGGGACCCCACTTGGCTGGCTGGCTGGCGGCCGGCAGCGGTCACAGCACTGCCCCCAGCGATCGATGCTGGCGTGCAGCCCCTGTGCGTGTCCGCGTGAGGCTGTCTCTGCGATGGTCGTCTTTGTGAGGCCAGGGGCTCGCAGGGAGAGACCTGGGGGTCTAGACACTCCCTGAAAAGGCGGATAGGGAAAGCAGGCAGCGGCCCCCCACGGGCCCAGAGAGGCAGTGCCCCGAGGTTCCCCGGGCTGAGTGCTGGCCGCGGGCAGAGGAAGGAATCCCAGCTCCACCGGGGTTCATGGGTGCCCGGCCAAGGGTCCCGCACAGATCCTGCGCCAGGATCTGGATCCCAGCCCAGCACTGCAGTGGCAGGGGCGTGGCAGGGTGGGGACAGCAGGCCTGGGCCGCTCGTCCTTGGCCAGGCCGTGAGGACGTGCCCCCAGCACGTCCTGTGCCCCTAGCACTTCCTGTGGGGGTGGGGGGCACTCGGGGACCCAGGGCGGCAGAGGGGGTTCAGGATACGCAGGGCCTGGGTTGTCCCCTCTTTGATCCGCCGGGTGGTCACTGAGGTCCCCGCGGGCAGCAGCACCGGGTCCCGCTTAGGAGTCAAGGCAGTCGCCTTCCGGGGAGCCCAGCGATGGGACCCCAGACCCCACCCCTGCTGCCCTGGGGCCTCGGTGTCAGCCTGCCGTCTGGCTCAGTTTCCCGTCACTGACCATGCAGCTCGTCAAGACCAGGTCACCGCCCTGGTAGGGACAGCGCGGGGCCGCTCCACCTCCAGGTGCGGAGCAGCCCAGCCCCCTCCAGGCCTGGCTGGATCTCCCTGGGGCCTGACCAGCCACACCTCCGTGGCTGATGATTAGTGGGTGAGGCCAACGAGACAGCAAGTGACTGACCACTCCTGGGGGCTGGAGGCAGGAGCAGAGCAAGACGTGAGGACCCCTAGTCCCGCACAGAGGTGCTCAGGAGGAAACAGTGAGCTCGAGACCAAGAGGCTGTGGGGCAGTGCCTGCTGTGACAGCCAGGAGAGGGCGAGGACCGGGGCCAGGGCCAGGGCCAGGGAGGGCCAGGCCCCAGGTGGGCAGAGCTGAAGGGCTGGGGAGGCAGGCCTCTGTCCTCGGGAACAGGCCGCCAGGGTGCAGGGCAGCACCTGGAGGGTGTCCTGGGGGAGGGGGCACCTGAGGGGTACCTGGAGGGAGCTCTCTGGCTGCCCAGCCGCCTTCCTCCCCTCCCTCGCCGAGGTCTTTGGTCAGCACCTGGCCCCCGCTGTGGTCTGGGGGGACACCCCTCCCCCGTGATGGTCTGGAGACATCACCCCTCCCCCACTACGGTCTGGGGGACACCCCTCCCTCGCGATGATCTGGGGGCGGCACCCTGCCCCTGCCGTGATCTGGGGGCCCCCCTCTGACTGCACGGATGGTGCTGGGGACACAGAGGCTGATCCCCAGGGCCGCCGCGGACGCAGCTGCTCTAAAACCACCAGCTCAGCGGTTTCTGCACAGACACCTCGCTTCGGGGATTTGCATCCGAGGCCCCGTTTAATCCGCGGGCACTGAGGGCGCCGGGTCCATTCATTCCGGGTCGGGGGAGCAGCTGGCTCTGGAAGCCCTGCGTGGGGCCGCGTGCCGGGGCAGGGCGGGGGGAGCGCCCCCAGTCGCACCTTCTTGCAGCCCAGCTCTTTCTCTTCTCTTGTGCATCGATCCTGGCCCTTTGCCCAGAGGAGGGGATTATTGCGTCCATTTCGGGAGGTTAAGTCCCGGGTCAGGGTCCGAGTCCTCTGAGCCCTTGCTGCCCCCACCAGCGGCTCTGGCTGGAACAGCGGAGCCCAGCCAGCCAGGCGCAACAGGGCTGCAAAGAGCCAGCCCTCGAGGGGGCCCAGAGATGCTGAGACCTCCCAAGGTGGGAATTCCCCTTCCTGCAGGTCACGGAGATCAGACTCCGAGCGCCCCTGGGCCTGACCCCGCTGGGTGCTGCTGTCCCCATGCTGCCTCGCACACTTGACCCCGCAAGATCTCCTGCCTCCCAGGGGTCATCCTGAGAGGGACACTGGGGCTTTAGCAGCTGGGTTAGCAACAAAGATGCTGTAGCCTCGGCCCAGCCCTGACCCACAGGCGGCTCTCCATCCCCAAGGCCTCTGCGGAGAGGACACCCACCAGCCCACCCTCGAGGCCACACCAAAGAGACACCCCCACCCCCGCCCCCCGCCTGCTTCTGTACCCGGAGAACGCTGCCTCGGCTGCTGGCCAGGCGCGCCCCACGAAGGATGATAAAATGATGGCTGTTATCCTGGGACGCGAGCTGGGAGCGAGGGGCTTGTGTGTGGTCACACAGCACACCACGCTGGGTGGACAGGCCTGAGGGCGACGTGGTGCAGAGTCGACAGGTACTCCTGACGCCACGGGGGTGGCGTGGGCAGGACCTGGGTCCCCCCAGCCTGACGGTGTCAGGAGGCAGGCTGGTGGCACCATCCATGGGGTCAGAGTGTAGCCCTGGCCAGTGGGCAATGCCCAAAGAGAGGAGACCCTGGCTCACGCCCCCCACCCCTGTGAGGACGCGCGCTCCCAGCCTCCAGGCCCGTCAGAGGCACACACCTGCCCTGCAAGCTGCCCAGTCTGTGGCATCTCTGTGACATCAGGGATGGCTCAGGGCTCACAAGTAGAGGAAAAGCAGCTGGGGGCGCCTGGATCCAGCCGTGCCTGACGTCTGATCTGCACTTCTCAGCTTTATGAACCAGTCAGCTCCTTTTCCTCACTAACGCCAGTCTGTGTGAGCTTCTACTAAGTGCAACCAAAAAAAAAAAGGAAAGAGCAATTACACCTGTAATGAGATGGAAAATCTTTTCATCCCAGAATTCCTCTTGGGGACAGCGCTGTGTCTGTTTGGAAGAAATATGTTTAACAGCTTGACGCCTGAAGCGAAGAGTCCAGGGGACCTGAGTGTGGGGAGACAGAGGGAGAGGAGCTGGTGTGGACTCTCCGGGGGTGTCTAACCCCACCTCCCCCACCAGGGCGCGACCCCGTGAGAGACTCACCGGAGGTGACACTTGGTGGGGAGCGCCCTCTGCCAGACGCCCCCAGCCAGGTTCTGGGTGTGACTGTGGGTGATGGGGCCTCCCCTGGGCCTCTCACATCTGGCCTGGTGCTTGTGGCCCGGCTCAGCAGGTGAGGACAGGCCGGCTGCTCGGGGGCGGGGGTCCGGGGAGCCAGCCTCCAGTGCTGGCGTGGACCCCTGCGTCCCTGTGATGGCGGGAAGACCAGGCCTGTGTGCGCACCGGTCTGCCCTGAGCACGCGGTCATTCCCAGAGGGCCCTGCCCTGCCAGGTCTGCCGTCGCTCAATCCCTGTGAGAAATCCTTGCTGCTTAGACGGTGAAAGGGGTCAGAACCCTGACAGGTGAGGGTGTGGGTTAGGGTTAGAGGTTAGGGGTCAGGGTTAGAGGTTAGGGGTTAGGGTTCAGGTTGGGGTTAGGGTTAGGGTTAGGCCATCTCTAATGACTTTCCAGGCTGAGCCAGGAGGCATTGGCCTGAGTCTGGAGCCTCTGAAAGGTCCGGGGCTTGCTCCTCCATGAACACCTGCCCCCTGGACACACCTGCCTGGCCCACCCTTGCTGCCTGGGTGGCGGAAGAGGCTGGGACGACTGTGCCCTGGTCTGCAGGGCCCGGCTGGGCACCCCCCACCAGTGCGCAAGGCTGCAGGAGCTCCGATGGGGCCCCCTCCCCCGCCTGGGGCTGGCGGGAGCCCGCCTCTCGGGCCATCCCTCTGCCCACGTGCTGCCGCCCCCCACCTCCCAGAGCCTGCCGGCCGGGTCTCAGGGTTGTCCAAGGTCAGGAGGAAGAAGGCGGCAGGGCGCTGGCCGGCCCCCATCCGTACATCGGGAGCTGAGTCGCTGTGGAAGGGGGGCCTGTCTCTGGAATGAGGGGCTCAGAGGGCCCAGGGGAGAGGTTTCCCAAGCCTGAGGAAAGCCCCAGAGTCCCCTCGATGTCGGCGGTGGTTTGCCACAAGTGAGGGCCCCACATGACAGGCTTGGGCTGGCCTCATGCGTACTCGTCGTTCGTTGAATGCTATCGACCCCCGTGAGGTGAGACATTATCCCCGTTTACAGATGAGGAAACCGAGGTACGAGGAAGAGAAATCACTTCCCAGGTCACACGGGTCAGGGGTCATGATTCTTTCCCAGTTTTCTGACATACGTCTCTGCGTGACAGGTGTACGCGTGATGGTTTGATTTAGACGCGGGGATGCGACCCCCAAGCAGGTTCAGGCAACATCCACCGTCTCGTGTACAATAAACAGAAGGCAGACAGACCTCTCCACGCGGTGAGAACTCAGCGTCGGCTCTCAACACCCTTCCTGGAGGTCCCCGTGAGGGGCCTGTCTGCGGTCAGCATGCGGGCCATCACCTCCCAGGGCTCCTGTATCTCGGAACTGGGAGTCTGCCCTCTGACCGCCTTCCTCCAGCGCCCCCGCCCAGTGCTGTCTGTGGTGGGCTCCCCTCGTTCATGGCTGACGGATGTCCCTGTGTGTGTGTGTGTGTGTGTGTGTGTGTGTGTGCCTGCGTGCACGTCTCCGTGTGAGTGCGTACACACAGCCCCTGTCTGCTCGACCCTCGGTGGACACTCAGGCTGTTTCCACGTCTGGGGGCCGGGACTGCAGCCCGTGCGGGAGGGACCGTGGAGTAAGAGGCCCAGCCCTGGAGGAGGGGCACAGGCAGGTGCAGACAGACACGGGGGAGCCAGGCTGGGCTGTGCAGGGAGCGGGGACTGAGGTGTGAGCCAAGTTTATGACCAGATGGCTGAGGGTGGGGGTCCAGAGGAGTGGGGGTGTAGGGAGCAGGCCGCCGGCCCCTGATCACGGCTCCCCCGTTGGGCAAGGCCAGCAGGCTGGGACCAACAGGGTGCGTGAGAAATGCTGACTTGGACCCAAAATTCAATGGTGTAGACAAAGGATGGGGAGGACCCAGCCTGAAAAAAGTCCTAGGAGAAAGCTCAGGGGCTTTAACCAGCCACAAGCGGAAGCCAGCCTTGAGGCAGAGGTGCCTCGGGTCTTAAATCGCACCACGGGAGTCAGAGTGAACAGAAAGGAGGCGGTAAGCGCAGGCCTTGGGTTGCATCGTAAGAAGCACAGGGACCAGAAGGAGGGAGGGGACTGATGGGCAGGCCACATCCGGAAGTCAGGTGACAACTTTTGGCCCCAGGACCTTGGGTCAGCGCCCCCACTTCCCTGCTGTGGCCGTGTGTCCAGGGGGTCTGGCAGGGCCTTGCCCCTCCCCCTTGGGTGCAGGGACGGCGGAGGGGCAGGAAGGGGCTAAGAGGAGAGCTGGCCCGCAGCCAGGAAACTTGTTCCCGCAGCATCAACCGCGTAATTGGGCTAATTCTGCCGTGTTTGTGTTCAGGGCCTCTGTTTCCCTTTGTCTGTGTAACTCCTGATTGGAACGCTCGCTGCTGCCTTTGTGTGGTCCTAAACCAATCCTTCGTGATGACGAACATGAATGTGCTTCTGATGGATGTTTTCCAGGGCCCTTTGTTGCCTCAATTAAGGGATAATGAACAAGAATTGTTTCTATTTGTAAAACAGCCCAGCCATTTCCCGCTTCCCAATTGGTGGGACAATGTATCTTAATTAAGCTCAAAGACTTGTCACTTCATCTACCGTCAAGATCCCCAGGGGAGCACGGAGGAGGCTGAGGGCAGGGAAGCCCAGTGAACAGCTCGCGCGAGGCAGGGGCTGCGAGACCAGCGGTGGCGTCAGCTCCCCGTGCCCAGCGCCCAGAGGAGCAGGGCGGGCGGCTGCCTGGGGGCAGGAACCCGGCCTTGCGCGGCTGGGCAGGACACCCCCCCTCGCTGTCCCTGGGTTCGGCTGTCTGGGTCCCGGCCCCACGCTCACCTGCCCTGCTGGGTCTCTGAGCGGAGGAGCAGGGCTCCCAAGACCCGCAGGTCCCCAAACTGCCAGGCTCCAGGAAGACAGTCACATGCATCGGTCCAGGGCTCCCAGCTCCCCAAAGACCCCGCTGTCGGTGGTGTGTGAGGCCATAGGAGGTCTTTTGGCTTTTCGTGGGTCCCCTCCACCGAGGGGTTGCCCGGGCTGCAGGTGGGGGGGTCGGCACCAGTCAGGTGTGTGTAGTGACGGCTGGCAACGTGTCTCTATGGCTAACAGAAGTCCCAAGAGGTTCCTTTCTGAGACGGTTCACACTTTGCTCCCCAGGTTGAGCTGGCCTCTGACGGGGGGGCTTCCCTGGTGGCTCAGCTGGTAACCTGGTGGCTCAGCTCGAACCCTGGGTTCGATCCCTGGGTTGGGGAGATCCTCTGGAGAAGTGAAAGGCTACCCACTCCAGTGTTCTGGCCTGGAGAATTCCATAGACTATACACTCCATGGGGTCGTAAAGAGTCGGACACAACTGAGCGACTTTCACTTTTTCCCTTTCTCCTCAAGTCCTCCCAGAGCCCTGGGAGGTGGCCGTTATGATAACACTCTCATTCCCACTTGTAAAAATACTTCCTTTCGTTTATCATGTGGCTGCCGGGGCTCCGTTGCTCCTTTCGTTTATCGTGTGGCTGCCGGGGCTCCGTTGCGGAGGGCGGGCCCTTCGCTGCTCCGTGCAGACTCTTGGTTGTGACCCGTGGGCTCTGGTTCCCTGACCAGGGATGGCACCCAGGCCCCCGTGTCGGGAGCGTGGCGTCCTACCCACTGGACCCCAGGGAAGCCCCTTGTTCCCACTTTGAACATGCATCACTACAGCTCAGAGGAGCCCGCCAGGGTCGTCCGGAGGTGGTGAAGGTGGGATCCTAACCGGGCGTCTCCAGTGCCACCCCCGGTGGGTAGACCTGTGCGCTGGTCCATCGTGGTCCCCTCCGTACCGTTCTCATGGTTAGGCTCCCACACCGTTTTTTTCCTTAATATTGTTGACTAAAAAGATGCACGATGTGAGAGTCGTGAGTTCAGTTTTATTGGGGGCAAAATGAGGAGTGTGGCCTGGGAGACAGCGCCGCAGACGCTCTGAGAGGCCGCTGCGAAGAGGCGGAGGGGCGGGGGCGGCGTGTCGGACTTCTGTGGGGGGAGCTCCGTGCGATCGCGAGTGTGCTTCACAGGAGGTTTTCTGCAAGTCAGGAGGAGCTGATGTCGGCGTGAAGGGACTCGGTGCTGTGCTAGATGTTTTGTGGTTCAGTTGCTCAGTTGTGTCCGACTCTTTGTGACCCCATGGACTGCAGCACGCCAGGCTCCCCTGTCCTTCCCTATCTCCCAGAGTTTGCTCAAACTCATGTCCATTGAGTCAGTGATGCCATCCAACCATCTTGTCCTCTGTCGTCCCCTTCTCCTCCTGCCTTCAATCCTTTCCAGCATCAGGGTCTTTTCAAATCAGTCAGTTCTTCACATCAGGTGGCCAAAGGATTGGAGTTTCAGCTTCAGCGTCAGTCCTTCCAATGATACTCAGGACTGATTTTCTTTAGGATGGACTGGTTGGATCTCGCAGTCCAAGGGACTCTGAAAGTCTGCTCCAGCACCACAGTTCAAAAGCGTCAACTCCACGGTGCTCAGTGTTTGTATGGTCCCACTCTCACGACCGTAGCTGATGCTATTTCATGTTTATTCTGACTGAGTCTCATTGCACTGTGTGTACATGTGCCACATCTTCTTTATCTGTTCATCTGACGTTCATGCTGCTTCCCTGTCTTGGCTGCTGTGAATCACGCTGCAGTGAACAGCGGGTACGTGTGTCTTTCTGAGTTAGAGTTCTCCAGATACATGCCCAGGAGTGGAATTGCTGGTCATGTGGTAGCTCTGTTTTTCATTGTTTTGAGAGACCTCCATACTCTTCTCCATGTGGCTGCCCCAATTTACGTTCCTCCCGGCAGGGTAGGAGGGTTCCCCTTTCTCCACATCCTCTCCAGCGTTTGTTTTTTGTAGACCTTTTCTGATGGCCGTTCCGACCAGCGTGAGGCGGTTCCTCCTGCAGCTTGGATTCGCGTTTCTCTACTTATTTCCTTGGCTGTGCTCCATCTTTGTTGTGGCACCCAGATCCTTCAGTTGCCGCATGTGGGGTCTAGTTCCCTGACCAGGGATCGAACCCACCCCCCCTTGCTGAGAGCATGACGTCTTAGCCACTGGACCGCCAGGGAAGTCCCTGCCCGTCTAACAGTTAGCACGTGGCGCGCCTCCTCGTGTGCCTGTGGATGGGCAGGAGCCCTAGGCTCGTCTCCCAGCCTCCTCTGTCTGAGCCCCGCTGCCCCGGGAGGCGGGGATCCTTGCCTTGGTCTCCCATGTCTGTCTTCCCAAGGACGCGGGTGGCTCACGGGCCTGCCCAGCCCCACACCCACGACGTTGGGACCAAACCTGCAGCCCTTGCAGAGCAAAGCCCGGCCAGGGAGGGCCCAGCGGGCGGCCAGCGCCACTCGGCACCTGGAGAGGGCAGGGCCTGCTGCCTGCCGCGGACAGAGGCGCCCCCACAAAGGGAAATCAGAAACTGTTACAGAATAGGAAAAAAGCAGAGGCATGGCCTGAACCCAAGAAGAGGTCGTCGGGGAGGCCTCTGGTCCCCTGTGAGCACAGCTTCTCAGGGAAGCGGGGCTACCTGGGCCCCTCCGCTCAGTGCACCCCCGACTCCCGCCAGAACCACACTGGTGCCTTCACACAGCCGCACCGCGTGTGCTCCTTCAGGAAGGCCCCAGCGACCCATCGGGTTTGAAGGCAGCTCTGTAACGGGTGGGGGGTGTTCTGACCCCGCAGCCGCCACCCAGGGCCAGGCATGTTGGGAAGACGGGCAGGGAGGGTGACCGAGGCATGGCCACCACCTCAGCCACGACTGTCTGCGGTGGGGACGGCAGCCTCCCCGGAGCTCCGCAGGCGTCTCTCCTGCTTGTGGTCTGCACGGCTTGTCTTCGGGAACAGAGCTTATGACTAAAGAACATCCCCCAGGTGCTGTTCGAGAACCAGAAAACGCCACTTCCACAGCAGAGGCTGGCTGCGGATCTGGGAAGCGGGTGCGAGCTTGGCTCCCCTGTCCAGGGATGTCGCCTTCCCCCGCTTTTCCACGTCCGCCCACAGAGACTGGGGCCTGGCTTTGAACCCAGCCCGTCCTTCCTGAGTCCTGAGGTCTCTCCTCCAAAGCTCAGAGCTGTCATCCTCAGGACACCTCAGTCTGCAGTGTCCTCTGCACTCTCCCTGGGATTTTCCCTCCACACTGAAGCAAAGCAACTCTCAGGTCAAGAAAGCCCAGGCCCAGACTGACTTGTGCAGCAAACATTTAACCAGCGTCTGCTGTATTTCAGACATGGTTCCAGGCGTGGGGCCTGTAGCACTGAAGAGAAAAACTGCCTGCAAGTGGTGTCTCTGGGCTGCAAGGAGCAGAATCCCAGCTCATGAGGCTTAAACAGTAAGGCTAGTTACTTTCTTAGTTTCCTCCATAACAGGAGTTCTGCTGGTAGGGAGGGTCCAGGACTTGTTAATTCAGTGAACCAGTGATAGAAGGGACCCTGGTTCTTCCCATCTCTCTGCTCTTCCATCATCAGTAGGGTAGGTACCTTTGCTCCTCAGACAAGCTGTCCTCATGGTCACAAAATGGCTGCCAGAGTTCCGGACATTGTAGCCAGTTACTGAAATGTTCAGAAGAAAACAGGAGCATCCTCCTGCTGAGTCCTTCTAAGAACTGTGACGTACCCATGGATGACTAAAATCTTCCTCCTCCTGAAAAAGGGAATCTGTGAAAAACCTCCCGCCAACATCATAGAGAATCGTAAAAGACTGAACGCTTTCATCCTGGATCAAGAACAGGCAAGGATGTCCACTCTCACTGCTTTTATTCAGCGTTCTCTTGGAGCTCCCAGCCAGAGCAGTAAAGCAAGAAACAGAGATAAAGGGCATACAGAGTGAAAAAAACGCAGCTGACAGACTTGTCACTTAGAAAACCCTCAAGAGTCTAAAAGGTGCTGCCAGGACTGATGGCAGAGCTTCACAACTTTATAGACACAAGACCCGTGTACACACACCATCCTTTTTCATGCTAGAAATGAGCAGTTCAAAATTGACAGCAAAAGTCCCATTTACAGTAGCTTCAAAAGTTATAAAATGCTTAATTACATATCCATCTTACCATCTGATGCCAAGAGCTGACTCACTGGAAGAGCCTGATGCTGGGAAAGCGTGAGGGCAAAAGGAGAAGGGGGCGACAGAGGGCGAGATGGTTGGACGGCATCACCGACTCGATGGCCATGAGTGTGAACAGGCTCCGGGAGGTGGGGAAGGACAGGGAGGCCTGGCGCACTGCAGTCCGTGGGGTCGCAAAGCGTCGGACACGACTTAGCAGCTGAACGACAACAATAAATCTTAGAAAATATGCTCAAAATCTGCTGGCAGAAAACTGAAAGTGATGGAAGGAGTCAACGCCCGACACAACAGAAAAACGCATCCTCCCGGGTGGGGAGACTCCGTGTTGTTGAAATGTCGGCTCTCCCTTAACTGGGCTGTACCCAAAAGGCAGCCCCAGCCACAGTCCCAGTGGGGTTTCTGCACAGCCCCTCACCTGGTTCTTGAATTGATGTGGGAAGGCAAAGAAACTAGACTAGTTAAGACAATTTGTAACAAGAACAGAGTTGGAAGACGCATACTACTTGACTTCAAGACTTGTTATTAAAAAAAAGGGGGGGTTGCTTTAGGGGGAAAAAAGACTTCTTATAAGGTCACCATCATCGTGAAGTGTGGTGCTGGAGAAAGGACAGACACGCAGATCAATGGATCAGAAGAGAGAGTCTGGAAATAGGCCCACACGTTTATAGTCAATTGATTTTTAACAAAGGCGCGAAGGCAATTCTACGGAGAAAGGACAGTCCTTTCTGCAGATGGGGCTGGCACAGTTACACATCACACGCAAAAACAAAGAAAGAGCACTGACAACAGCTTCGATCCATATCTTGAACCGTGTGAAGAAATGAACTCAGAATACAGGGCTAAATGCAAACCTAAAACAACAAAACTTCTGAAAGAAAGCATCGAAATCTCCACGACCTCCAGTTAGGCAGAGCCTCTTGAGGTTCAGTGCCAAAAATCAGTTTGTGTCATAAAAGAATGGATTTGATCAGCATTAAGAACGTCCACTCTTCACACTCACAGACTTAGAAAACGAGCTTATGGTTGTGGGGGAAGGGATGGTTAGGGAGTTGGGGATGGACATGTGCACTCTGCTATATTTCCAGCGGGTCAGCAACAAGGACCTACTGTCCAGCACAGGGCTCTGCTCGGTGTCACGCAGCAGCCTGGATGGGAGGCGAGCTTGGGGGAGAAGGGGTGCATGTATGTGTGTGGCTGAGGCCCTTCGCTGTTCCCCTGAAAGTACCACAACTTCTTAATCGGCTAGACCCCGACGCAAAGTACAAGCTGAAAATTTGACAGCATGCAAACACTGAAGTAAATCCTATCTCTGATAAGAGCTTGTGTCCAGAATGTGTAAAGAACTCTTGAAACTCAGTAACAAGAAAAACAACAACCCACTTTTTAAAATGGCCACAAGACTCAAACAGACCCTCTATCAAGAAAGTTGGCAAGCAACCCCTGAAAAGAGGCTCAGGATCCTTTGTCTTTAAGGAAACGCAAGTTAAAGCCTCGGTGAGATAACGGTCATGGCCCTGAGAGAGGCGGGAGTTTAACGGAGCAAAAGTCACAGCATCCAGGTTGGTGAGGGCTGGGCCCTCAGGAAGAGAGCTCATGGCTTCTCAGGAGTTAGACGGACATCTGTGTGCGTGACCACACACCCCCCTGCTCGGTGGTGCACGGAGACCCACAGGAATGTCATGGGCGTTTCATTCCCATCCACCGAGCCCCGAGGCAGCCCAGATGCTCCGCGACTGCAAAGTGATGGGCAGCGTCCGGGCCATTGTCCAAGGGCGCCCTGCCTGGCAGCCTGAGGAAGGTGCTCCTGGTGCCCGGGCCAGGCTGAACCTCAGGCTCCAGGGTGCGGGCTGCACAGTGTGGCAGGAGGAGTGGCAGGGCGGGGTGGGGGCGGGGGCCCCGGCGAGGGCACAAGGGGCCGCCGTCGTACAGGCCGATGGTAGTGGTGGGTCCGCAGCCGACACCCTCATCAAAAGTCACCAACCGTCCCCCGGAAAGGGTGAGTCTTCCCTGTGGAAGTTACACCTCAATAAAAGCCAGGGAGGAGCCATGAACGATACCTTCTCCCCACCAGAAGCAGCCTCACGTCTCCCTGACGAGGCTCGTCTCCTGCAGCTTCTGAAGCCATCCACAGCGAGAGCAGTCGGGTCGCAGGGACTGGTTTAGACCCCTCAGCGCCCCCAGGACTCAGTGAGGTGGAGGGCGGACGCTCAGCTGAGCCAGTCTTGTTCAGAGGGAAGGAGGGAAGAGAGGGTTGGTCAGGCTTGCTGCCTGTGGGCGAGAGAGAAGCCTTCAGGAAGGCGACGGAAGGACCCAGCCAGGAGGGCAGAGCCCGGCTCTGAGCGCCTGGGGGGCACAGGGGCACAGCACTCTGGGAGCTGGGGGCGAGGGCTGCGGCACAGGGGGGCGCAGGGCCCAGGGCGGCTCCCCGGACGCAGCCAGAGGGGCAGACGAGCAGAGGGGCTTCGCACCCAGGGCCTTTGCGTGCGCAGATGACATGACTCTGGTCATATTTTCAGAGGATGACAGCTGTGTGCAAAGTGGGCTGGAGGGGGGCGAAAATGAAACTCAGGGTGACCTGAGTCTCCTGGGTGGAAGATGACATGGAAAGAAAGATGCTGGGGACCGCAGGCTGGTCACGGCCTGGGGAGCTGACAGGACGTGGGTGACGGCCGGAGGAAAGGAGGCGTCCAGACTGCGGTCCTGGGGTGGAGCGCTGTCCACATAGTGACCTCTGACGGGCAGGACCAGGGCTGCACGCCAGGAGCTCTGCTGGGCGGGCGGGGGCGGTGGGGACGCTGAGATGCCTCGGCCGTGTCCGTCTATAAGACGGGAAACCACACTAGCTGTGGCAGACGGTGGAAGTCCTCTCTCAACAGCGTGTCCGTGCGAACCAGCAACCGCAGTCGCTGGTTCGGTCTCCGATGCACCAGCCTCGGGTCTGCGGCTTTCAGAGCCTCACGTGAGGGGCTGTGGCAGCCTCCCGTAAGGCCTTCAGCTTCCTTCCATGGATGCAGAAACAGGTTCAGAGCAGTTCATCGTCAGCCCAAAGCCCACCCAGCAGGGAGCAGTGACACCTGCGTCAGAAGGGAGCCCGGGGCTCCCAACGTGAAGTCTTGGCCCTTCCTTCCACCTCGTTTCCCAGGTGAAAGGGCGATGTTTTCAGTCTGGAAAGGAGGCACGTGGGAGCCACAGCCCCCAGCCCCTGTCCAGATATCCAGCGGAGTTGGGGTAGCAGGTGCTCCATCCTGCTAGGAGGGAGGCAGCTGCCGGCCTCGCCTCTGTGGCCGGCCCAGGGTCTGCAGGCAGCAGCATTAGCCAGGCGGTTCCCGGCGGAACTTAGCCATCCCCTCTGCTGCATTGAGCACAGATGAATATTTTCGAGAGAGGAGGGAAGAGAAAGCATTTTGCAACAAAGCCGGAGCGCAGCCCTGCACCCCCGCCCTGCAGATCTGGATGGAACGAGTCTGCACCTGGAGTGGCTGGAGGACAACGGTCCTCTGGGGCTGGGAGCAGGCCCAGCCATGCGGATAAATGCCCTGCGCTCCAGAGGAGCTGATGGTTGTCAAGAGGCTGGTCTCTACCGGGGTGGGGGCGGGGAGCACCCGGGCCTGGGTTTGGAGGATGGATAGAGAATAAAGACACCCCGGGTCCAAGGAAGCCACCTGCCGAGGCCATCCCCCAGTCGAGACAAAGGGGAAGCACCCCGTGCAAATGGGCCACAGGCCAGCTAGCCGCCAGGGCGGTCTGACACCCACACCCCACTCCCAGCTCCATGGAAACCGTGACGCTCTGGGACTTCTCAATGAACGGCCCAGGAGCCCAGGCTGGCAATCGGGGCACCCTGCAGACCTGTGCCCACCCCCTTGACCCATGGGGAGCTGCCCTCCACCGAACCGCCCACCCCACACCCCCCGACACTTTCAGGCTGCGCCGTCTTCACACGGAAGACCCCTCAGTGCCTGCAGCGTTGCCCCAGCGTGGCCCACAGTGGGGCGCAGCGGGCAGAGCCGGCCTCCAGCAGTGTGGTTGTCGACGGGGCTGAGACACTTCGTGGCGGGCAGGCAGACGGGCACTGCTCCAAACCCTGAACCCGGGACCCTGGCTGCTCCTGGAGGCCTGGGGCCCAGAGGCCCTTCCTATTGGCCAGTCCTCCTTCAGGGGTCAGACAAAGCTTCAGATTTCTCCCTGGAACAGGGATCAGACCCCCACACGGTCTCCACCAGCCCTCAGCCCCCCGCGGTGGACCGGCCAGCCAGGGTGGGGAGACTGTGGACCTGTGTCCCCAAGGCCCCGTCTTTCTCCCACCGCCCAGCCCGGCTGCCTCCCAGCTCCCACCTTCGCTGGTCTCCCACCCCAACTCAGATGGGACGGGAACTGCCCAAACCCGGCCATCCACTGTCCTCCCCACTCTCGGTTCAGTTCAATCCAGTCGCTCAGTCGTGTCCGACTCTCTGCGACCCCATGGACTGCAGCACGCCAGGCCTCCCTGTCCATCACCAACTCCCGGAGCTTGCTCAAACTCATGTCCATCGAGTCTGTGATGCCTTCCAGCCGTCTCATCCTCTGTCGTCCCCTTCTCCTGCCTTCAGTCTTTCCCAGCAGCAGGGAGGCCCCTCCTCGTCTGGGCCCCCGAGACTAGCTGGGGGTGCGCAGAGCAGCCTGGGCTCCGGGTCCTGCCCAGGCCGGGGGATCGGGGGTTTGAGAAGGGGAAGGGGAACGGCAGACCTAGAGCCTGAAGACAAAGGGGCAGGGCCGGAGCAGCAGGAGTGCTGGGCCCGAAAGGCCGCTGAGGCATGTCTGGGTCCCTCTGGCAAGGCCTGCGGCCGGCCCCGCCCCCGAGGCCAACCCCCCGGACTCAGCCGGCAGACGGCTGTGCACCAGCGGCCTCGGCCTCTCCCGAGCAGGCCTGCCCGCCCGCCCCTTGGGTCTCCAGAGCCTGAGGCCCCGCAGGGCTGAGAATTCAGTCCACGTTTGCGTCACAAGTCGTGGCCACCGAGGCTGCTTCTCTAAGGCCAGCGGCTCTCAGCAGGGGGGAAAGAGCGTCAGAAATCCCCGAGGTGCTGTTCCCAAGTGCACCCTCCAGGAAGTACTGCGGTGGGGGACGTGGTGGGGTGTGTCAGAGTCCCCGGAGAGGTGAGCGGGAAGGGGCGGCCGGCGGAAGAGCTGTGAAATCTCGAGCGCCCTGAGCAGGGCCTGCCCGGGGAGGGATCGTCAGCCCTCCGTCCCGTGAGTCCCACCATCCACGGCGTCTGGGCCTCGAAGGCCCGACTCTGGGCTCCCCCCGCAGCTCTGCATGCCGGGACAGAGGGCTGACCCAGAAGGCCCAGGAGGGGCAGAGGGGAGCGCAGGGAGAGCCTGGCCCGCGCGTCCAGCCCGCCCCGGGCACTGTCACCTACACCTCGGTTTGGTTTTAGAGACACGTCCGCAGGCCAGGCCTGGTCCTGACGCTTCACGTGCATCGCTCAAGTCTTCCAAAGCACAGAGCTGTTTGGCTGCTCACAAGCTGCGTGCATCTCTGTGCCTCAGTTTCCCTGTCTGTTCAACGTGGAAACAACTTCCTGCTTCGGAAGACCAGGTGACGCGTGTGAAGCGTCAGGACCGGGCCTGGCCTGCAGACATGTCTCTAAAACCAAACCGAGAACGTAGATAACGGTGTAGATAACAGTGCCCGGGCCGGGCTTTCCCCTCTGCCCCTCCTGGGCTTTCTGGGCCAGCCCCACATCCAGGCACAGCTGTCCAGGACAGAGCCAGAATTGACACTCAGGTGTCTGGACCCCCGTGGCCTTGGCTCTGAGCCCTGCTGGGAGTGTGGGGGTGGGCGGCGGGTCCGGGGGGTGTGGTGTGGGACTGCAAGACACTTGGCCCTCCGTCCACCCAAGCAGGGCGGCCGTGCGTGAACCCAGCCCCGCGCCCCGCAGGTTCCCTCTGCTTCTTACACTTCAGCTGACGTTGAGGAAACCTCCATATCTTGGCCAAGACATAGCTCGTTAATGCACGTTTATGCCAGTCATGACGGCTTCTTTGCACAGAGACTGAAAGTGCCTTCTCGCAGAGCTGGTCACCAGAGATAGCATGCCATGCAAGGCGGTCCCTTCGGTGACTCAGCCAACCCTCGGTTTCGTTTTTCTCCCGGAGCTGCCTCCGGGCGGTCTCTCCGGACCGGCCCCAGAGATGCAGGTCAGGAGGGCCCCTTGTGGAGCGACCCTGGGATTGTGGGGCCTCATCCTGGACCAAGCGCCTTGATGGCAGCTGTGAGCGCCTGGGCTCCCTGAGCCTCGGTTTCCCCATCTGCACAATGGGCTTCCTTGGGCACAGTCTCCCGCAATCCCTGGTCATGCAAGCGTCAGACGTGGTGGCCAGCATGCTGGGGGCAGTGCCCGCGTTAATGTTGCCCGAGCGGACAGAGGACAGAGAGGGAGGCCCCACCGCTGACCTTCCCGGGGTGTCCAGATTGGGGCGGGGGAATGTACCCTGAGTGGCGAGAGGCTGCGAGCCCTCACCAGGGCCCGTCTAGAGCAAAGGTTGATGGTGGTCTGAGGGGCATGGGGGACAGGGTCCAGCCAGGCAGGGTCCGCTGGAGCCGGGGGGGTTGGGGGGCTGGCCAGGCCGTGCCCACGTGGACTCAGGACTGAGGATCCTGCAGGGCCCATGCGTGTTCAGGAATCACTGCGTCCCAGGGCCCCCACGGCAGCCAGAGGGAGGCTTGGGGCTGCAACCTCAGCAACAGGGCCCCTGCAGCGGGTGGGGGCCCCCTGTACCCCCAGAGAGACCCCGAGGGGCCCTGTGCAGCCAAGAGCCCCTCCTCCCTCGGCTAGGTTTCCTAGGAAATGGGCCAAGTGCCTCCTGCCGCGACTGTCCCCTCCCCCACCTCCATCTGCAGTGAGCCCTGCTTTCTTGGGGGTGGGCCAGCCCAGACCCCTGCTGCCCCACTGCTGGCTGGCGCTCCAGGGCATGGGATTCGGGGGGCCGAGGACACGAGGAATGTGGCTCCTGGGGTCTCAGAATGTCCACAGCGGAGCTGTTTGAATGTGGTCACGGAGGGTTCCAGCGTCGTGGGGGTTGGTGTGGCTCCCGCGGCCCCTCTGAGTCAGGCCCCCCGCCCTCGGCCCAGCCCACCCTGCACCCATTTCACAGACAGGATGGGCTCCAGGGGACACCCCAAGGCTGGCAGGGGGCCTGGGGCAGCCGAGTCTGTAAGCAGGGCACCCGGGGCCCCGCAGGGCAGTGCTCCATCCGCCCCTCCCTCCATCCTCCCTCACCCTGCCTCTGCTTCGGAGGACTTCCCAGCGTTCCCTGATGAGGAGGTCATGTTTCTTACAATTGTCCGCGTCTGTCTGCACGTGGCTGCCCGGGCCTCCCTCCAGCTGCGGACGGCGGGGTTCTCCTTGTGGGCCACAGGCGTCCCGCCACACGGAGGATCTTCCCGACCAGGGTCACAGCCGTGTCTCCTGTACTGGCGGGCAGGTTCTTTCCCACTGAGCCTCCAGGGACGCCCGAGGAGGTCAGTCTGTAACAGGAGCCGGAGGTGGGAAGCCAGCTTTCTCCCCTCAGGAGCCCAGTCAGCGCCTGGCCCTCGCCCCCAGTCCACACCATGAATCCAGTTTGGAAACGACACTTTCAGACTATTTCAGTGAAACTGTGACTCTGAGTGCTCCCTCCGAAACTTAGATTCCAGGCCAAGTGACCTGACCCCCAAGAGGCGATGGGCACCATGAGAACCAGAGCTGGCTTCCTGTCTTCCAGCCAAGCCCTGGGACTCCGCTGCCCTTGGGAAAAAACCCTTCCAGATACCACCGCACACACACCCACACGGCAACCCTGCAGAGACAGGCCTCCCAGGAGTGATGCTGGGGGTGGAAGGGGCTGGTCAGGGGCAGACCAGGACCCCCAGGATAATGATGATGGGGGAGGGGGAGACAGGACCCCCGGGCAGTGATTCTGGGGGAGGAGGACCCCCGGGCGGTGATGCTGGGGGAGGAGGACCCCCGGGCAGTGATGCTGGGGAGAGAGAGACAGGACCCCCAGGACAGTGATGCTGGGGGAGGGGGAGACAGGACCCCCGGGACAGTGATGCTGGGGTCCCCACATTGCACCATCAACCCCGACCACCTGTTGCCTTGGCCAGGCTGCAGAGTATGAAGCCCTGTCTGCCCAGCTGCACCCCCTTTGAGCCCCAGAAACCGGGCCCCCAGCACCGTCACCAGGAGGGGCGGCCAGCGTCCCCACGTCACGGATGAGAAGCGAAGGACTCAGCACCCTGGGAGTGCAGGGTCTGTCCAGGGCTGCCCACTGGGCAAGCCTGGCAGGAAGGGCGGGGACAGAACCCACAGGAGGCCCGGAGGAGGCGGGAGAGGTGCTCACTGGGCCCACGGCCTAGGGCAGGGGCTTCGGCGTCTCACCTGCAGAGGCCTCGCCAGCGCTGAGGCAGGGGCTGGAAGGAGGGGCGTGGGGCAGGCAGGCCAGCCACGGCCACTCCTGAGTGCCAGCCTGCCTTGGTCCCACGGGCCCAGGCCTGGGGTGTGGCACCAGGCTGGCCGCTCTGCCGGGAGCCTGTGCCCCCAGGCCGAGCGGTGCCCTAGGCCACCTCTGTCGTCACAGAGGCATAATGACACCATGTCACCAGCAGGGGAGAGGGAGACAGGGGAGAAATAACCAACAGACCCAAGGTCCCCAAATCAACCTGTTGCCACAAAGAAAGTAAAATTCAGAGGCCAGAGCTGACCTGTTCGCATTTTCCTGGAAACCGGGAAGAATTGCAGCTGCGCCTGCCCCCCGCCAGGCGCATCCACAGATGACCCTGGAACCTGGAACTGAGCTGAGGGGTCACTGGGGTGTCGGCCCAAGGTCACGAGTCTGCAGCCGGCCGGCACGGGGGCACGGAGCCATGGTGCCCTGTTAAAGCAGAGGGGCCGAGAGGGAAGGCGCGCTGTGATTCAAGAGCGGCAGACGCGCGCTTCCGAGCGTGGGAATCGAGAAACAACAAAAGATACGAAGGAAAAGAAGGAAGAAAGAAACGCAGGTGGGAGGTGATGAGCGCCAGGAACCCGGCCCCCGGCCACCCCCCCGCACACACGGTCCCCTCCTGGCCTGGTCTCCGTGCCAGGGCACCCCCCAAACACACAGGCCCCTTCACGGCCTGGGAAGCCTGGCCCCCAGGACTCCAGCCAGCAAGCGTCTCCAGCACCGCCCTGGACTCCACGGGCCCTTCACGCCCACGGGGAGCCCGTCCTCAAGGGCCGTCAGCCCTCCCTTTAGATGTCCGGGACCCCCCCTCCCCGCCACCACAGCCCACCCCCACCTCGGGGCCTTGCACTGCCTCTCCTGGTCAGTAGCACACCCCCAGCCCTCTGGGCCGGGAGGCTTGTGTTGCTCAGGCCTGGACAGCGCTGGCACGGGGGCTGGGGGTCTCTGGGGCTGGACAAGGGGCCCCCTCATCTCATCTTTACCCTCAGGGTCTGAACCACACCAGACGCGCCGACTGGAGACCCCTGGAGCCAGCTGCAGTCCAGACGCCTGTTTGTTGGGTGTGTATGCTCGCTGACCTGCTGCCTGACCTCACTAACATGGAAGGAAGCTGTTTGAGGGGGCAGGGTGGACCCACAGGTGAGGACCCCCAGCAGCGGTCTTCCCTGCGCTTTACCGGCTTCAGAGGACTTCCCATAAAACCGCCTGGACCCAGGGTCTCCTGTTTTTCTTTTCTTTCTCCTTCCCTCTTCTTTGGATCAACCTTCCTTAGCTTGAGTTCCTGGTCACAGATTAAGGCGGAAAGCTGCATTTCACAGGGTTCTGAGGGCTTCTGGAGCCCCTGGGAGGCTGAGGGGTGCAGGCAAGAGTGAGGAGCACTGTCTGAGCAGAAAGCCCCTGGCCTGCTCGCCCCCACCCCTGCCCTAGGGCAGCTCTGGCCCTTGTCACGAGAACTGGCCTCTGGCAGGAACCGTGCCCACGCCCCTGGCTTCCAGCCCCAGAGTCCCGCCTGGGTCCGGGCACGTGCCCTCCCTGGGCTCCAGGATGTGTGGAAACGCAGGGTCCAGCTTCGCCTGTGGAGTCCAGACACAGGCTGGCCGAGGGGACAGGGCAGCAGCGTGGAGGGGGGAACCAGCTGGCAGCGTCTGCTGCTTGGTGTGTGCATGGCTATTCCTAAAAACTGCTCGCTTGCATGAGGTTGTCAGCTGAATCGGCCAGCGGTTTGCGTCTTCCTGGCTTTTCGGGGTTTTTTTTTTTTATGGTTACTGGTGCGCTTTTCTCATCTTCCTGGCTTTTCGGGGTTTTTTTATGGTTACTGGTGCGCTTTTCTCATCTTCCTGGCTTTTCGGGTTTTTTTTTTATGGTTACTGGTGCGCTTTTCTCATCAGTCTTGCTGGGTTTGTCTAGTTTATCAATTTTTTCCCAAGAATCATTTTTCATTTTCACAGCCCAAATCTACTGGTGTCATTAATTCTGTTTCATTAATTTCTGCTCCTTTACTTCATCAGTTTCTTCCGTCTGCATTCTGTAAATGGATTCTGATGTTCATTTGCAGCTTATTGAGGTAAATGCTCGTTTTCTTTTATCTTTTCCATGTTCCTCTTTTCTGATGACCACATTGAACACCATTCGTTTTCCTCTAAGCATACGGTCTTGGGTGGTGTCCTGTGGGTTTTTATATGCAGTGTCTCTATTACTGTTTTGTACTAAATAGTTGGTACTTGTTTTGATTTACTGTTTAATTCGCATTATTTAGATTTGTTTGTGAATTTCCAAGCAGATGGATTTGAGGAGGTTACCCTCCTGTTAATTTCCAGCTTTATTTGCCTTGTGTTTGGAAAATCTGTTTGGCGTGATCTTTTTAACTTTTAAAAAACTGGTTTTAAAAAGCAAAGTCGATAGAGATTTATATTCTTCCTATAAGAGAGAAAATCCATACAGAAGTTTTTTGAATCAAACATCAAGAAAAGTGTCCCTTTGTAATTACCGTCTTTCTCCCCAACTTCATTTTCCTACTGAGAACTAATCTCTGTTAGTAGTCTGGGGCCTATTTTTCAGGCCTGTCTTTAAATTTTACATATATATTTATATACTCATCCCTAGAGTTTAAAAAAAAAATTACTTCTAATTTAAAGCAGTCTTGGCAAACTCTCAGCTAACTTTTAGTTACTTTAAGTCACTTTGGCTTCCAAGTAAATGCTATTTTGTTTTAAAATAAATAGGTGCTTTTGTTCCCAACAGGATATAAATTTTGAGATATTATACTCCCATTGTTCATTTTTGTATTGGTTTTCATTCATTTATATGGCCACGCTGGGTCTTATTTGTGGCCCTCGGGATTTTCACTCTTTGCTGAGGCCTGCAGAATCTTTACGTGGGCCCTGTGGGATCTAGGGCTTCCCAGGTGGAGCTACTGGTAAAGAACCCACCTGCCAATGCAGGAAACATCAGAGATGTGGGTTTGATCCCTGTGTCGGGAAGATCCCCTGGAGGAGGGCATGGCGACCCAGTCCAGTATTCTTGCCTGGGGAGTCCCACGGACAGAGGAGCCTGGCGGGCTGCAGTCCACGGGGTCGCAGAGTCGGACATGACTGAGGGGCTTCGCACACACAGTATCTTTAGTGGTGACAGGTGGGATCTTTAATCTGCTACTTGTGGGACCTGGGTCCCCGACCAGGGGTGGAATCTGGGCCCCTGCTTGGAGAGCTCGGAGTCTTAGCCACCGGACCACCAGGGAAGTCCTTCCTTGTTCATTTTCAAGAAATATTTCATCTTCAAGAAATATTTCATCTTCGTTTTGGTTTACATTTTACATGAAAAGTTGTTTATAAAAGAATGTCTTAAAATTTTTCTAGTTTTTAGGTTTAAGAGTATGGAGGTAGGTGGAAAACTTTGTGCTTCTTTCTAAGAGAACGAGGCAAGGATGTAAAGACAATGGAAATTTGTAAACCTACAACACATGTTAAAAAATAATCTCCAAAAACCGAACCAAACTATGAATAGATTGTAGCCCAGATACTCAGAGGGAGGGAAGTGACCCCGGCCCGGCGCTCCCAGGAGCTGCGCTCAGGTTCTCAGGCTCAGTGGAGAAGGAGTCGCTGGGGGCCGCCTCTCTGCCTGTGCTGGTCGTCCGGCTCCCTCGGGGGCCCTGTCCGCCCACCCCCACGCCAAGTTCACTTCCTCCATTTCCTCCTGCTCTGACCCAGGACGGGTTCACTGGGTAGAAACACTCCCAAGTTGAAGTCTGTGTGTTGGGAGAGCTGTGAAACAGTCAAACAGAACCCCCAGCCCGCAAAGCAACAGCGCACCTCACGGGCTACCTGTTGAGATGCAGCAAAAAAAAAAAAAAAAAAATTAAAGGAGCTTTGATAAACAGGAAACAAAAAATAATTGGGAGCAGTGGATCCTAATGTAACTGGGATCACGTGCAGTATAAATGGGGTAGTGGCTCCAAATAGAAGACAGAGATTCTTAGAGGAATTTTAAAAAAAATCGAGTAAGGTGGATTCTAGCAGCATACATGTGTGCTGAGTCGTCTGACTCTTTGTGACCCCGTGGGCTGCAGCCCGCCAGGCTTCTCTGTCCATGGCATTTTCCAGGCAAGAACACTGGAGCGGGCTGCCATTTGATCGAAACGGCATCTCCTGTGTCTCCTTTGCAGGCAGATTCTTCACACGCTGAGCCATCAGGAAAGCCTGGATTCTACCAGAAACACACTTAAAGAGATGGAAATAAAGGGATGAAAAAAGAAACAGGCAAATAAGGAAAGTGAGAAAGTCAGCCTGGATTTTCAACATCAGAAGAGAGAAACAGAGGACCCAACGGAAATGCTTTCTAAGGCGTAAAGAGGACATTTTATTTTGTTAAAAAACAATAAAGGGACTTCCCTGGCAGTCCAGTGGTTAAGACCCCACCTTCTAATGCAGGAGGCACAGGCTCGATCCCTTGTCAGGGACCTAAGATCCTGCACGCTGAACGCAGTGCTGCCAAAAATTTAAAAATAAAGAACAATGAATTGAGGATATATAATACTAGCAATAAGCATATGTTCACTTAAAGGAGGTCAGCCCTGAATGTTCACTGGGAGGACCGATGCTGAGGCCGAAGCTCCAGTACTGTGGCCACCTGATGTGAAGAGCCGACTCACTGGAAAAGACCCTGACGCTGGGAAAGACTGAAGGCAAAAGGAGAAGACGGCGGCAGAGGATGCGATGGTTGGACGGCATCACTGACTCCATGGACACAAATTTGAGCAAACTCCAGGAGACAGTGAAGGACAGGGAAGCCTGGTGTGCTGCAGTCCACGGGGTCACAGAGAATCGGGCACGATTATTGACTGAACAACAAAAACACATGACAACTGAATGAGCTGTGGAGAAATCTGGATAACGCCAGGGCTGTGCTTGAAGATTTCACATCTCTCACAAGCACGAACAGGTCAGCCAGGCAAGCAGCACGAGCTGATAGATGTAAGAAACGCTCCACCCAACAAAGGGAAAACGTGTGACTTTTCAGCTCATATGGAACATTCACAAAATCAACCATGTATTAAACACCAACGAAGCCCCTAATTAAAAAAAAAAAAAATCAATGTCATACAAGCCAGCCTCCAAACAAAATGTAATAAAATCAGGAGCAAAAGACCAACTTCTAAAAATCCCCATATTTCTGAAAAGCAGAGAAAAATTGCAAATAAATAAAATATAGACCAAGAAAGAGACAGTAAGTACAGACATGAGAAAAATTTCCAAGTAAATGGATATTGTGAACAGCTATACGTCTAACAAATTCAAAAAGTTGGACAAAACAGATAAATTCCTGGCAAAGCATAAAATGTCAGCGTCAGAGCCAGAAGAAATAGAAGATGTAAATAGATTAATGGCCATTAAAGAAGCTAAAATAACACCAAACACACACTTTCCCAAAACATCAGGCCAAACGCATTTTACAAGTGAGCTCCACCAGACTTTTCCGTCATTGGAAAAGACCCTGATGCTCGGAAAGGTTAGGGCAGGAGAAGAAAGGGGCAATACAGGATGAGATGGTCGTTTGGCATCACTAACTGAACGGACATGATTTGAGCAAACTCTGGAAGACAGTGAAAGACAGGGAAATCTGACGTGCTGCAGTCCACGGGGCTGCAGTCGGACACGGCTGAAGTGACTGAGCAATCACACATGCAGTGACAGTCGAAATCCCAGCAGAATTTTTCTGAAGAACTTGACAAACATCCCTCATCCTCATGGAGAAGGTACAAGAACAGCCCGCAAATTAATAATAATGGTGCTGGCAACAACAGCAGGACTCAAACAGCACAGACATTTCTGAGACAGTTTGGTGAAGAAACGGGCATCTTGAACACAGTAAAATTGGCAATCCACTTGACAGCATGTACCGTGATAAATTTCAGGGAGATCAGAATTCTGAACATAAACAATCTATAAAAGCACAAGGAAAAATAGGGCATAGACTTTTGAACTTGGAGGTTGGGGAGGGTCTTTCTAAGTAAAACCAAAGACCAGGGCGCCATAAAGGAGCCCTTCTGAATATAGCAGAAAGGTCTATACGGGAAATGACACGATGAACAGATTTCAAGCACGATTGTCAGCCCAGGGGACAGTATTCAGAGCGTTTATCGCAGGAAAAGCACTTCTGTCCACAAAGATAAAGAGCCCCTAACACAACAAGCAAAACACAAACAGCCCCGTGGAGACGTGGCGAAGGCCATGAGCGAGAGATTCAACAGAGAGACAGACACCCGTAGCCCAGGGAAAGAAGCTCCGTCTCACCAGTCAGGAGGCACAAATTAAACACAAAGTGTAACCCAGATTTTATCCATCAGATTTGTAAATATTTTAAGAGTTGATGGTCTCTGGGATTGGGAAGGCTCCTGTTCACCTGGGGAGTATTGATCGTATTTTGTTTGAAATTGATGATAATTATTTTTGCTATTGTTCACATGTATTACATTTAAAATGTTTGACGTGGACCATTTTTTACAATCTTTGCTGATTATGTTGCGATGCTGCTTCTGTTTTATGCTTTGGTTTGTTGACAGCGACGCGCAGGGCATCTTTCCTCCCTGACCAGGGACTGAACCCACACCTTCTGCATTGGAAGGTGAAGTCTGAACCCAGGGCCGTCAGGGAAGTCCGTACACTTAATTATTTGGGGCCATGCTGTGTCTTTGTTGCTGCGTGCGGGCCGCTTCTGGTTGTCGTGAGCAGGGCTTCTCCCGTCCCGGGGCTTCTCTCATCTCGGGGCTTCTCCCGTCTCGGGGCTTCTCCTGTCTCGGGGCGCGGGCCCTGGGGCTCACACGCATCAGCAGTTCTGCCATGGAGGCTGACTTGCTCCATGGCATGCGGTGTCTTCCTGGACAAGGGGTAGAACCCCATCCCCTGCGTTTCCAGGTGGGCTCTTAGCCCCTACAATTAACTGTTAAACAATAACACGACTGCTTATTTTTGCAATTTGCTCATTTCACATAGTAAACCCAGGTCATTCAGGAGGATGTCCTGCCGGCGAGGGACGCCCCACGACAATCTGTCACTGCCAGTTTCTGAACTTGACGCCCTGGACCCGTTCCTACAGCTCTGCACAGACGCGGCTGCACAGGGCCCGTGTGTGTGTGTGTGTGTGTGTGTGTGTGTGTGTGTGTGTGTTCACTCACCCGCCGTGGGGCTGCACATGACCTCGGTGGCCTTGACCCACCGTGGCTTGAAGCAGCGTCTCAGTTCCCAGCCGGAGCCTGAGGCCCACAGCATCAGGGGCACTGAATCGCAGCCACCAGACCGCCAGGCCAGCGACCAGGACAAGGCCCTGGCCCATCAGCTGCGAAGGAGTGAGTTTCCACATAGAGACAGAAAGCGGTGAAGCGAGTAAAGTGTTTATTAGGAGGAGAAAGGGTCCGTGTGGTCAGACTGACGGGGGCACTCGGGGAGTCAGGCCCTCGTGATGGCCTGGGTCACGGGTATGGGGCTTGTCTCCAGGCTCCTCAGCCAGGCATCTGCTCTGCCTGGCTCTGAGTCCGTGTTTGGTTCATCTCAGGGTCCTCCCACGCGTGTGGGCATCTCTCCATCAGATGGATTCTGTCAGAGAGGCTGTGGGTGGTGTACAGCAGATCTTATCTCACTGGTGAGGTCTCTGGATGGCCAGAGCCTCCCCCAGGCGTGGGTCTGGGCTCAGTCCCAAAGCACACCCCCGCCCCCTGCCCCCTGGTGTGGGGCCAGGGCCCAGGACACCAAGGGCCAGGACACAGGCAAAGGGCCCCTCAGGCGGCCAGTGTCCCCTCGTCACGGCGGCCCATCTGCCCAGTGTCAGAGCAGGAGGCAGAGGAGAAAGGGAGGACCGCTGTTCCCATCGGTCTCATCTCGGGAACAGGAACTCCGTGATCAAGGGACATGCTCGGAAAATGGAAATATTTGGCCAAGCTTTCAGGGATTTAATTAAAATTAATATTATGCCTTATGGAAGCAGAAAACTCAGCACTGCACATGTGGAAGAATCCATTTAACCAATTAGCTGAGTCAAACAAGACGGTCCAGCCTTCAGCAAGGCCTCTACACTCCCTCTTGGGCCAGAGCCGAGGCTGATGCCATGGGCGTCAGACACGTGGCCCAGCCAGACGGGTGATGGGTGACGCGGTGAGCTGAAGTCTCAGGAGAGACTTGGGAGCGGAGGATGGGCTCGCCATGCCTGCCCGGATCCACCTCAGCAAGACTGCCCGGGAGTGTGGTTGCAAGATCATAGACGGAACTGCTGGCTGGGATTCTGAGGGGGCTCCAAAGAGGTCATCCCCTATGTCTCACTGCGGAAAGAACTCATTGAGAGGCAAAGCCATAGATAAGAAACGATGTATCAGAACAGGACGCGTGTGAGCCTCACAAGTGGGCATACAAGAGGGTGACGCATCCCAAGAGCTTGGTGGGCCGCCGTTGTGTGATCAGAGGGAAAGTGGGGAGGGGGAAGACCGCCTTGTTCCTCGTTCTTCAGCAGAAGCCACGCTTCCGTCACCAGCCCCTCCTCCAGGTTGGGTGGCGGGGTTTTGTCCCAACGTGGTCAAGCCAGGACGGTAGCAAATCATTCCAAGTCTATGTACGGTGGACGCCTTTCTGTCTAGGGGTCGCTGAGCTTGCTGGACCGGATGGGCCCCTTGCCACCAACGTTTTGCTGTTTTGGAAGCACGTCTCCTGCTTCTGCTGCTTGGTTTTATAGTCAAACCTGCTTTCTTGAGTCATCGTTGACTTACAAGGATCTCCCATACTTTTCCCACTTACAGTCTCCTGTGGGATTAATTATTTAATGGTCTGCTTTGTCCCTTTGCTCTGCTCCTGTCAGACTTCCTTCCACGTTCACCAGCTGTGTGACTCTGGGCAGGCTACGTAACCTCTCTGGGGTAGCACTGTCACTTCACACAGCTTGTAGAGAATGTTGGCGCCAACAGGCATAGAGTGGCCACAGCAAGCTGGTTGGCCAGAAGCTGAATCCGGCAGTTTGCCTGTTTGCATTTTCCACCTGAGTTTGTTCACAGCATTTTGAAAGTTTTCTGTTCCCATTTCTCACCAGACAAAATGGCAAGGGTCCCACAGTTTGGTGATTCTCTCTGTGGGCAGAGCTGTAGGGGAACCAGCACGCTGACACGTCGCTGGTGGGAGTGTAGACAGACGGCACCCTGATGAAAGGAAGCCGGCGGAATCCAGCAACGTTACGAATCCCATCAGGGACCAGTAATCCGCTTTGAGGAGCTCGCCCTGTGGGTGTCCTTGCACACGAACAACATGAGAGCGTGCCGACGACTTTCGCTGTTTGTAACGGGAAGGACGGGAAAACCCAGCTCCCCACCAGTGGAGGGGAGGGGGCAGTCAGGGCCGCCAGACAGATCCAGGAGTCCCACTGAAATCTGAATTTCAGATACAGACTGCGTGCTTTTTGGTGTAAGTACACACGCAGGCCGTGTGTGCTGCAGTCTCCTTTCCGCCTGTGACACCCCTCGGCAGGTAAATCAGCACACCTCAACCAGGGCACTAGGAACAGTGGACAGGATAATGCCTCGGAGGCTCTCTCAGGAGCCCAGACTGGTCCTGGCGGTTCTCTGCCTGTGACCGTCTGAGTTCCACAGAAAGCCACTTAGGACCCTGTGACCTGGTGACTGGCATCCGCTCAGCCCAATGCCATCCCTCCTTTGGAGGCTCTTGTGATTCAGAAGGCATGATCCTAGCTCGCACAGGCCTAAATAAAGGGAAGGAGAGCTATTGGCTCCTGTACCAAAGAGCCTTGGGGCTTCAGGCACAGCTGGATCCAGGAACACTGCCAGGAATCCGTCTCTTGCTACTTCGGAGCTACACCTGGCTCTCTGCTGGCCTCATTCCCCAGCAGGCAGCTTCAGACTCATCTTCCAGCAGCCTCAGCACCACCAGCCCAGCGGGACCCTCCGGTCTGGCACACCTTGACTCTGAGTGACTCTGCTGCAGCCGCGTGCCCACCCCCCAACCAATCAGTTCAGCTGGGAGATGCTGACCGCCCATTGGGCTTCCCTGGTGGCTCAGATGGTAAAGAATCTGTCTGCAATGCGGGAGACATGGGTTTGGTCCCTGGATTGTGAAAATCCCCTGGAGAAGGGAATGGCAACCCCCTCCAGTATTCTTGCCTGGCAGGCTACAGTCCATGGGGTGGCGAAGAGTCAGACACGACTGAGCGACTAAGCACATTGGCCAGGACTGAATCATGTGCCCCTGCCTCAGCTCGGCGGGGGCAGAGTCAGCCCCTGGGAACCACACAGACTGAGGAGGGAGGAGAAGCTTTCTGAGAGGGAGCTGGCGGGGGAACAGGTGCTGAGGGAATGCCCTCCCTCCTGCCGGCCAGGCTCTGCCTCAGTGTCTGCCTCCTCCAGGAAGCCCGCTGATCACCTCCCTGCCTCCTGCCCCAGCGGCAGCTGTGAGAGCTGCTGACACTGAGGACACCCCAGCCGGGCTGCACCCTGAGTGCTTTCAGGGTTTCGTCCCATTTAATCAATCAGCTCCCCGGGAAGTGTAATCCTTCACTCGGTGCTGAGAGCCAGGCCTTGACTAGACGTGTGAGGACACCCAGGCTGCAGGGCAGTGCTCTGGGCCTGGCTGCTCCAGTCCTCTCTGCAGATCGTGGGCGGGGCGGGGGGGCAGGGAAGTGGTGCAGAAAGGGAGCTGGCTCCCGTGGTTCCTGGGGTGAGCTCCAAATGCCTCCTCCTGCTGTGGAAAGCCTAAGACCACAGTCCCAGGGTCAAGCAGACGCGGGCCCCATTTCAGGGCTGTTACCCTCTGGGCCACTGAGCCACGCTTATAAGACTCCCTCGTCTCTGAAGTGGGATAACCTCAGTGCCTACCTGTAGGGCCGAAGCAAAGACGAAAGGATGCAGCGCTTCGGCACTGAGCCAGAGCCTGGCGCGGAGCAGAGCTTTAAACATGCGAGCCGTGGCGGTGCTGGGGACGGGGTGCAAGCAATCTGCTCCCCTGCTACCGCAGAAGAAAAGAGGGGTCCTCTCACCCCACAGAACTCACAGCCAGAGGAAGGGCTGGTCGGGGGACCCGTGCCCCTTCCGTTCTAGTTAACCCCCTGCCACCTTCTCGGGACTCGAGGCTTCGACGTACCTGTCTCCTCTCAGAACACGGTGCCCCAAGAGCGGGAGAAGCGGGACCAGCGCTGTGGTTGCCATGGAAACCATTGAATGCAAATGTCATTTTCTGCCTTGCCCAGCTAAGCTATCGATTCAGCAAGAGGGAAAGAAATAGGGAGCAGTTCCTTCCCCAAGTGAAGCAGAAGGAAGTGTGGTCAGGTGTAGCGAAACCTCTTAGAGGAGAGGATGGAGTGGGGTCAGCTGTGCCCGCCGCCCAAGGGGCAAAGGCGGAGGGGCTCCCTGGAGGGTGTCTGCCCCCGTGAACCCACTGGCACAGGTAAGCCACACTCCGGTCGTCCGATCCCAGCTCTAGACCACTAGCTGCGTGAGCTGGAGCAAGGGCTGAGCCTCTCTGATTCTTCATGTGTTAAAAAAAAAAAAAAGTTGAGAAAAGCTGAAATTGGTAAGGCTGGTCCTGGGAACACGCTCACCCCCTCCTCTACAGCTCCCCCCAGCGCGCGCTTCTCCTTTCCAGCCTGAAGTCTCCTCCGTCGTTGTCACCGTGACATTCAGCACACCCACAAGAAGAACGCTGTCCCCGGAAGCTGCCGTGAGAAGTCTGAGGTCCCATGAAAGGAACTAAGAGGGAGACGTTAAGGAGAAGGGACCCGGGACAGGTAAGCTTTCACGGGGCAACCGGAGTGGAAACCTGGCCCATGAACACGGGCAAATGGACCGTGGAGCGTCCAGCATGGACACAGATAAACAGAATCTGCGTCCACTGCGGGGCTCTAGCCTGACTACGCCCTGTGCCCCCGCCCCCCGCCCCCAGCACTGGCACCTGCACCCCCGTACGTCTCTTAGAGGCCAATCCCTCCCCCGCCGGCTGCAGGGCAGGGAGGGGCTGCAGCCTCCTCAAGTCCTGGGGCTGCGGACTCTGCCCCCAGCGATGGGGCTGCCTTGGCCGCACAACTTGCCAAGGATGCCCTGTCACGCGTGGTGCGGGCATCATGGATGCACTAATTGGGAAGGGAGACGAGCAGAGAGCTTTAACGAGCTACCTTGTCGTAGCTCTAGCAGGCTGACGCTATTTACAGAGATTCTGCTAATGAGGTGCCTGTCAGAGGGGAAGCCCACGAGGGGGAGGGGGACGCCGACCAGCCAACGGCAGAGGGATGAGGATGAAGCCCGTCTGTGCCCAGCTCTCTGGGCCACAGGATCCAGCTCCTCACCCAGGAATTGCGCGGTACCAGTGAGGCTCGTGCCAGGAGCCCAAGCCAGGCCAGGTGCTCATCTGGCCAGCCCCTCAGGGACAGCAGGTGCACTCAGCCCCGCCCGATGTGGCTGGCAGTGCCTGTGTCCATGAGGAGAAGCATTGGAGAGGAGGCCGCGCCCTGCCCACTCCCTGCCCACTGCGCCATGTGCCCCTGGACACTCAGGGGCCCTTAGGAGGGGCAGCTCCCAGCCCCGTTGACACACCCATTCTCTGGGTTGGGCCTGGATGGGCCAGGGTCCCCCAGCCACCCCTCAATGCCTCCTCCCCGAGGTCCATGGCCAGTGGCTGGGAGGTCTCAGCTCTGCCCCTGGCAGGGGGGCTTGCTCGCTCTGGGTCACCTGCACCCCCGCAGTCCACCCACCGCTGGCCAGGGACTGCACTGCCAGCTGTTTCACGGGGCTCAGCCTGTCAGAGGGATAATCAGTCTGCAGCAGAGGATCAGTTTGTAGCCAAGATAAGGGCTCTGACCCTCTGCCTTGGTTTTCCCACATGCAAAATGGGATTAGTAAAACGGGCCTTTCTGGAAGATGGTGGACGAGAGAGGCGGTGACAGTGCCTTGTCAGCTGTGACCATCCACGGGGGCCCTCTGGGTGCGAGGCTGACACCAAGCTCCCGGTGCCGGGGGGCTGTGCTCCCATCCCCCTGGGCCTGGGTCTCCCCCTCTCCACTCTCACCGCCACGACTGGCATCTTTAATTATAACGTCTGTGAGTCTCTTTAGGAGCCGCGTGGCTCCTCCTGACAGCCACCTATTCAAAATGAAAGGCACTCAGAACTTTGCGAAGACTCAAGTTTTTTTGGGGGGAGGGGGGAGGAATGCATTAGTTGCTGAGTTGCTATTCGCTCTGATGTGGTCGCAAAGAGAATCTTGACGTGTATATTCAAGAGACCAGCGTGAGGCTGGCGTCAGAGCCAGGAGCTCATCTAGGAGCACTGGGCCCCTCCTCTCTCCACACAGGCAGCCCAGGGAGCGGGGGTCCCAGAGAGGTTAAGGGACTTGCTGCGGGGCGCCACACCCAGATGGCAGATCAAGGCGGCTGCCCGCAGGCTCACGCGGCCTCCACACAGCAGCTGGTTGATCCAGAGAGCACAGCCCTGCATTCCTTCCACGCATCAGCACTCGGGCCATCTGGGGTGCTGTCTGCCCTGCAGGGCCACTGTGCTGGCAAGTGCCGCCTGCCAGGGGGCCTTGTCCCGGACAAGGGGCCTGCGGAGACCCTCCTCTGAGGCTCAAGATCCGCCCCTCTGTTACCAGGACGTGGGCACAGCCCCACTGAGCCGCCATCTGTGGCAGCCGGCTGAGACGCAGGTGCCAAGTGCCAACCACAAAGACTGCGTCCAGCGCCAGAGCCCAGCGGGCAGACGGGGCAGCCCTCGGGGGCACAGCCCTGGGTGGCCAGACACGCCCCCAGCCTCTTGGGAGGAAAGCCACTGCGAGTGGACGGAGCGCCATTTCTGAGCCCAGCTGTCAGCTCAAAGCCCGGCGAGACCCTGCCTTTGCCAGACACCCCAGGGACTTACTGACCCTCTTCATTTCCAACTCTGTCTGCCAACATGAGCACCAGGCTGGACCATGCAGGCTGGGTTGGGGCCTAATGAGTGGACGTGTGATGAGCGCAGCCCAGGGCTGCCTGCTGCGCAGAAAGGCAGCCGGATCTTGACCAGCAAGCACACACAGCTGCAGGCTGGAACCTCCACGGACGGCCCGTGGGAAGGGCCCCTGGGCCAGGGAGACCCTCTGGGAGCCGGGCTCTAGACCAGGGCGTTTCTGACGGCCTGTCTCCTCCCCTCTCTTTGCAGAAGGCTCAGACCTGTGCCCTCCCCTCTTCTCTCTCATGGCGGTCCTGGTAATAAGCCCCTTGCAATTCCAGCTCCATCATCTTGGCATTGGGTCCCCTGGGGCCCCAGCAGACAGAGTGTCAAGCTTTCCCCAGCTGTAGGCAGGCCGTTGGGGTGTGGCATGCTGCAGGACCCGTGGGGAGCGGCTCCCAGAGCGGCTCAGGCCCCTCCCGCTGCCCTGCGTCGTGCAGAGCCCCCAGGCTGAGTCCCACTGGTGTGCCTGCCCCAGCTCCTTTGGGTCCCGGACCTCCAACTCGCTCACGCGTGGAGCAGGCAAGCTGACAGCCACCGAGCACTGGAGGAGGCACCTGCTTTCAAAAGACAGGACCCAGGAGTGTGGGATTTGAGGTCCATTTCATTAGACTCTAGATGGTTGCGGGTGAAAAAGCCTCACACTTGGATGGTTCAGGTGGAGGGCTGGGGTTGAAAGGCCCTTAGGCAGGGGTGTGGAGGCCACAGCCGTCTTACAACCAGGCAGAGGGCGCCCGGTGTGACCCCGCCCCCAGCCCCTCACCCTGTCCCAGGCGATTCCAGGACCCGGTGGGAGGAGAGGGACACCCAGGAAGTTCCAAAGACCACCCAGGCAGCCAGAGGGCGACAGGGGGGCTATGATGCCCGTGATGGGGGTGGTGGGGGGCTGACGCCCTCCTGCCCCGCCCCACCCCTACACCCACCACTGCTAAAGAGCCCTCAGGGACCCCCCCTCTAGGGAGAGGGCAAGCGGAGACACACAGGAGGTACCCCAAGAGACCCCTGGCGCCAGCCCTATTTGAGTCAGAGACCAGACAGGACGAGAGACAGGAGGCCAGCAGAGCAGTTCGGAGGGGGGGGGGGGGAGCAGACGAGTGGGGAAGGCAGGGGTGCAGAGAGCCAAGGACCCGCGGAGAGGCGCAGTGAGCCCAGGGGGAACAGTGGGCAGCCTGGCTGGCGGGCTGGGTGGGCGTGCGCCCCCTGGGCTGGCTCACGGGGCTGCGCTCACCTAGGCCCCGCTCACCTGGCTGCGCTCCCCTGGGCCGGCTCACGGGGCTGTGGTCACCTGGGCCGGCTCACCTGGCTGCGCTCACCTAGGCCCCGCTCACCTGGCTGCCCTCACCTGGGCCGGCTCACGGGCCGCGGTCACCGCGTCTGGCCGCCGCGCACCCTCTTTGTCCTGCGCTGAGCACGTTCCGGCAGGCCGGGGGCGCCCCCTGCCGCCCCCAGAGGGTCGCGCTGCAGAACGCGCTCAGCCCCGCCCGAGGGCGGCCGGGCTCCGCCTAACTAGACCGTCCACTGCTGGTGGGACAGTGAAGACCAGAGACAGCACAGCGGGGCAGCTGCCGCGCCAGGACCCAGGCCAAGCCCTCGGCTCCTGGTGCGGATGCTGGGGCCGCCCGGGGCCGTTCCGCGTCCGTAGGGCCGAGCGCAGCCGCACGGAAGTCGACCAGCACCCAGATGAGCCAGCTGGACAGCCGGACAGCTGGACAGCTGGAAGGACCGGAGACCCCCAGCTCCCGGCCCGCAGCCCCTCCCAGAGGAGCCCATGCCCAGCTTTGCCAAGTGTTCAGATTTTTCTAAAGAAGCCAGAAAATTAGATTTCTATGGGAACGCCTCACAGTTCAGTAGCATTTCTAAACAGCGTGGGGGAGAGGGTTTGGCCCAGCTTGGAGTGAACTAAAGTGCCCTCCTCGTATTTCAGCCAAAGCCCTCTGGCCCCTCCGTGCGTATTGCCCTTAAGATTTTTCATGGCTTAAAACATTTATTGAGAAAGGACCTCTGTGTCCCTGTTAGCATCAGAAACCTCGTGCCCTGCACGTGAGAGCCAGGTCATGGCGGAGGTAAAACGGGGCCAGACATGGAACGTCTGTCCCTGCTCCACGTCACAGCCGCCCCCCAGAACTGCTGACCCCGGGAAGTGGCCTCCGGGGGTCCGGGGGGCCCACCCCATCCATGCTGCCCACTTTCAGCTCCGCCAGGGTGGGGGACCAGTGGGCGAGGCCTCCCTGAGATGCAGGTACAGAGGCTTCAGGGCCTGGCAGACAGGAAGCAGGGGACAGCGGGGACAGCGCCTGGACGCGGCCTCTGGCAGGGCCTCCATCCTCTTACGGCTTCCTTAGGGGTCCGCTGAGCGGCGCGGGGGCGGGGCCCCTCCTGACAGCCGTGGAGGAGAAGCAGGGGGGTCCGCGGGGGACACAGAGGCAGGGGACGGAAGAGGGGGCCAGGAGGGAGGAGGGTCTGGGGTCCTGTGCCCCACAGACCCCACCCACTTGGATCAAGATGGATGTCCGCCTGCCTGGTGGCCCCACGTCCAGCCTGCTGACTCCCCTGCAGATCAGCCTGGGAGGAGGGAACAGGTGGCCAGGGTGCCAGTGTGAAATGGGGCATCCTGCTCGGGGAGCCCAGGGAGAAACTGGGGAGGTAACCCGATTGGGTGAGGGGAGGCGGGCCACGGAGCAGCCACCCCAAGGAATATTAGGCCACCTATAAAAAATTTAATTAACTCTCCACCAATAAGCTTAGAGAGATTGCTATACGGTATTGTCGAGTGAGAAAAGCAATTTGAAGATAAGTAGGTATAATACGATCCATTTTCATAAAACAATGACCAAACCACACTGAGTGCATACATATGGCTGCGTCTGTCTGTGTAGGACTTCGTTAGAACAAAGGGAAGCACAGAAGGATATGTGCTGGGCTGTTAACCTGAGTTTTCTTCCCAGAAGTCTATTGTGGGGGAAGAGGGACTAGAGAAAAAAGAACGTGGAAAATAAAGACCGTCTTTTGAAAGATGTATGACCACAGCCATGCGCGTCCCAGCATCACCCATCACCGTGGCTGGACTTGTGGGGAGTGGGCTTAGGCGGTTCCTGCCTGTCATCCCCCATGGCTGCTCCTGTCCAGATGACCCTCTCTAACTGCAGATCACACACAGAGCCCACTCTCCACAGCCCCCATCTGACAGCTCTGATTGTGCTGAGAGAGAAGGACACCCCCAGTGTGGCTCCCTGCCACCCCTGAAGCCTCGGCCCTGCCCACAGCACATGGCCTGTGTCCCCGGCCTCTGAGTCCCCTCAACCCCAAGCCTTTCACCAGTCAGACGTTTGCTGTGTTCCAGTCATAGGTTTAAGCACTTGGCATTTATTAAAAGCATGTGATCCTCACAACAACCCTATAAAAGTAGATAACGTTGATAAATTCAGTTATATTTTGCAGGTGGGAAAACAGAAACACAGAAAGGGGCTGTACTTTGCCTTTTAAAGTTGCACCACGAGCCGGTGGCCGAATGGTCCCCGAGCCAGCACTCTCGAACCTCTCTGCACTGACCCCCACTCTGGGTAGTCTCAGTCTTCCTTTGGCTAAATCCTGATGACCGCTAGATCTCAGATGAGATCTCACCTCCTCCAGGAAGCCTTCTCTGACCCCCACGTCTGGGTAGACCAGTCATTCCTCCATGGTAGCAGGTCTCGTCCTGCTCTGGGGCCACAGAATGTCCACTGTGGCCCGTGACTCACAACAGGCAGGGGCCTTCATTGACTCTTCTGAAGACGGGTCCTGAGTGCTTGGCTCAGGGAAGGCCTGCATGAGGGGCTGAGTCAGTATCTACTGGATGAAGGAATGAATGTTAGCACCTGAGCCAGGCTGGGTGGCCCACGTGTGGGGTGGGGAGGGGAGGCCTGGGGAGGCCGTTCAGCACCGTGGACAGCTCCTTGGTGCCGGGCGCTGGGCTGGGGTCTCTGCCTCTGGGTCTCTGATCTCAGGGAGGCCCTGAGACCCAGCTTGGGCTGGACTGTCCAGGCACGGAGGGTCAGCTGGTTTGCCTGAGCACACAGATCAAGGCCAGGGTTCGGGGGAGTCTGAGGGCTGGAATAAGCACCCCCCCCAGGTAGAGCAGCGCCCCCACCCCAGGGCCCCAGCCTCAGTCACACCCCATCTCATACTTCCTAACCGATGAGAAGTTTTAAAAAAGTAGTTGCAGAGCCTGTTGGAACCAGCACCAAATCTGTGTGTTTTCTCAAATTATTGAACTAGAAAGAAATGAAAACATCAAAATACTCTTTGTATCAGGCTTGAATGGAGCGGCTGCCTCCCTCAGCCCAGGCCTCTCCTGACGGGAATGATGAAGCGGTGGGGAGACAGCGGATTGAAAGAGAAGTCGGCTCAGCGGGGAAGCTCAGATTGCCTTCCCGGACCACAGGCTGGGAACCAGGAGAGGAGACTGCGAGATTGACAGGTGAGGGGAGGGGAGTGGGGAGGGGAGAGGGAGGAGGGGAGGGGAGGGTGCCCTGTGGGGATTGCTGGGGCACAGAGCAGCACTGTCCTCTGCCCTCAGTGTGAGATCCCGTGCCCACACGGGCGGGGGGTGGGGGGTGGGGGGCAGGCCAGCCAGAGCCCGCGGCCCACGGCGGGGTGAGGACACCAGGAGCCACAGCCACGGGGTAGGGGGGCGGAGGGAGGTGCCCGGCTCAGAAGACAGAAGCAGAGGAAACCCTCAGCCCTCGAGGCTCCCTGACAGCAGGGCTGGCTGGGGTCCCAGCCTTGGGACAGACCTGGCCTCAGATGGACCGACAGGCTCGGTCACCCCTGGGTCGGGAGAGCCCCTCGCAGACGGAACCCTGTGGCTGGAGTGCCCTGCTCCCCAGCAGGTGCCACGGGCTGAGCACCCGCCCCGGCATATTCACCCCACACCCTCCTCTCACCTCACCGGTCACCTCTCCAGATGCACCCCCCGCCCCGAACCCCAGCCCCGTCCCCAGCCCTGGCCTGAACCTGCCTCCAGCTGAGCCCTAGAGGGACCCGGGGTCTGACCCCCGCACCCTGGGACTTGCTCTCTGCTGAGTGTTGTAGACACCCCTCTGGATTCTAGTGCATTTCCTGAGAACCGCCCCGTGTCACAGGTGGGGAACTGAGGCAGGGGGCGGGCACAGAGCCTGCAAGAGGCCAGACCCCCGCCTCCGCTCTCAACACCCTCCTGCCCCTGGTGACGTGTGAGCGTGTGACCCTGAGTGCCCAGGGGGCCCATCCCCCTGGAGGGAGGGGTGGGGAAGGGCGTCCCCTCTCCTGCAGGGAGCCCTCTCGGCCCCAGAAAGGAAGGCACTGGGGGTCCCCAAAGTCTGATGGCAGCACCAGAGCGCACGGCAGCCTCGCAGGAGAGCTGATTCCCTCACGCGAGAGCTGATTCCCTCGGTTGTAATGACTGGAGGAGCTGCTGGCTTCTGACTGAAGCGTAATTACCGGGAGACCTCCGTGAAGTAATCCACCAGATAATTACACGGTGGCGGTGGGGGTGCGTCCTGCTCTGGAGGTAGAAAGGCAGCATTTAATTTCGAGGGGCACACCTAATCCTGTAATTACTCAGTACAGTCCCAGGCTCGCGCCCACCCGCCTACCCGGGGCGGCTTGACCTGCAGAACCACAGCCAGTAAGACCTCTTCCCAATGTGGAATCAGGGCTGCGGTGTCAAGGGGGCCTGCGGTGGCGCTGGGGGTAACACTGGGGCCTCCCCGAGCGTCTGCAGGGAATCACCCTTGGAGCCAAGAGCACAGCAGGAAACAGGCAGGATGGGAAGGAGAGCCTTCCTCCGTGTGCGAGAGGGAAGCCTCCGGAGCCTGGGAGTCCGGAGTTCCGAGCATGCTCACAAGTTGGGGCATTTCCGGCCCTGAGACCCGCTTTCTTTGTTCCATGGCTGGCGGGGGGGGGGGGGGGGGGGGGGGGGGGTCGCTGAGCCACGTGCACACACGTCTTATCACAAGTAGAGCTCCTAACAGACACCCCCAAGCAAAGGCTTTGAGACCAAACCCCACAGCTCATCTCCCGCGGTCAGGCGGGTGCTCGGCCCTAGCTGGGACTCGCCCACAGGGCAGGTGACGCTGCCGGGGGCCCCAGCCACGCGTGTCTCGTCCCCCGCAGGCCAGCCCAGCCTGCCCCCGGGGCAGCTGGGCCGGGCAGGAGCCGCGGTGGACGATACAGGCTTCCTGAGACCCGGACGGGGAGCGAGAGCCCCGTCACCTGCGTTATGTCCACGGGCCAGAGCGGGTCCAGTGGCCCGGGCTGCCCCACGTGCCGGGAGCAGGGTGCAGAGGGGTGAGCGCGGGTCCTTGTCTGTAACCTTTCCAGTGCGGCCTGCCTCCCGGGGTTACTGCAGGATTCACGGACCAGGCTCATAGGGCTCTCGGCACGTGCACGTGTGCAGGAAAGCGGAGGCTCCTTCCTGCTGCCCGACCCCCAGGCCGCGGCCTACTCTCTGCGGAGGCAGACGCGGAGGAGGCCGGGCAGCCTGGATCTGGGGTGGAGTTAGAGGCAGGGTCACGGAGGCAGAGGAGGCGGGGCGACCTGGATCTGGGGTGGAGTCAGGGGCAGGGCCAGCGTCTGCGCCCCTACCCAGCCTGCCTCTAGCTACCGCCGCGTGACCAGCAGGTCGCCCCTCTGAAGGCCCAGGTGTCTAACCCTAACCCTCCACCGGGCAGCTCGGGGACGCCTGGAGAGACTGTTCCCGGTCCTGGCCACTGTCTGCTTCTTGTTCCCAGTTTATCAGTTTATTTTTGGCTACAACGGTTTTCTCTGGTTGCAGAGAGCGGGGCTACTCCCTGCCTGCCGTGCCTGGGTTTCTCGTGGTGGTGGCTCCGCTTGCTGCAGAGCTCGGGCTCTGGACTAAGACACAGGCCCCACAGTTGCTCTGAGGCAGGTGGGGCCTTCCCGGACCGAGGATCAGACCCGTGTCCCCTGCACTGGCAGGCAGGGTCTTGGCCTCTGGCCCACCAGGGGAGTCCTGCTGCGGCCTTCTTAAACCCAAGCCTGGAGAATTGTTTAGTTCTACTTTCTGTAGGTTCTACAGGATACAGGAAAAATACTTTCATTTCCCAAATACGGCATTATTATATAATACGGAAATGCTTTGTTAAGCCAGGTGTTTCCTCATGGAGATTCTGGTACATTCTATGCTCCACATCCCATCCTGCCCTCACCCCCTCCCCCAGCCTCCGTCTCCCCCTCCCCAGCCTCCATCTCCCCCTGGCCCCCATCCCCTGCCAGGCATGTTCCCCCCTTCCCCTCCCAGGTCCCTCTCCCCCAGATATCTTACCCTGCCCCCCGCGCCCCCCGACCCATCCAGGCCCCGTCTTCCCTGTGAGGGGCCATGTCTCCTGTCTCCCTGACCTGCTCTCCATCTTCAGCCCACTCTGCCTGACCGAGGTCTCTGGCCTTGGGCCCCAAGGCCTGGGGTCCCTGACCCACAGGGATGAGGGACCTGGCCATGCTGTGCCCTTCCCTCCTCGGGGACCTGTGGGGCTCAGAACCCCCAGCCCGCTCTGGCTTCAGCCTGGGCCCCCCGCCCGCCCACTGCAGTCAGGCCTGGCCGCTTCCCTCGGGCCACAGCCTCACATCAAACCCGTGCTCATTAAGAGGCGCCGTGTGTGCCAGGGTGACATCTTTATTCGTGCGCCCGGAGACTTCAAAGCCTTCAGGAGATCTCCTCAGTGGATTAGACATGAAAAATGTTGGAGATGAGACAAGCAAGAAAGCAGACGGCCGCTCCGGGCGTTAATTAGGCAGGGGGTGGGTGCGCCAGCTGAGGTGAGGGGCGCAGGGCAACCTTCTTAGGGCCGAGGAGTCCAGCCTGCCGCCGGCTCGCTGCAGCCACAGTCTCGGGGCACCTGGAGGTCAGAACCTGCCCTCCCACAGGCCAGGCCTTTGTAGGTGGGACGAGGCTGGGCCCTCCAGGGACGCCACTCTACAGCCAGGGTCCCCTGCCGCCTGCAAACGAGGACTGATTCCCAACCATGTGGGTCTGTGAGCCCGTGGTAAGGAGGAGGAAGGTGGCTCGGGCCACCCCAGGAGCTCCAGGTGGCCAAAGGGGCTCGAGGCTGGGGGCCTGGGGGAAGGCAGGCCGTCCTCTGCTCACGGCTCCCCACAGGGCTCCCCCTGGAGATAAAGCAGGACGGGGGCTCAGGGGTCTTCAGTGTGGCAGTGGGGTCACTCTTAGGGCTTCCAGGATGTGTGGTGACCCCGGGGAGGAGCTAGGAGCAGTCAGGAGCCACAGGCCGCAGTCCTGGTGGGAGACGCAGACGTGAAGCGGGGGAGCCCAGAGGAGGTGGGGGAGGGGGCGGGGCAAGCTGGGCCCCCGAGGGGAAGATGCAGAGGAGAAGCTGGCGCAGAGCATGCTGAACTCAGTCCAGGAGGGGCCCAGCAGCCTCCCAGATCTTTAGGTGAGATGCTGAGATGGGAACCTCAGGCCCGGAGCCCATGGGGAGCATCCACCCGAGACGTAGGGTCGGGGCTGGGCCAGGCTCTCACCAGTGTCCTGTCCCCAGGGAGACTGTCTCAGGCCTTGGGGGCCTGGGCCTCCACTGGGGCTGGAAAGGGAGACGTAAGGAGCCATGCCCGAGGGGTGGGGGGCCCTGGGTCTGACCCTGAGAAGCAGTGGAGCAAGGACCCTGGGAAGGACGACCGTGGGGGCTCGGCGGCCACGGGGGACCCAGGTCCAGCCCTGGAGGACCACGTTTCTCCACAGGCCGAGGTGCTCACGGACCATCCTCCCGGCTTCACGCGGCCCCCGCCTGTAGCCAGGGGACGGTGGACGCAGGGCCAGGGGCAGGCCTCTGGCGGTCCCCACCAGCGTTCCCCAGAACATTTCCAAGGGGAGACGTCAGGGCAGAGGGCAGCTGAGAAGGGTCGTTCCTGGGCCCTCGGGCCTGCGAGACAAGAAAAGAGAAGGCCATCTAAACGCGCCTCTCGCCGCCAGGTGGGCTGGGCCAGTGCAGCTATTGATCGGCCCGTTTGGGGTATCGGCTCTGATTATGTGTGTCTCCTGGGCGACCAGTCTCATCAAGGGGCAGCTTTAGGGTCTCTTGGCAGGGGGTGCTCGTCCAAGGCCCCTGCGTGGGGGGAGGTGTGTGAGCTGTGTTGCATCTGAAAGTATCAAAGGAGAAAGAGGAGGAAGTCTGCAAGAATTACAGGCGCCCCAGCTGGAAGGGCTCTATAGCCACGCGCCCCCACCCCGCCCCGCAGATGCGTGCTTGGACCCCAGCTGGGGCCCTCGGCCTGCGAGCAGAGCAAGCCAGTGGCGGGGGGCGGGAAAGCGCGGCAGAGACCTCTCCGACTCAAACTGAGCTGCTTCCCTTTGTTCAGGCCCGGTGCTGTCTGTAATTAGAAAATAAATTACTTTGCCTCAAAGAAGCACGCTTGGTCCTAGCAGCAGGATAAGGGGATCAGAGGCGAGGAGCCATCCACAGCCTGACGGGTGCAGAGCCAGCGCCTATCAGCCTGTCCAGGCGGCCGAGGCCCCGACGAGGTGAGGGGGCAGGGGTCCGGGGCGGGGTTGGGGAACAGCGGCTGGGCTCCGGCTGACCCTCAGAGTCTGCAGAATCCGGGAATCCTGGAGGAGATTCTGGGCCTCCTCGTCCCCTCCCCTTCTGCGTGTGAGGTGACGGCATGGGCCCAGATGTCCTGCAGGGCAAGCACCCCCCCCCCCCGCTGGGGGCTGCCTGCGGTTATCACCCCCCAGCCTGTCTACCTTCACCCACCCTCTCCGGCCACTCACCCCCACCCCAGGCCTTTTCCCTGCCTTCCCTCTTTCGTGGAGACGTCCCTACCCCAGGGCCTCTGCCCTGGAAGTCTCTACTCTCGGGGTCCCTTGCCGAACACCCCTCCCTCATGCTCCCTCCAGAGCCCACGTCTTGGTCACTCGAAGACAGATGCTGCGACTTCTTCCTGTGCTGTCTCTCCCGTCCCCCCAGATATGCTCAGCCTGGGGCTCCCAACTGCAGACCCGGGGTCCCCGGGGATAGCCCTAGCCTGGAGTTTACTTCCCTGGGTCTTACCCGCCTTCGGGGCACCCCCAGCACTGGGAGGAAGAAGCGGGCATGGAGGGGCTCCTTGGAGGCGCCTCGGGCCGGGCAGACGTTCCCCGAGGCAAGGGGACTCGGGGGATGATCCGGCAGGAAGATGGTCTGTGGGGAGCCCCTGCAGGCCCGCGGCAGAGACCCACGCACCCAGAGAGGGGAGAGGCTGTGGACACGCTGATGCCCCACGTGCCTGCACACCCTCACCCAGGTGGGAAGGTCCTGGGCTTGGGGACCTGTGGGGCCCCTGGCAGTTACAGCCATCCCCCACCCCAGGAGGGATGACCAGCCCAGCGAGCTTCAGTCTCGCCAGGCCTGTGTAGCGTCCACGGGGTTCAGACCCAGCACGTGGCCGGGCTCACACATTTCTCACCGTGGCCTTCAAGTTGCCTACAAAGTCTTTCTGAAGGTGGGTGAGGGACTGACTCCGACATGACCCCCAGGTCTGTAACGTCCACCTGCTGTTGGAGGGCTGAGATCGCCGTGCAAAGCGACCTGCGGAGGAGGCACCCCCAAGGCTACTCGCCCCAGAGGTGACCACATCCTGACGTCCAGCAACCCAGAGGCTTTGTTCTGGCTTTTGACCTTGAGGCCTCTAGCGAGGGGGTACCCAGCCTCCGGGGCCTGATGCCTGCTATGTGAGGTGGAGCTGAGGTCACGACGGTGCAAATAAAGGGCACAGTAGATGCAGCATGCTTGAGTCATCCCCAAACCTCCCCTCCTCCTGGGTCCATGGAAAACCTTCTTCCGTGGTTTCCGCCACGGAAACCCGGTCCCTGGCGCCCGAGAGTCTGGGGATGGCTGCCCCAGCGCGTGCCTTTCTCTCCATCAGGGCCGACGTCGTGAGCTTGGATCCGTGCCCTCAGTGGTCAGTTCTCGGGCGTGGCCCATCCAGGCTCCTGGGCATCTAAGGCGTTTCTGCTGTGCATGGCCCCCAGCATGGACCTGCCAGCTCGTGGGACAAAGGGGAGTCTGCGTGGTGGGCAGCAGCTCTCAGCCGCTCGGGGTGGGGTGCGGGCTCACTGCTCCCACCCCCACAGCACCTGCAAGGGCGGGGGGCGCCCCATGCCCCCCTGCGGGGTCTGCCCTGCGTGCGGCCTGCAGAGGTATGTGGTCACTCAGTGGACCCCACCTATTCTACTCCGTACCTCCATGCTGACAGCACAGGGTAGCTGTTCACAAGTATTTGTCGTGAAAGGCAAGAAGGGGGTGGGGAAGGAGGAGGGACAGGGAGGAGCCCCGGAGGCCAGCGGATCCAGCAGGCACCGGCCAGCCCCCAAGAATTCCACAGGCAAAGAGCAGAACAACCTGGGCGCTCTGACAGCTCCTGCTGAGATGGACGAGCCCCTGGAGGCTCGGCAGGAGGCGGACACCTCAGGACCAGCGCAGCCTCGCGGGAAAGGAGAATGTGGAGGACAGAGACGCGTCCCGAGACTGCCTGTCTCAGGCTGGGGGACGGGCCGGGAGCTGCCTGGGGAGGTCACTTGGAGGGCCAGAAGATGCAGGGCAGGAGGCCGGCTGACCCTTGCCCCCACTTTCTTTGGGGGCACACGAGCTCTGAGCAGGGGGGACAGAAGATCAGAGGGGCCGGGGAGCCAGGAGGCGCCACGGGGCAAAGGCTGGTGGGCGCATGTCTGGCGTTTGAGGGTGCTGCTGTCGGCCGAGGCTGGCGGCTGAGAGGACAGAGCCGTCATCCCAACACACACGCTGCTCGGTCGCTCAGTCATCAGCATCTGCTCGCCTCTCTCCACCTGCTGCCTCAGGCCCTCTGCATGGCGGCTCGGCGCACAGAGATCCTTAGACCCCCTTCAGAGACGGGTAGATTGAGGCATAGGGAGGTCACCCCAGAGAGCGAAGGGTGGGAGCACCCAGCAGTCCCGCCTGGACTCCCTGTTCTCAGACCCTCGCAAAAAAGTTCAGTGGATCCTGATGTTTTTCTTTTCTCTAACATTTTAACGCTTACTCCTTGGAAGGAAAGTTATGACCAACCTAGATAACATATCAAAAAGCAGAGACATTACTTTGCCCACAAAGTTCCATCTAGTCAAGGCTATGGTTTTTCCAGCGGTCATGCATAGATGTGAGAGTTGGACTGTAAAGAAAGCTGAGCGCCAAAGAATTGATGCTTTTGAACTGTGGTGTTGGAGAAGACTCTTGAGAGTCCCTTGGACTGCAAGGAGATTCAACCAGTCCATCCTAAAGGAGATCAGTCCTGGGTGTTCATTGGAAGGACTGATGCTAAAGCTGAAACTCCAGTACTTAGGCCACCTCATGCAAAGAGTTGACTCATTGGAAAAGACTCTGATGCTGGGAGGGATTGGGGGCATGAGGAGAAAGGGACGACAGAGGATGAGATGGCTGGATGGCATCACCGACTCAATGGACGTGAGTCTGGGTGAACTCCGGGAGTTGGTGATGGACAGGGAGGCCTGGCGTGCTGCGATTCATGGGGTCGCAAAGAGTCGGACACGACTGAGCGACTGAGCTGAACTGAACATTTTTTAGCTTTATTAATTTTATCTCTGGCCATGCTGCGTGTTTGTTGCTGCACACTTTTCTCTCGTTGCGGAGATCGAGGACAGGGCTTCTCCTTTGTGGACACCAGCTTCTCACGGCAGTAGCTTCTCTTGCTGTGGTGCACGGCTCCGGGCACACGGGCTCCGGGCACACGGGCCCCGTATTTGTGGCTCCATAGTTGTGGCTCCATAATTGTGCCCCACGGGCTCAGTTGCTCCGTGGCACGTGGAATCTTTCCTGACCAGGGATCAGACCCATGTCCCCTGCATTGACAGGTGGATTCTTAACCACTGGGCCAACAGGAAAATCTTCTAACATTTTTTAATGTTAAAAATAAAGGGGGAAAAATCTAGTTTGGGTAGACATTTTAATTCACTGATTCTCCTTAGTGAAATATAAAATGAAAAAAATAAGCACAGAGGATGTGCTTATGAATGCTGTGGTCAGAGGAGAGAATTAATGCGTAAACATCTGCCATTACAGCCAACAGACAGAGAATGTGCTGCTGGGCTGAGGGTCACGGAGGGTCCATAAAGCATCTTTAGAAGCTGACCTGGTAGTCAGGGTGCAAATGTCAAAAATGTCTAAACAGATCTCTTAGAGACAAAAGTCCCGACCACAGTATAATAAAACTAGAAATGAACGCTTCCTAAAAATAGAAAATTGGAGATTTAAGACTACTGTCATCGATAACATCTAGGTCAAGGAGAAAATGAAGCACACAGCAGACGCCGTAGAAAACAATGGCAGCTCAGCCCCGTGAATCAGAGCCTCTGGGACCGCCCCCACCCGAAGGCTCCCCCACGACCGTCAACGCTTCTGCTGCCAGAGACCCGCTCTCAACAGAGAGCACAACAGATGTACTTTCCACCTCAGATCCTTAAGGAGAGAAGAAGCCCCGAGGAAACGGAAGAAAGGAAATAATAAAGATAAAAGCAAATAAATAAATTACAGAACGTAAAATCATTGGCAGTAAATAAACGCCAGACCTGGTTCTTTGAAAATAAACTAGTAAAAAAGAAAAACCTCCTACAAACCCAATCAAGGAAAATTCTGTTATGTGTGGAGCCTTCCCACTTCAAATTCAGCGCTCGTTAATTCTTTAAAGGCGGTCAGATTATTAGACCAGGAAAAGCACAGACTCCGCTAAGGCCGTGGGGTGGGGAGGTTCCAGCCAACATACGCGGGACAGACGTCCGTCTGGGATGCCACCCGGGGGACAGGGGACGTGAGGTCCCAGCCTCCCGTCAGGGACACCCGATCCCTGGGAGGCGTCCTCCAAGGCGTCTGGGGGCCGTTGTCCAAGGTCCCGAGTGCTGGAGTGGGTGGGTCCCTGCGGCCCTGAGCCCATTTCACAGGTGTGAATGGTGAGGTGCGCAAGCCAAGTGATGTGGAAGCCCCCAGCACCGGCCCCTCTGTGTCCCGGGAAATGGCCTCCCATCCCACCCTCTCTGTCTCTATTCCAAATTTCCCTGGTTCTCTTTTCTGATGAATGTCTTTCCCACGTTCCTTTCTTGTTTCTAAGCAAGGAGGCCGAGGTCTCAGCAGGTCTGGGTGGAGCACGCTCAACTCCAGTTGCTGAGTGAGGGCCCCGCGCCCACGTGCCTCTCTCAGAACGCGAGTGGAGTGGTCGGTTTTATCATCACTTTGATGCGTGGACAAGGTGAGTTCACAGCGCACGCAACCACAAGGATCACGCAAAGTGGCCAAGTGGAGAGTGTCTTTTCTCAGCCAGATCTGTTGTAGGCTGTGTCCAGGCGTGATCGGCTGCGGCTTAATCCTTCCTGGACTTGGGTGACCGTTTCCTTCCCACGTTAGGGAGGTTTCCATCTATTCTCTTTCCCCATGTGTTCCCAGGCCCTTTCTCTCCCTGCCTCCTCCTGACGCCCCTAATGCGTGCATCAGTGCCCTTGCCATCGTCGGAGGCCGCCCTCGCTTCTCGCCTGCCTCCTCCCTTTGCCCCACAGCAGTGGCGTCCGCTGCTCTGGCTTCCATCCCTGTGTCCCGCCGTCTCCTGCGGTTCCTCCCAGGACTTTTTAACTTCAGTTATCACATCCCTTGTGTCTTCTCTTTGTTAGAAACTTCTGGCTTCTCCCCTGTGCGTCTTTCTGCCCCGAGTCCCAGGTCGTCTGCAGTCAGCGCTCTGAAGCCCCGCGGCGGGCGGCCCGTCCCGCGTCACTCAGGTCTGCTGCTGGGGTCTGTCCTGCTCCTCGTCTGGGCCGTGCTCCTCTGCCGGCTCCTCCTGTCCACATGGGGTCTGTCCTGCTCCTCGTCTGGGCCGTGCTCCTCTGCCGGCTGCTCCTGTCCGTGTTGCAGTTTATTTTCCGTTTCTTGGTTCGGTTTCTGGACCTGGGCGAGCTGGGAGTGTCCTGGGCGTCCCCTCTCCCCGGGCGCTGACGGGGGCTCTGGCGGGCAGGTGGGTGGCCCAGCCCCCGCCCTGTGTGGCTGCTGCTGGCGAGTGGGGTCTGGTCACGCGGCGGCCGCTTCCAGAATCCTAGGGCCTCCGGCTGGTGCCAGCTCACTGGGGGCAGAGTTGGCCCAGGAGACTCGGCCGCGCCCACCCCCTGGCGGGGAAGCCAGGCCTGGGGTGGTGGTGCCCCCTACAGGCAGGCGGAGCTGGTCCTGGAGTGGGGGACCACTGGGGAGGGGGGCGTGGCTCCCTATAGTGGGGTGGGGGGCCCGGGGGATCCCGAAGCTTGCTTTGGCTGCTAGTGTGCAGGGCTGGGGCCCAGCTGGTCCCAGGGGTGGGGGGCGTCTGGGTCTGGTCTGCTCTGGATGGGCCAGGTCAGGTGGGTGCAGGACTATGGTTTCCTTTGTCTCCCTCTGGTGGGTGAGGCTGGCCTAGTGGCCCCACAGGTGGACGACGCTGTGTCCTGGCCGTCTGGTGGGCAGGGCCGTGTCCACCAAGGGGATCAGGGGGGTCTCAAGGCGGCCTGTCTGCTGCCGGCTGGGGCTGTGACCCCGCCCCAGGGCTGTTGACTGAGTCTCCCGGCTCTGGATCTGACAGGCCCGGATCTCAGCCCAGAGGCTGTGTTCACGGGGCCAGTGTGTGTCCAAGCGAGCCCCGGCCGCCCCGTCTCTGCAGGAGACACTCCATGGGCAGCAGGTAGGTCCGGCCCAGGCTCCTGCCCGGCTCGGCACGCGTGAGGTTCTGTGAGGCCGTGTCAGTGTGAGTCTGTGAGTCTCTGCCTCACGCCTTCACAGCCAGATGCTCCGGGGGCCCCAGGGTCAGACTCCCACATGGGGAGCAGGGTGGGCTCCCAGCGCTCACTCCCGGGGGACGCTCTGCAGCGTCACCTCCCCTCAGGGTGTGGTCACCCACCGGGAGCGCAGAGCGGGACTGTACCCCGGGTGCCACTCCCACGGTCCCGTCACGGTCCTCACGCGGTAGGAGAAGGGGCGGGAGGGGACGGGCAGGCCCCAGGTCTGTCACGCCCGTGGCCTAGCCGCCCGGTGAGGGTCCCCGGGTTCACGCAGGAAGGAGCTCAGGCACCAAGTGCAGGGGAAACGAGCAGCCTGAGACCAGGGCCCTGCAGGGCACGGTGCTCGGGGCGTGTGAGCCGGGTGACTGCACGGCCTGAGTGGCTGGGGGTGGGGGGCTGATTCCAGCTACTTAGGGGAGGGGCTGGCATTTCCAGGACTTGGGCCACCGGCCTCTGTCCTGGCCATCGCGGGGCCGTCATCCAGCTGACGTGTTACCGTGGGCGGGAACAAGGTTCGAGGTTGGCTCGTCTGCCCTCTCAGGTCTGGCCGTCGGTTCTAACCCGTGTCAGTCGCGTCCTGTTCGTCTCGGTGGCGGAGTCCTTCTTTACCGGGTGTGCCCTGCGCCCTTCCCTCCTGTTTCACGCCTTTCTGTCTTTGGTGCGGACGGTCTTTTCTGCTTGGTTCTGGTCTTCGACGATGGCTCTTCTGCGGAAGGCTGTGATTTTGGTGGGCCCCCAAGAGGGGCTTGAGCCAGGCTCCTCTCAGTGTACACCCAGATTCCAGGTCACACGTCATTGTGAGCCGACGGTCTCGTGTATTTCACTTCTTTATGTAGCTGAGTACATTTTAGGAGGGGATGCGATGCTGGTATTATGTCACTTACAACTTCCAGTGGACGAGAACCCAAATCAAGCTGGCTTAGGCAGAATATGGGGCTTCCCTGGTGGCTCCGATAGTAAAGAATCTGCCTGCGGTGTGGGAGACCCCGGTTCGATCCCTGGGTGGGGAAGATTCCCCTGGAGAAGGGAATGGCAACCCGCTCCAGTATTCTTGCCTGGAGAATCCCATGGACAGAGGAGCCTAGCGGGCTACAGTCCATGAGGTCACAAAGAGTCGGACACGACTGAGAAACTTCACTTTCACTTAGGCAAAATAAAACAAGGGACTTCCTGGTGGTCCAGTAGCTAACTCTGTGTCCCCAATGCAGGGGGCCGAGGTTCGATCCCTGGTCAGGGAACTAGGCCCACACGCCACAACTAAGAGTCTGCATGCTGCAATTAAACGTCTCCTGTGCGCAGCGAAGACCTGGTTCAGCCAAACAAAGAAACACAGAGACAGTGGGCCTCTCTCTCGGCTGGGCCCTGGGAGTCCCGGGGCTGCAGCAAGTCTGACGGCCTGGCCAGCGCCTGTGGGTCTGCTTCCTGGAGAAGTGGCTGGGTCTGGGGACTGCGGGGTCCCTCTGCCCACACAGGGGATGGTGAAGCTGGTGAACACAGGCCGCAGATGAGGCTGAGGAAAGCCTCCGTCTCCTGAACCCAGTCTCAGGATGCAGCCGGAAGGGCTCAGGTGTTGTGCGTGAGAGAGGGAGCCCTGATGTTTGAGTCCAGGTGCTGCCTGTTCAGACTTCTCTGTCCTTCCATCTTTCTCTGCTTTACAGGTTTTCATCAGAAAAAATGGCAGGAGAGTGGCCAGCTACGTTTGGTTTTAAATGATAAGGAAATGATACAGATTTTGCTGGTAAGGGCGGGGTTTGTCTGCCTGAACCTGAGACCCCTCCCCCTGCCTGGTGGGTGGGTGTCCCACTCGAGGGCTTCCTGTGCTGTCCCCAGGGTCTCAGGTGACAGGACAGGCCATGTGGCCAGACCCTGGGGTCCCCAGCTCTTTGCACAGGGCTGGTCTCCAGATGAGGGAGGGGGCACCGCAGCAGCCTGTCCCCAACAGCTGCCCATCGATTGCGCGAGAGCAAGAGGAGGCTTCGCAGGGTTGACCCAGGGGCTGGGGCCCGCACACACACCCGCAGCCCTCATCCTGCAAATGAGTCCTGCTTTGTAGCTCAGGAGTTGCCGAATGGGTTCATTGTGATAAGCCCACGGCAGGGGCTGGCTCACAGGGAACGTTCAGTGAATCGTTTGCTGACTGAGCGATGGGGCGGGTGGGGTGGGGGGCAGGGGGCAGGAGGGCTCTGGGCTCCAGAGTTTGCAGCCTCTGTTGGAGGGCAGCAGCTGAGGTCAGAGCGCGAGTGTGGGCTCCGGCCTCGAGCCAGCTGGACCGGGCTGCCTCTGATGATGCTCTGAATTCTTTCCTTGCAAACAGCAGAGTCTGTCAAACTGGCTGGAGTCCTAACCGCGGTGGGTCGTCTCAAACAGTGGAAAACCCTCTTGAGTCAAGGTGGGAGCACCCAGGACTCTCCCTCCCGTCTCTCTCCCTGGGAGCCCCAACCCCCCTGCCCCCCGAAACCTCTTGTCCTGAACTGGCGTGGCTTCATGACGTCCGCTGGTCCATGATGTGAACTCCAGAGTCTGGTCTCGGGTGCTCAGGAGTAAAAACGTTTTCTAGTGAAAGAGGGGCACCTGCCCTTTGTTTTCGGTGAAATTTCCCGCTTTTCGTTTTTTATGGTGTCTTTATAAGCATCTGCTGGTCAGTTACCTCTGATTCCTCATCTCTGCACAAGGCCTTGTTTTGTGGACGAGCTGTCCTCACGGGCACCGCGGAGGAGAGCCAGGCTCTCAGCCATGGCTGGCCAAGTGAGCACCTGTCTGTGCCCAGCAGGGTGATTGTCCCCTGGAGGTCTGGCCCCACAGAGGGTCACCCGGCCGCGTGGCCGGGGGCTTGTTGCAGCTGTGCGATCGTCCACCTGGGCCGCCACTGAGGTCAGTTCGCTGCTCTCAGGCCGAGTACACAGAAGACAAAGGTTCTGTTCCCCGTCTACCGAGGGTCGGGTCTTACAGGTACAGCTGTGGCTCTCCCTCAGACACAAGTACTGTGTCAGCTGCTTCTGGCTCCTCCGGCCGTGGGCAGTCGCTCTGCTTCCTCCGGCAATCCTGCTCAGACCGTATTGCTTTTTTCTGCTTCACCTATTTTTGTGATTTGATGTTTCAGCTAAATCCTCATTCTGATCAAGCTGGAGTCTGATTTTCTTGCTGTTTCGGAGAGATTTCCGTGAGATGGGTCTGTTTTCAGAAGTCTCCTTTGTATTTTTAAATTTTGTACCAATTTCACTTTCAATCAATGTCATCCAGTGCACGCATCACATTTGGGTACGGTGAGAAGACAGGTTCACACCTGGGTCTTGCGGGAAACACAGATTTCGAGGGAACAGTGTGGCTATTTGTGGAGCCTGGGCGACGCTGCTTCATCCTGGAAGCCGGCGGCGTTTCAGTGCGTGCCTGTTCCTATTTTCATGCTCTGGCAATCTGGCTTCCTAGTTGGAGAGCTCTAAACCCAACTTTAGTTGATTTATTCAGAAGCAGAGCTTGTTGAAAGGATCCTGGGGCAGCTCAGAGAATATTATAGGAAGATCTGCAGGGCTGCTTTCAAGGCTCCCCCTCCGGACACCGCTTCAGAAGCCTCCTGCAGAGCTGGGGCCACACCCCTAGTGCCCCCAAGTCCAGTCTCTGGGAGTCTGGGGGTCTGGGCTGTGTGCAGCTCTGAGCCAGGCTGGAAGGCGGGTGCTGGGGTCCCCGCTGCTTCCATGGGGCCGGCCTCCTGGTCCAGGGGGTGCCCATTGGCTGGGACGGTGCTGGCTTCTGTCTCCTTGACCGTCTCAGCCGCAGACCCCTCGCTGGGGTAGAGCCCCTGGCTGGGGCGTCCCCTGCCCCCTGCCCCCTGCCCTTAGCCCTCCTGTGTTGGCTTGGCCCACTCAGTCCCGCCCGTTCCCCACAGTGACCCTCTGGGGAGGAAGAGCCCAGCACCGCCCTGACAGCCACCTCCTGGCCAGACGCCACCCCGCAGGGTAACTCCCCTGCCTTTTCTGCCCTTTGAGGGGCGTGGAGGCCCTGCAGGACCTGGCTGGCGGGGTTCGCTCACAAGGGAAATCACATCCTTCCAGTGGGACTGCAAGAGGAACGAGCTGACAGCCAGCAGGGAGATGGGTAGGCTGAGCACGCGCTGGCCAGAGGTTGGAGGGGTGTGCGGAACCTCAGGGTCACTGGAGCAAGTGCTGTGTCCCCTCGGGTGCTCATCTCCAGATGCTGTGTCCCCTCGGGTGCTGTCTCCTGGTGCTCTGTCCCCTCGGGTGCTCATCTCCTGGTGCTGTGTCCCCTCGGGTCCTCATCTCCTGGTGCTGCATCCCCTCGGGTGCTCGTCTCCAGATGCTGTGTCCCCTCGGGTGCTCATCTCCTGGTGCTGCATCCCCTCGGGTGCTCGTCTCCTGATGCTCTGTCCCCTTGGGTGCTGTCTCCTGGTGCTCTGTCCCCTAGGGTGCTGTCTCCAGATGCTCTGTCCCCTAGGGTGCTGTCTCCTGGTGCTCTGTCCCCTCGGGTGCTGTCTCCTGGTGCTCTGTCCCCTCGGGTGTTTATCTCCTGATGCTGTGTCCCCTCAAATGCTGTCTCCTGATGCTCTGTCCCCTCGGGTGCTGTCTCCTGGTACTCTGTCCCCTTGGGTGCTCATCTCCTGGTGCTCTGTCCCCTCAAGTGCTCATCTCCTGATGCTGTGTCCCCTTGGGTGCTGTCTCCAGATGCTCTGTCCCATCGGGTGCTCATCTCCTGGTGCTCTGTCCCCTGGGGTGCTGTCCCCAGATGCTGGGTCACCTCGGGTGCTCATCTCCTAATGCTCTGTCCCCTCGGGTGCTCTCTCCTGATGCTGTGTCCCCTTGGGTACTCATCTCCTGGTGCTGTGTCCCCTTGGGTGCTTATCTCCTGATGCTGTGTCCCTTCGGGTGCTCATCTCCTTATGCTGTGTCCCCTTGGGTGCTTATCTCCTGATGCTGTGTCCCTTCGGGTGCTCATCTCCTGATGCTGTGTCCCCTTGGGTGCTCATCTCCTGGTGCTGTGTCCCCTCGGGTACTGTCTCCTGATGTCTCTCCCCTGGTCCCGCTGGGGCAGTGCTCTGATACCATGCTGGGGAGGTGGTGACAGTGCTGATCACCTGGGGAGAGGGGCACCTGGCCCCCAGTGCACACACATGGGCCCCCACCAGCACCAACACCCCACTCTGGCCCCTATCCTGCCCCGCCCTGCGTGCTTGGTAACCCACTCTCTGCTTTTCTGGATAAATTCCAACTGGATGTTCAACATGAAATAAAAATTAAAGGAAGAAGAAACCTAAGATGGTTCCAGTTTGGTAAGAAAATCCACCTGTCCCTGCCCAAGGAAAGCCATTGGGAGGCAGTACGCATGTTCACAGTGGTTATCTCTGGCAGGGGGTGCAGGCGACTTAAGTTTCTCTTTGTTTTACCCAGTTTCCTAGATTTTCTACAGTTTTGTAGAACATGTACTACTTTTAGAATAAGGGAAAAAACAGTAAAACAATAAATTTTTAAACAACAAAAAGTTTAAAAGTATCAACATCTGAAAATAGAGGCTTGCATCGCCAGTAAATTAAGGCACACTTGGTTCCTTGATGAAAGAACATTTCAGGTTTCAAAGGGGCTCACAGCTCTGTGAATAAAAGAGGCATGCGATAACTATTTGCTGAGACAATTAATAAATGAGTTCTCTCCGGGGTTTCCTGAAGCGCAGACTCCCCAGTGCATCTTAAATGAAACCAATTTACAGGACGTGATTGTCCCTCCCCACCACACGCGCTGCTGGAAGAAGACGGGCTATGGCTGGATGCTGGGTTCCTGCTCTGCCCCAGGGTTCAGTCGTGGGCCCCACAACACCCCCAGCTCCGTTTCCTTATCAAAAGAGGGGGAATCGCAGCCACTTGCCAGCCGGGCGCTTTCCTGCTTGTGAAAGGCCTTCTGGAAGTGTCCGCCGTGGCTCAGAGTGTCACAGTTGTGAGTCTTTAGAGACCCAGGGAGTAAAAATAGTTTCTTCTTTGTGAGTCGTGAACACCCAGAAGATTGCAGCCGCCAGCAATGCACGTCAGGGGGTCATCGCAGGCATCGCCCGGGGCAGAAAACCCGACCCCGCCTCTCGGCTCCTGCCGTGAGCGCACTCCAACTTTCACGCTGACCACGCCCCCTCTTTCCTGCGCACTTTTATCCTGTCAACGCCGCATCACGAGAACATGGTTGTTTACTTTGCCTGTTTTTTGTTTGTGTTTTGTTTATAATTTTTATTGGAGTATAGTTGTCTACAATGTTGTGTTAGTTTCAGATGTACAGCAAGTGGTTCAGTTATACACATACATATATTCATCCTTTTTCAGATTTTTACCCATATAGATTATTACAGAGTACTGAGTGGCGTTCCCCGTGCTCTTCAGCAGGTCCTTATTATGATAGATGTCTCTTTTCAGTGCTGCCTGTTTTTACTTTTGCAATATTATTTCCTTATTTGGCTGCCCCAGGTCTGGGTTGCGTCTCGGCTGCAGGAACTTTAGTTTCGGCGTGTTCAGTCCTACTGTGGGGTCCAGATCCCTGAGGGGTGGAACCCGGGCCCCTGTACTGGGAGAGCTGAGTCTTAGCCACTGGACTAAGGGAAGTCCCCATTTTTGCCTGTTTGCTCTTTTTAAAAATAGAATGGAATCGTAGTTTGCCTCCTTTTTTATTTGGCGTTTTTGCCCGGCATCTTTCGCGAGATGCATCCGCACTGCTGTGCACTCGTGGTTTGTTCACTGTGCTGCGGTGTTTGGCTGGGTCAGTACCCCTGGCTCACATCTGTTACCCTGTGATGGACAGGTGGGCTGTTTCCAGTTGGGGCTTTGCTGAGGGGGGGCCGGGACCCACTGACCTTCAGCTCTGCCTTCACACCTCCGCATCTCTTGAGCATGAATCTGACCCCTCACTGTCCTTGCAGACTGGAGTTGCTGTTGTGGTTCCGTTTGGTTTTGAATTTTTATTGTAAAGTATCATAACACCTCCCTGCCGGGGCAGGGCGGCTGAAGCCAGAGAGGCCCACCAGGACATCGGGCCACAGGGTACGAGCGGCAGGCCACTTCCCACGCTGGTGTTGCCCTTCCAGGGGGACAAGCGCTGCCTTTCCATGGCACTTACCGTGTGCAGGTGCCAGTCTGCCTGCTTGGCCGGCCTTAGCTCAGTAACACCAAGAATGGCTCTCTGAGGTGCGCACCCGTGTGACCCCCATTTTATAGGAGACGAAACTGAGCACAGAGAAGCTGAGACACTTGCCCAAAGTCATACAGCTGGTGAGGAAGGGAGCCTGATGGGACCCCATCCTTCGTCTTGGTCCCTCTGTCTCGTGCGCCCAGGCTCCCTCCTGCTAGGTGTGGCCAGTGGAGGGTGGAGGGGTGGGCGGGGCCGTGGGTGGGCGGGGCTGTGCAGTGTCCTCTCTTGTCATTGGTGCTGTGGGATGGGTGGGGCCGTGGGTGGGCGGGGCTGTGGGTGTCCCCTCCTGTCATTGGTCCTGTGGGGTGGGCGAGGCTGTGGGTGGGCGGGGCTGTGGGTGTCCCCTCCAGCCGTCGGCCCTTTGACAGTGGCCACGCCCCCCTGCACCACTGAGCTCCAGGTCTCGCGGGGTCTCTTTGGGGCACGTGTCCCATCATCTGATCTCCCCACAGCCAGCCCTTCCTTCCAGTCCCTTCTGGGTGAGGCACGTTCTATGCTCGCCGGTGGCCGGGCATGGGGGAGACTGGCTTGGCGAAGGGACAAGGGTGATATCTGAGAAGCAGCCCGAGGCCCCCAGGTGCAGGCGGCGGTGGGGGTGGGGGAGCTGATGAGGGGAGAGCGCCCAGGTAGGAGATGCAAAGCCCCGGGGCGGGCTGTTCTTGGACAGTCAAGACAGAACGTGGCCACCAGCAAGGGACGAGAGTGAGGGGAGGGTGGCGGGCTGGCGCCGCGGGGGTTCAGACCCTACAGGGCCCCGTCGGCCACTAGATGTGCTCTGGGATTCGTGGATGAGATAGAGGCAGGGCCTCGAGCAGACGGCTGCCTGCTGTGCTTGTTGAGGGCTCCATCCAGCTGTTGTCTGCAGAGCAAGAGTGGACGTGAAGGCCGCTGGGGGCTGGGCAAGGGGCCCCAGAGTCCATGGTGGCGGGCACCCGGGTGAATCAGCAGGGCCAGAGGACTCAGGCCGGATTCTTCACAGACTTTGAAAACGGGGCCGACAAGATTTGTGATTGCAGCAACAGAGTTCAAAATGGAGAAGGGAGCCTGTTTACTGACCGGGGGACGGCGGGAAGAGGAACTGGTTTTGGGAAGAGGGTCGGGAGAAGCGTGTCCTCCAGCTTGCTTGAGCCTCGTCCTGGGTCCTGAGTGGAGACACCAAGGTGAGTCAGGAGTCCTAGAGAGTCCAGCTGGAGGCGGGCTGGTCAGTGCAGAGGTGATATTTAAGACAGCAGACAGGGACTTGCCTGAAAGTCCTGTGGCTAAGACTCTGAACTCCCCATGGAGGGGGCCCGCGCCCCATCCTTGGTCAGGGAACTAAGACTCAGCACAACCAAATAAATAAATAGGCAAATAAATAAATATTTTAAAAAACTAAACAGCAAATAATATGGGTAGTTGTGGAGGTCCCCAGGCAGATTAGGGCTTTCCTGGTGGCTCAGTTGGTAAAGAATCCGCCTGCAATGTAGGAGACCTGGGTTTGATCTCTGGGTCAGGAAGATCCCCTGGAGGCGGGCATAGCAACCCACTCCAGTGTTCTTACCTTGAGAATCCCATGGACAGAAGAGCCTGGCCGGCTACAGTCCACAGGGACACAGTCAGACACAACTGACCAACTTTCTCTTCACTTCACTTCCTGGCAGGCTGACTGCGTGCTCATCTGTAGCAGGAGGGGGCCCCAGGCTGGTCAGGAAATAGGGAAAGGCCAGTCTGGGAGACTTGGTCCTTGACCCTCCCTTGTGGGTTCTGCCCACCCGGAGCTTGGCCTGTATCCCGCATCTGCACAGTTGCCCTCTGGCGTCTCACTGCCCGTGTGCCTTGCTGGGCATCCCAGGCCACCATGCTCCAGCTCCAGGGACTGGACAATTGTTGCTCAGCTCCGTGCTGAGGATCCCTACCCCTCAGTGTGACCAGGAGGGTCAATGGGAGGAAACCCTGGGATGCTCTCAGAAATGTCGGGAAGGAGGAGTCACTGCCAGCATAAAACAAGAGCACATAGGAGATGCAAGAGTGCAGCAAAGACCGAGCCGGACGTGCAGAGGGAGCGAGGCTGGCCCCGGATGGAGTGTCCACTCCCGTGAATTGCCCTCGACCCCCAGCACGTGTCTTCTGGGTGGGCTGCCTTGTGCTGAATTAAGTCTCACCCCATGTCCCTGCGTGGCTTCTCGCTGGTTGCACGTTTCTGGCGACTGTGTGCTTTGCTCCCCTGCGGTCTTTGAATGGGCTCAGAGTTCCCCCAGGAAGTCCAGCTCAAACGGACTGAGCTCTCTCCCTCACGGTCTCCACAGGCTCGCTCACAGCACCCTGCCTCCTGGTCCCCAGGTCCCTACAGTCAGACGTCATCACACGGGGAGCAAGGCTCATCCCAGTCACTTTCTAGCTTTGCCCCAGGGCGTGGTTCTTCATCTAAAATGCCCTGCGTGGGTCTCAAAGAGATACCCACACACCCATGTTCCCCACAGCATTATTCACAACCGCTAAAAGGTGAAACAACCCAAGTGTCTGACCACAGGTGATCAGTTCAGTTCAGTCGCTCAGTCGTGTCCGACTCTTTGCGACCCTGTGGACTGCAGCACGCCAGGCCTCCCTGTCCATCACCAACTCCCAGAGCTTGCTCAAACTCATGTCCATCGACTCAGTGATGCCATCCAACCATCTCATCCTCTGTCGTCCCTTCTCCTCCTGCCTTCAATCTTTCCCAGCATCAGGGTCTTTTCCAGTGAGTCAGTTCTTCACACCAGGTGGCCGAAGGATCGGAGCTTCAGCTTCAGCATCAGTCCTTCCGATGAACACCCAGGACTGATTTCCTTAAAGATGGACTAGCTGGATCTCCTTGCAGTCCAAGGACTCTCAAGAGTCTTCTCCAGCACCACAGTTCAGAAGTACCCATTCTTTGGTGCTCAGCCTTCTTTATCCAGGTGGTGGGTGGACACAGTGAGGTCCATTCACGTGGTGGACTGTGACTCAGCCTTTGAAGGGAGAGTGCTTGGACACCTGCTGCCACACGGACGAGCCCTGGAGCAGTGTGACCAGTGAAGTAAGCCTGTCACATGGGGAACTGGACTGTGATTAGATGGCAGATTTTATATGTTACGTGTATTCTATCACAAATAACAAAGAAAAACTCTTTTTTGGGGCAGTAGCATGTGGGATCCTTGCTCCTTGACCAGAGATCAAACCCACTCCCCCTTCCTTGGAAGCACAGAGTCTTAGCCACTGAACTGCCAAGGAAGCCCCATAAATAAAAAAAAATTTTAAGTATTTAATGCCTCGTGTCCTTCCCTGGTGACTCAGCAGTGCAGAATCCCCTTGCAATGCAGGAGACTCCAGTTCAGTTCCTGGGTTGAGAAGATTCCCCTGGAGGAGGGAGTGACAACCCACTCGTTCTCTTGCCTGGAGAATCCCATGGACAGAGGAGCCTGTGGGCTGCAGCCCATGTGGTTGCAAAGAGTCTGACATGACTGAGCGACTAAACCGCGACAGCACCCTCATCGAAGCTCATTTTTTTCATGCAAGCAAGGTTTCCAAACCTGCATGGTTGCCTTGAAAAAACCTTTCATTGCCCTTCGTGACTGACCCCCAGGTCCCCTGGGGCTGGTTTGCCATCCGACGACCTGGGATGTGGCGGCCGGTATCACGAAGACTTCGCCTTCCACGTGATGACAAGATCTTGCGGGACGGCCGTCCCCGAGGCCCACAGCCACTGGCGGCACCAGGACCCAGCCGGGGCTGCCCGGTCCCTGCAGCCCTGCCCCGCGCCCGCCGTGATGCACACCCAGACTTCCGGAGGTCCTCTCCCTGGCTGTGGCGGGTTGCCGAGGACTGGGGGTGTTGGGGGGCTCCCTGAGTCCCCTTCCGCTCAAACTCCCAGGCACCATTCATGCTTCAGAATTCGTTCTCTGCCACTTAACACGTTACTGTGTGCAGCGCTCTGTGCCATTAAACGGTCTGCAGCGTTCCTAATGGTTACCTGGCCTCTCTTGCATGAATGCCGAACAGATGATTTAATCATGTTTTTCCTCCAGATTGTGCTTGTTTCTAACTTTTTGCTTTTATAATTGCCCCTATAGGGAACACACTTGTACCTAAATCTTTATTCACTTAATTATTACCTTGGAAGAAATTACTGGAACTCGAATTGTTGGTTCAAAAGGTATGCGCGTTTTAAAGGCTTCTCATGCATTTTGCCAAATTGCCCTCCCAGAAACGTTCCGTAAACGTGCGCTCAGACCAGCAGGTTTGCAAGCCCTGTCCCCCTGCGCATCCCGACTCTGAGCCTCTGTTCTTTGTTTTCTTCATCTCTTGCCAACCGCACGACTTTTTTTGAAAAAGCATCTTATTGTTGTTTGCATTTGCATCTCTGTGATCGCTGGCGGTGCCAGCACTTGTCACGTATTTATTAGCCGCTTGTGGCTCCTCTTTGTCCGCGCCCTTTGTCCGTCTCTCGACGAAGCGCCCATCTTCCCCTTAATGATTTATAAAAGCGCTAAGTGTGCCTGCTCTCCTGACGGGGGCCCAGCTGCGTGGCCCCCTCCCTGGTTGCTATGCAGATGCGCCCGTGGCGGGACCAGTCTCCATGGCCACAGATGCCCAGGTCTCAGCAAGGAGCGGAGTGGGGGAAGCGTTGCCATGGCGATGCTACCCAAGCAGGCCTGGCACCCCTCCCGCTCGCTGCGCGGCTTTCCTGGCCGGCCCAGGCAGAGGCTTTGCGGGCTGTGGGGGTGGGGGAAGGTGGGGGAGCCCTAGAGAAGTTTCCTGTGTGCACCAAGGCAGGGCTGGTCACAGGGAGCCAGGCCACCCAGCCTCCAGGAGTCCACTGTTTAGATTATTTACCCATGAATATAGAGATGCGTGACAGACAGGAAGCTTCCTGTAGCAAAACTCGACAAGCATGCATGCCCCATGGCCAGACAGACGGTCGGCGATGCAGCGTGTGGATGCTGTATTAATAATGTCGGAACTACCTTGTCATCATGTACTAATAATATTGGAATTACCTTGTTATCGGCACAGTTGTGGCGCACTTTCGTGTGAAGTGCCTTCTTGTGAGTAACTTGTTAACCATGTAAAACATAGACTACTGTTTTAAACCCTTGTGGCGTGTTTCCATGCCTTGTTGAAGGTGAGGGCTGGGGGCTGAGTCCCTGGGCATTGTCCTCGGGGATCCACAGCAGCTGCATTGTCCAAGGTCCTGTCGTTTCCCCCTGGTCTGACCTTTACACGCTGTTTGGACTTTGACATGTACGTAGGTCCCGTGGACCCACAGCAGGCCTCACTTGGAGTGAGCACTCAGTGTGCCTGGGTGAGGCGGGTATGCAGCGGGGACAGGGCTGCACTCATCGTATTTATTAGAAGATGAAGCAGAAGCTGTTCATTGTCCCCAGTATCCATTCCCAACCCCTCTCACATGCAAACAGAACTAACTCTATAGACTTTCAGCTGGTACAGGGTTCCCAGAATAAAGGCTGTATTTCCCAGCATTCCTGGCAGCCGGGGTGGCCGTGTGTGTAAATGCCTCCCAGTGAAGTGTAAGCAGAAATGACCTGCAACTCTGAATATGTGTTTTCAAAAAGAGTCATGCTTTCCCCTTCCCACTGGCTGGAATGCAGATGTGATGGCTGGAGCTAGAGCAGCCACCTTGGACCGAAAGATAGTGAGCCACCGCAGGCTCATCACGTGTGCCTGGAGTTGGATGCTTGCTGGCTGTGCCGCAGCAAACCTCTTACCTCCTGGCACCACCCTGTTGTGTGTGTGGAAGGAGAATGGAATCCTCAGTGAGCCCATGTCAAACACAGTCTCGTTTTATCTGACAGTTCTATTGTGGAAGGGGGAAAAGAATCCCTTAAAACTACAGAGCATGGACCTTTAGAAGTTCTCAATTCTAAATTGGTTTCCCAGGAGGCCCAGTGGTAAAGAACCCACCTGCCAATGCAGGGGGCACAAGTTTGATCCCTGGATCAGGAAAATCCCCTGGAGAAGGAAATCATCACCCACTCCAGTATTCTTGCCTGGGAAATCCCATGGACAGAGGAGACCTGGTGGGCTACAGTCCAGGGAGTCACAAAGAGTCAGACGTGACTTAGGGACAGTAATTCTAAGTTAACTGGTTATGAACTCGTGTTCTACTCGCTTTGGGGCACAGTCTCCCTTCCCCGTGGTGGTCAAGTCCCCCTCCCTGGGGGCATCAGAGGCCACCTGGGCGTGGAGGCTTTCACCAGCACAGTCCACCAAGCAGGAGCACCTGCCCAGCTCTGCGGAGGAAGCCAGGGGGGCAGTGATGAGGCACCTGCCCAGCAGGGACCACATCACTGAAGACCTGGTGGGGCCCAGAAAACTCACCCCCAGCAGTAATGAGAACCGTCCACCTGCAGCATCGGAGGGGGGCTACTGGGCAGCCTGGACCCCCGCCCCCACCAGGCAGTGATGAGACGCTGCCCCTTCCCCCAGCAGAACAGCGGCAGAGGATGCAGCGAAGACGGAGGTTTAAATAAGGCCCAAAATCTCGTACCCTGAGCCCTGCAAAGTCCAGGCTTCAGTTGCAAATCACTGTTCATACCAAGATCCAGGAAGATCTCAAGCTGAATGCGAAATGGTGGTCAAGAGAAGCCAACCACAGCGGACACAGACGTCAGTGCTGTCTGCCAGCCATGCTCAGGCGGCCCTTACGAAACTCCTTCAGCAGTGAAGATGACTGAAGCAAATGGAACCGTGGAGAGTCTCCGAAAAGAAACCGAAGCTTAAAGAAGGACTGAATGGAGACTTTGGAACTGGAAAATACAGTAAGCGAAGTGTAAAACTCTACCAGTGGGCTCAGCGCCAGAACGGAGGGGACCTTAGAGATGAAGCAGTGAAAGTTACTCAATCTGAACAAGACAGAAAAAGTAGACCTAAAAAAAATGAGCAGGCCCGCTTTTCGACCCCTTGAACTGTAGCCCACCAGGCTCCTCTGTTTATGGGGATTCTCCAGGAAAGAATACTGGAGCGGGTTGCCATTTCTTTCTCCAGGGGATCTTCCCAACCCAGGGATCGAACTCGTGTCTCCTGTATTGCAGGCAGATTCTTTACCATCTGAGACACCCGAAAGGACCTAAGAAACTTAAAAAAAAAAAAAAAAAAAGGAAGATCTAACATTTGAGTGATCAGAATCCAGGAAGGGAAAAAAAAAGAAGAAGGAGAGAGTGGGACTGGAAAAGTTTTCCGAGAAAAGCTTCTCAAATTTGGCAAAAGACCAAAATCTACAGATTTAGGAAGCTGAGAAATACCCCAAAAGGATTAACCAAAAGAAATCTATGCTGAGATATATAGCATATTAAAACTTCTGAAAACTGAAGACAAAGTCTTGAAAGCAATGGGAGAAATGGCGTCTTAGGTATAGGAGAAAGACGATTTGATTGACAGCAGATTTCTCATCAGAAGCCGCGGAGACCAGCAGGAAACGGCAAACATTTTTCAAGCCCTGAAAGAAATGTCAGCCTGGAATCTTATATCCGGTGACAATATCCTTCAGGAATGAAAAAGAAATCAAGACATTCTCAGAAGAAAGAAAACTGAGAATTTGTCACCATCGCCATCAGACCTACCCTAAAGAAATTATTACAGTAAGTTCCCTAAACAAGAAGAAAAGGAGAAAAGCAGGGATCTTGGAACATCAGGAAAGAACACAAAGTGAACAAGAACACGGGCAAACACAACAGATCCATCGCCTCTTAAATATCCCAAGTTTTGTTTGACGATTGAGGCAAACGTTGTGCCCCTAGCTGATGTGATTCTCAGTGCATGTGGAGGAAATGTTTAAGACAATCACACTAAATAGGGAGTGGACACAGAGGGACTCCTGTTGCTATACTTCACTCCAACTGATAAAATGTCAAATAGATAAACTGTGATGTTACGTAATTATAATGTACACCTAGAACACCACCAAAATATGGAGAGATACAATCAAAGACACTAGATATAAGTCAAAATAACTTTGAGATAATTCTTATTCCGTAGTTACTTTTGGCCTGTGCTGGGTCTTGGTTGCGGCTTGGACCTTCCTCTGGTTGTGGCAGGTGGGGCTCCTCTCTTGCCGTGGAGCACGGGGTCTCAGGTTTCAGCAGTTGCGGCTCGTGGGCTCAGTAGCCGTGGCTCCCAGGCTCCAGAGCTCAGGCTCAGCAGCTGTGGTGCACGGGCTTAGCTGCCCCGTGCATGTGGGATCTTCCAGACCAGGGATCACACCCGTGTCTCCTGCGCTGGCAGGCAGATTCTTTACCACTGAGCCACCAAGGAAGCCCACATCTCTTAAAGGCTCAAGTGGCACACAAGAAGACAAGAAAAAGAAAATAGGAATTAAGAACAGAAGGAACAAAAAGACAAGAAAATTAAACAGCAGACGTAACCCTAACGTGTCAATAATCAGATTAAACCTAAACAGTCTAGTTCACCGATTAAAAGACAGAGACAGACTGCGTGGGAAAAATAGCCCCGCTCTGTGCCGCCCACTCACTCAAATCTAATGACACAGGTGGGCTGAAAGTCAGAGAAGGAAGCAGGCGACAGCACCCGGCGCTGGCGAGGACAGGGAGAACAGGAAGGCTCACCGGCCGCTGCAGACGGGCAGTTGCTTCAACCAGACGTCGATCCTACGACCCTGGGCACTCACGCCGGAGAAACCTTATCTTCCGTCCACACGAGACGCTGCACGCAGTTGCCTGTAGCAGGCGTTTCTATAGTCAAGAACTGCGAACAACCCCAACATCCGGTCCAGGCGACGGCCTCAGAGCCTGTGTCCCAGCGCCAGCTCAAGCGGCTCTCAAGGGCATTTCGCTGATTGAGAAGGCCGCACGCTAGGGATCCCACTTACAAGAAACCCCCCGTTTTGGGGTGCAGCTTGTGCGATGTTTGTTCCGCCCCCCGGGGATAGAGCCCGAGCCCCCTGCAGTGGAAGCTCAGAGTCCTAACCACCAGACCGCCCAGGGAGCTCTTGCAGGAACGCCTTGAAGGAGGAAGCTGTGAGTTGCTCCTGGGCCAGAGGTGGTGGGGGCTGGGAGTGGCGGGGGAGGGAGCGGTCCCTGCGATGGGGATGGTTCTGTATCTCGATCGCATATCTCGATCGCATGCCTCGATGACAAGGGACGGCAGCCTGCGGGCCCACGTCACAGCACATCAGCACACAGCCTCAGTGGTCACAGGAGGTGCTGCCCCGGGGGAGGCCGGGGAAGGGACGCGGAGGTGGCCGGGCCGCTTTACATTCCTGGAGCGGCTTCCTCTAAAGCCACCTTGCCGCTGCTGCTGTTCAGTCACTAAGTCGTGCCCGGCTCCTGGCGACCCCACGCACGCCAGGCTTCCCGGTCCCTCAGCATCTCCTGGACTTCGCCCAGACTCGTGTCCGTAGTCGGCGATGCCATCCAACCATCTCAGCCTCTGCATCCTTCTTCTCCTTTTGCCTTTCGTCTTTCCCAGCATCGGGGTCTTTTCCAGTGTGTTTATTTCAGATTAAATTGCAAAATGGTTTTCTTCACTTTCTGTCCGTGTGTGCTGGTCAGGAGAGCCCAGAGGTTTGTGCTTTTAGAGACAGTGAACAGTTTGCTGTTTCTCAGCCGTCAGTCTGTCTTGCTTCTGGGAAGGGAGCCACACCCTGGAGGCTCAGACCTGAGAGTCCTCCCCCCAGACTCCCTAGCTCCTGCCCAGAGCCCCTCGCCCAGCCTGGGAGGCGTTCCCTCTCACCAGACGGTGCTCCGGGTGGCACAGAGCCCCGGCATTCGCCCGCATTCACCGGTCATTTCCTCACGCCTCCCCCTCCCACCCCCACACTGAGCCTCCTGGGTGGGTGGGGCTGGGCTGGGAGCAGGGCGGGTGTCCGTGAGTCCAGCCCTTGCCCGCCCAGGAGGAAAGCGGGGGACGCGGGCCTTGTCCAGTGGAGACCACTCTCCCTCCCTGTCCACTCGCCTCACCCCCGCACGTCTCTGGCATGGCCCCCGTCTCACCCACCAAGCTGATAAGACCCTCCGCTGCTGCGTGATGGGAACTGGGGGTGGGGACAGTGGGGAGCAGGCCAGGGCCGCGGAGCCCCATGGCAGAGGCCCCCTGACCATTCAGACAGAAGCAGAGCCCACGAACTGCCCTCACACAGCCCCACAGGCCCTGGGGACACCCTGACACCCTCAGCTGACACCCCAGATCCTCGCAGACAGCCTTCCAGAATCACACCCACACCGATCACACCAAAACAATCACGCTCGCACACACACACGCACACACCCGCCCTGCACGCGCTGCAGACGGTCACGGGGCTGCTGCCACAGGCAGGTCAGCTTTGCGCAGACACGCCCGGGGCACACCAGGCACCCGGACCTGCTCACACACACACCCAGGGGTTGAGGTGGGTGCAGGGGGCTGCCATGCTGCCTGGCCCGGGGCTGAGACCAAAGGGACACCCAGAGAGGTGGCCACCAGCCCTGTCCACTCCACCCCCCACACCGCCACCCCGATCTCACGTAGCCTTCATCTGCAGGGCCACCCTCTGCCCGAGAGCAGGGCCTGCCCCTGCGAACCCTCAGGAGTGGAGACCCCAGGCAGCCTCACCGCCCCCCGCCCCCCTTACAGGAGCCCCGACTGGGTGCCTGGGACCCCGCCGTGAGGAAGGCGGCCCGTGTGTCCTGGCCAGGTGAACGCTCAATGGGGAGTGGACACGTGTGTGTGGCAGAGGTCTTGGGACAGGGCTGGCCGGGCAGCAGGGGGCCAGGGAACGGGGGGCGGCGGGCCTTTGTGATCAGGGTGTATCTCTGTTCTAACTGCAGCAGAGCCCCGGCAGGGCCCCAGCTGGGAGCTGGGGCAAGACCTGAAGTGGCCCCTCATCTCTGGATCAGGGTGCCTGGGCCCCCGCATGCTGACCCGGAGCGCCGGCAGAGGTCAGGCCCGCCGGGACCGGGTTGTGGCTGGTTCTCCATGGCGGAAGGTGTCCCAGGGCTGGGGGCTGGAGGGGCCGGAAGAGTGGTCACTGAGGACCCTGACTGCGGGCAGGGACCTTCTCTCAAAGACAAAGGGGCGTCTGCAGAGGGCAGCGGTCAGTGGGACCCCCCGGGAGACCAGAGCCAAGCGTCCAGGTGATGGGCCGGGGCAGGAGAGGACAGGACACAGGAGGACAGACAGACGGACGGGCCTGCGTGAGCGGCGGAAAGTCGGGGGTCAGGCCGTGCCCCGCGGGAGGAGCCACGGCCCGGCCGGCCCCACGTCTGCCTTGCTGTCTCCCCTCGCAGGCTCCCAGGTGCCCCGGCCCAGGACCCCCGGGGAGGACGGACGTCAGGGCTTCAGGGTGGTGGGGACGCCTGCCCAGGGTGCGGTCAGCGGGTGGGCCCCGTGGAGCCCGAGTCTCTCCCCACACCCCACAGGCCTTTCCCCAGTCCAGCCTCAAGGGTGAGCCCCCCGCACACCCCCGTACCCTGCCTCTGCCCAGAGCCTGAAGAGACAATGACGTCTGTCCCGGTGCCATTCGCCAAGGGGACGGAGTGGAGGGACACCCCCCTTCCTCGGCCGCAGGCAGAGGGTGGCCTGCGGGGGATCCGCAGCTTTCCGTCGTCCAGCAAGAGGGTGGTGGGCCCAGGCGAGGTTGCGGGGCTGGTGGGGCGGCTCCGTGTGTGTCTGGGGCAAGGTGGGGAGGCCCCGTGGTCCGGGGGTTGCTGGACGCCCAGGGCCCAGGAGGGCAGGCCGGGGGCTGGGCGAACATGTGCAGAGGGAGCGGATGAGCCACCTCTCCCCGCCCAGGCCCACCCGTGGGGCAGCGTGGGCTCCAGGCTGCCGTCAAGGGCCCCCTTCCCAGCCCCAGGGAGGCAGGAGGCACAGGCCTCACGGAGGCCGGAGCCCGGGAGTGCGATCTGCTTCCCAGTATTCACGCAGCCACAGAGATAAGGCACAAAATAATTAGTGAGCAGAGTGTATAATTAAGTGCTAAATTGTGTGTTTCAGACTAGCTGAGCTGTGGGAGTGTGAAGAGGAGAAGTCGCCCCAGGCTGAGGATGGGTTCTGGGTGCGGGCGGGGCAGAGTGGGGTTGGGGGGGGCATTGGGTGGTGTCATGAGAGGAGCCCCCACCCCCAGGGGCAGCAGGCAGGACCAGCTGGCCAGCTGGGTAGGCAGGGCTGGCCTCAGCCAGGAAGCAGGTTTCCCGAGCGCCTGAGTCTGTGTCCAGAGACCAGCCACAGGGTCTGCCCGGACAGAGGGACACACAGGCAGACGGATAAGAAAGAGACGTTGAGATGAGGCTCGAAGACCACTGGCTTCGAGCCTCCAAGCTCCAGGCCTGGGGGAGTCCTGTGCAGAGGGGCCCTCCCCATGTGTGTCCTACTCCAGGGGCCAGGAGGTGTGCGGCCACCCCGGGGCGGGGGGCTGGCCGGCGGAACATCCCCAAGAGGCCTTCGGAAGCAGAGTGTTCTGGGCTGGCTTCAGGCCGTGGGGGTCCAGGCTCGAGCAGACGGTGCCGGAGCAGGGGTGGGGAGGGGGATGGGGGGTTGAGGGGGTGGGGAGGATGTGGAGACAGGGCTGCGAGGTCGCTCTCCGCACCCTGGGGGCAGCCAGGCAGACACTGGGACCCGGGCAGCGTGCCGCTGGCACCGTGAGAGCCGGTGGTCCCCTTGGCAGCGCCGTGTTTGCAGCCGCGGCCTGTGAGACACATATCGTGACAGGCCCGTCCGCACCAGGGACAGAGCTGTCCCCAAGGGCACCGTCACAGCCAGGCACCACGGCACACCCTCTCCTTCCCACGCTCAGGCAAAGTGCTCTGACGGCTTGGCTGCCATCAAGGGAGCCCGGGGACAGGCCCCGCTCTGCAGTGGCTCCACATGCCAGCGGGAGGGACTCAGAACAAATTCACCCCCGATGGTATTTGCTGAGCACCAGCTGGGCCCCGGGCACCATCCTGTGGGGCAAACTCATAAAGCCACGCAGTGAAGGGGAGCGTGGCGGATGTGGTCAGGGCCAGGGTCACTGAGACTCGGGGGCAGAGACCCGAAGGAAGCAGGAAGGTGGATGGGGACCCCAGGGACGGGCCAGCATCCAAGCAAGGGACCGGCAGGTGCACAGGCCACTGGCTCTTCCCGGAGCTGCGTGGGGCCTGAGTGGCTCAGTACGCGTGAGTAGCAGCTGCCCGGCCCAAGCTGACCTGGGTCCCCCTCCCCCGGGGCTCAGGCCCATGTCCGTCATGGCCAGCGTCCCAGACCCTGGTGTGGAGGCCAGCTTCCAGAGAAGACCCAGCTCCAGGCCCCCAGCGGGGGTTCACTGGCCTGCGCAGCAGAGTCCAGACTGAGGTTGCCTTCCCTCCTGGGTTTCGGAGGCCTTGCGGTGGTCAGCTACGGAGAGTGGCAGGGGAGAGACAGACTGAGTGGGGGTGCGGGGCCCGCCCCCGCAGTCTCCTAGGGGTGTGCACCAAGGTGGGCGGGAAACACGCAGCTAGGAATCCGGGCTACTCCAGATCCCGCGAGGGGAGCATCCTGGGAAGTGGGGGGCTGTCCTGGGAGTGGGGCTGGGGGTGCTGCAAGCCCAGGGGGCCTTGGGGCTGGGGGGAGGGCCGAGCAGGAAGGAGCGTGGTCGCGGTCGGAGGAGGTGATGCCAGCGGCCAGGGCCTCTGCAGGTCGGCCAGCAGAGGGGGCGGGGTTTTATTTTCAGGTGACAGGAGCCCGACCCCCCCCCCCCACCCCGGGGGAGGGATCCCAAGGGCGCTTGTGTGGCCGGCGGCGGGCTCCCGCCCCCGACCCTGGGTCTGACTCCAAGCCCCAAACCCCCGGGCACTGAAGCCTGAAGCCAGGAGGGAGGGCCTGGGGGAGGGGCCGCGGGGCGGGGCCACGAGGTGGGCGGGGCGGGGCCAGGATGTGTTCCTGGGATGGGGCGGTGGGCCGTGCTGGGATCGCGGGTGTGGGGGGCGAGCTGGGATTGCCGGTGGGGGCGGTTGGGATACAGGTGCGGACACCTGGCTGGGATCGCGGGTGGAGGACCGCGCCGGAATACAGGTGGGGGCCGGGCTGGGATGGCCCGTGGGGGCGGCTGGGATATAGGTGGGGTGCGGGGTGCAGACACAGCTGGGGCTCTGGGGCCCGGGACGCAGCAGCTGAGGAGCGAGCTCCCCGCCGGTGTGATGCCGCCCCTGCCGGCCGCGCTGGGCATCGCGCCACCTGCGCTGCCGGGGCCGCGGGCGGGGGCCGGGGGTGGGAGCGAGACGAGGGGCTCCGGCGCGGTTTGCGAGGCGGGACGCGAAGCTGTGGCTCTTCCTGCCACTCCGGACAGCCGCTCCGCCCCTGGGTCTCGTTCGTTCTCTGCGGGACCAGCCAGGGTCGCCCCGTGGGGGTGGCGGCGCTGTCCCCGCAGGCCTGCGGGCTGCACGACCCCTGAGCCTCAGTTTACTCGTCTGTAAGTCAGGGTCGCAGTACCCCCTAACCTGCCTTACAGTCTTCATCTCTCAAACGGGTAAACCCCCAGAAGGCGGAGTGCAAGTGCTAAAGTCTCCAGCAGCTTCTAGACAGTGCTCGTCCAAATCTGCCTTTTTTCACTCATTTCCTCTTAGCTCGGGAGCAAAACACAGTGACCTTAAACTGCAGAGTGTGGTGTGTAAAGATTCTGGATTTCGAGAAGCAACGACCCTCCAAAGTCAAACAGCTTTGAGCCCTATTAAAACACGTCTGGACAACTAAAAATTTTATATGCACTCAGAAGGGAAAAAAACAGTCAAAAGATGAACGACCAACTGGGGGAAGCGTTCGCAGTTCACATCACAGACATCCCATCCGGGGGTCAGCAGACTCACTGTCCACACAGCGCACACCCCAGCTCCCAGGCCGTAGGCCGTCAGCGTTCCTGCGGTAACTGCAACAGCCACAGACAGGGAGCCTGGCTGTGTGCCCCAGGGGATTTTGTTGATTAAAAAAAAATAGTAAATCAGCAGGCCTGATTGAGCCTACAGGCTGTCAGTCAGCTCAGTTCAGTCGCTCAGTCATCTCTATTTGCGACCCTATGGAAAGCAGCACGCCAGGCCTCCCTGTCCGTCACCAACTCCCGCAGTTCACTCAGACTCACGTCCATCGAGTAGGTGATGCCATCCAGCCATCTCATCCTCTGTCGTCCCCTTCTCCTCCTGCCCTCAATCTTTCCCAGCATCAGGGTCTTTTCAGATGAGTTAGCTCTTCGCATCAGGTGGCCAAAGTATTGGAATTTCAGCTTCAGCGTCAGTCCTTTCAATGAACATTCAGGACTGATCTCCTTTAGGATGGACCGGTTAGATCTCCTTGCAATCCAAGGGACTCTCAAGGGTCTTCTCCACACCACAGTTCAAAAGCATCAGTTCTTCGGTGCTCAGCTTTCTTTAGAAAAACTCTCACATCCATACATGACTACTGGAAAAACCATAGATTTGACTAGATGGACCTTTGTTGGTAAAGTAATGTCTCTGCTTTTTAATATGCTGTCTAGGCTGGTCATAGCATTTCTTCCAAGGAGCAAGCATCTTTTAATTTCATGGCTGCAGTCACCATCTGCAGTGATTTTGGAGCCCAGAAAAATAAACTCTGACACTGTTTCTGTTTCCCCATGTATTTGCCATGAAGTGATGGGACCAGATGCCATGACCCTAGTTTTTTTGAATGTTGAGTTTTAAGCCAACTTTTTCACTTTCCTCTTTCACTTTCATCAAGAGGCTTTTTAGTTCCTCTTCACTTTCTGCCATATGGGCGGTGTCATCTGCATATCTGAGGTTATTGATATTTCTCCCGGCAATCTTGATTCCAGCTTGTGCTTCCTCCAGCCCAGTGTTTCTCATGATGTACTCTGCATAGAAGTTAAATAAGCAGGGTGACAATATACAGCCTTGATGTCCTCCTTTCCTGATTTGGAACCAGTCTGTTGTTCTAATTGTTGTTTCCTGACCTGCATACAGATTTCTCAAGAGGCAGGTCAGGTGGTCTGATATTCCCATCTCTTGAAGAATTTTCCAGTTTGTTGGGATCCACACAGTCAAAGGCTTTGGCGTAGTCAGTAAAGCAGAAATGGATGTTTTATGTAGAAGTAGATGTAGTAGACTGCAGGCCATGGTCTGGTCCACTTTCATCAATATATGAAGAGCTCCTAGAAATCACGAAGAGGCAGCCCAACAAAAGTGGGGAGAAAACAGCAATAGACGGTTTTTCAAAAAGGAAACTCAAAGGCCTTGAGCCAGCGTGACAGTTGCCCATGCTCTCACGTGACCTGGGGAGCCGAGAAGAAGGACCAGAGACTCTGTGCGCCGGGACACACGGGAATCAGGTCCCGGCCATGGCGCTGGGGGGAGCATCCGGCAGCGCCCACAGACGGGACACTGTCTGTCCAGCAGGGTCTGGCCCTGACCCTGCAGCCCATGCCAACACTGGACCTGCGGACACAGCCGGGCCCGCGGAATGACGAGGTTGCCCTGTGGGAGCCGGGGTCTGTGTCTGTGACGTGTGAGCACAACCCACCCGGGAACTGGTACAGAGTCTCTGCTTCGGATGCCCAGGGGCCGGCACAGAACCAGGAAGGCAGCAGAGCAGCGCCCGGCAGGAAGGGGAGACCGTCCTGCGGGCCTGCTTCTGTGTTCGTACGTGTGGGAGGAGCCCTGAGAAACCGCGCAGGCGTGTGCCTGTCTGGGGAGTGGCGGTCAGGCACAGGGAAGGGAGGGCTTCAAACCCTGGCAGCTCTGAAGCCCTGTGAGGAGGTGTCTTCCCAGCAACGTCAAGCTTTGAGATCCGTGTGTGGCTGTGAGGAAATGGGGAAACAAGCCACACCCAGCAGAGTGCATGTGCATGCATGTGTGTGCTAAGTCACGTCTGACTCTGTGACCCCGTGGACCATAGCCCGCCAGGCTCCTCCGTCCATGGGACTCCCCAGGTGAGAGTACCCGAGTGGGCTGCCATGCCCGCCTCCGGGGGATCCTCCCAAGCGGGGACAGAACCCGTGTCCTGAGGCTCCTGCATTGGCAGGCTGTTGGTTGTTTGCCACCTGAGCCACCCCCGAGGATGCCCCCAGACCAGCTGGGCAGCAGACATGGTCCTGCCCGCAGCACTGGAGTGCCCTCTATCAGACCCTCTCAGCGGGCCGTCCAGCCTTGGAATACTTCCCAGGACAGGAAGCTCACCACCTGGCAAGGAGGGTGTTCCTTGGCTGCTTGGTTCTCTTAGAAGTGCCCCCTCACTCACAGGGGTGCCCTCCCCCCGCCCCCGGCTCTGTCAGGGAAGCCGCACCGGCCCTCAGGGGCCAGGACACAGAGGGCTGCAAGGTTCTAGGTGCGCCTGGCAGCCCCTTTCAGTCCAGGTGCCTTCCGCGGGGTTGCCCTGAGCTGCAGGGGCCACAGCTGCCCAGCCGGCCTCTCCCGAGACTCCCTGCCTTGCCTGTGTTAACCTCTAACGTGGCCAGGATGGCGTGAACCTCAGGGCGTTTGCACTTGCCCTCTGTGGTGTTGGGAAGGCTGTGTGTCCGCCTCTACCCTCCCAGCTTCCCGGGAGGAACATGAGCTCCTTGGCGAGGCTGACCGCCTTGGCTGGCCGCGTTCCCCAGTCATTCCCTTTCCGGACTTACTGTCTTATCCTGGGATCGTCTCATCCTGGGGTCGTCTGTGTATTTGTCAGCTGTGTCCCGTGGCTCCAGAGGACCAGGTCCTTATGGGTCCCCGTGCCTGGACAATGGTGTGGGGTCTGCCGACTCCATGCCCCCAGGGCCGCAGGGCTGAGTGTCATCTCCTGAGTCTGTCACTAGCCTTGCCCTCTGTCCCCTGCCCTCCTGGGGAAACACCAAGCTCTAAATTCCATTGAAAACAGTGTAATTGCCTAATTGCTCTGCTCTTTGATGCAGGGTGTTATCAGAGGCGGCTCTGCAGCGGCTGGGCCAGCCTGGCAGAAAATTGAAGCTCAGCCAGAGGGGATCGCAGCGGCAGAGAGCTGGGAAGCCAGCCCAGGGCCACGACGGGAGGGTGGCAGGCTGGCGAAGGAGCGCGTGGGCCCAGTGGGCACTGCCCGCGTGTTGGGATATCCCCGCTGCCGTGTGCCGCCCTGAGACCTGGGGAACCCCTTTTCCTCTGCGTTTTACAGGAATGACGCTCAGACTCGAGGTGCGGACTGCTCTGCTGGCGGCAGGAGTCTCCCTTCCCCGCTCTGGTCCCCGACACCCACCGCTCTCCAGATGCAGGCGCCCATGTGTGCTGGGGGTCTTGTTCCCACTCACCGTGCTGCGGGGACCTTCCTCACCTGGGCTGTCTGGGGCCCCACCCTCCTCACCGCAGCTCTGTGCCCCCCTGGACGCCACGGCTGCCCCGACCACCTGTCTTTAAGGCAGCATTGCGACTTTGATCTCCTTCGCACCTCAAGGTTGCCTGGGGGAGGGTGTGTGTGCGCAGAATTCATCGTCATCTTCAAAGCGCCCTGTTTTTTGTAACCACGCGGCATCACTTACTTCCCATGGGGCCCCCAAGCCCACAGCCATCCGGACTCAGACACCAGCCCAGTTACGCCAGACCCGCTTCCTCGCTGGCTGTGACTCGGTTTCATCCAGGCGGGCGCCGGGCACGCAAGACTGTTCTCAAGCTGCGTCCTTATTTCGCTCAAGGGCTGAGCACGCCACCCACACACCCCCATTGCGGCCCCAAGTGCCGCCAGCGCCGTGATTAGGAGTCACACAGAGGGACATTCCTTGAAGCAGAGTCTTGGCACTCACCCCACACTCCGTGCTTCGGGCAGCTTCCCAGAAGTGGGATCTCGAGGTCAGGGGTGTGCTCTGCGTTGTGTGTGCGCACCTTGGTGTGTCTCCGGGCCTGCGCTCAGAGGCTGGAGCAGGCCCCCCGCGCACCTGCTGTGGTGTGCACATGGGCTGCACGCATGTTCTCTCCACCCCGAGTCAGAGTCGCCACCTCTGCTGGGAGCTGAGAAGACAACCCTCCCCTGGACTCAGGGCTCGAGGGTCTGCGGGCCTCACCCGGCCCCAGCTGGGCCCGCTCCCCCTCCGGCCCTGCTCAGAAATCCGGCCCAACTGGTCCAGCAACTTGGGGAGAAACCCACGTCACTGCAGGGCCAGGACATCAAGCCCACGTGGACGCGGCGGGCAGGAAGAGGTTGTCCAGAGTCTCCGGCTGTCTGATGGTTCTGACACTGGAAAGCCTGGGCCCGGAGCCTCAATGCTGGGTCAGAACCAGAGCTCCACCACTTTCCTACAGCGGGAGTTTGACCAGGTCACCAAATCCTCTGAGCCTCAGTTTTCCCGTCTGTGAAACAGGGACAATGACAGCATCCGCCGAGCTCAGTGCTGAGAGGGTCACAGGGCCCTTGGAGGTGCGGGGCCTCGTGGCAGCGCCTAGCACAGGCGGGAGCTATGCGCACATATCTTCTGCAGACACCTGAGTGCGTGCGGCCAGCGCCCTTCTCCTCTGGGGGCCAGGAAGGCCAGCGTCTAGCAGAGGAACCGACCTCAGGGAGAGCGGGCTTGTTCCCAGCAGAGGCCCCGGCCAGCAGTGTCCTGGCCTGGACCTGCCGGCTTTCGCCCACCACGGCTCACCTGGACAGACAGAGGGGGTGAGGGGCAGCGTCCACGAGGCACAGAAGAAAGTGTGGCACCGAGTATTTAAAAGAAAGAAAGTGGAAGTTGCTCAGTCGTGTCCAACTCTTTGTGACCCCATGGACTATACAGTCCATGGAATTCTCCAGGCCAGGATACTGGACTGGGTAGCCTTTCCCTTCTCCAGGGGATCATCCCAACCCAGGGATCAAACGAGGGTCTCCTGCATCGCAGGCAGATTCTTTACCAGCTGAGCCACCAGGGAAGCCCAAGTGTTAAAGACAACTCTCCATACTGGATGTTCAGAAAAATTCCAACTAAGACATTTTCAAGCAGGTACATGAATCTTAATCTGGGTCAACAGACATAGCTTTTTTCACACCAGTGTATCAGGTGTCGAACCTGAGAGGGCTAAAGGCAGCGCCTGATCCGGACCAGGCCTCTGGGGTCTGGATGTTGTCTGTCAGAGGGTGGGGCAGGGGCCGGGAGGAGAGCAGGGAGGCTGCTTCCCAGCGCCCTCTGGTGTCCAGTGGGAAGTTCACAGGCCGGGCGGCCAGGCTGGATCGGAGTCCACAGGCTCCGATGTTATTCAGTCCTCAGTCGTGTCCGACTCTTTGCGACCCCGTGGACTGCAGCACACCAGGCCTCCCTGTCCATCACCATCTCCCAGAGCTTGCTTAAGCTCACGTCCACTGAGTCGGTGGTCTCATCCAACCTTCTCGCCAGAATAAACGTCCCCACACAATTCCTAACCAATCTGACTAAACGGCTGCAAAAAGAAATGACTTGGTAAGCATAAACATTCCCAGCCACATGTGGTCTCCCTCCCACATGGCTGGCAGGTGAGCGTTGGGAAGCTTGGAGTTCCGGGGCCACAGGCTGGGGTGCCGGCACTGGGGAGGGTCATCTCACAGGTGGGCCTACGCCCAGGCTTCTGGGGAGAAGTCCTGTGTCATGCACCCACACTGGGGGTCTTGCCTGGAGAACCCTGGAGGAGCCCGGCGGGCTGCAGTCCACGGGTCGCACAGAGTCGGACACGACTGAGTGACCAAGCATGCTAGCTGTGTCATTAGGATCATGCCCCCTTTCACAGTCAGGGTCCCTGCTTCCCTCTGAATAATAAATATAAGTAACTAGCATGTGAACAGTGGGTGAGGAGAAGCACTTCCTCCCAGTGGCAGCCAGCCCTCACGTGTCTGGCCCTGAACTAGATTGTTCGCCATGGGACAGTCGGCGGAACGTCCACGGGCCTGTGGTTTCGACGGTGCGGTCCTAGCCACGTGCTTTCCCGACGTGTTTGCAAAGAGGTGGTCAAGTGGGTATCGAGCAGGAGGAAGGTCTGTCTGCGGGGAACACACAGGATGGCATCTGCGGGGCTGGCACTGTGCCCACCCTGGCTCTCGATGCTCCAGGGAAGCATGCTCTATTCCCTTCTGTGTGTCTGACTAGGCCACAGGGTGTGGGTCATTCACGGCGGCGGAGTCTGACCTGCGCCGGGCTCCCTGACTTCCCACCCCTCCTGGCCTCAGAAAGGACTCCCTGCTCGGATGCTCAGTGTCCCCTCAAGCAATGGATCAGGCAGGTCAGACTATGACAGGCCCTCGGCAAACCCCGCTACATGCGGGGTCCAGCTGTGACTATTCTGAGGTGGATCGAGAATTCCCGAGCGAGGAGCGAGCGTCCTGGATGGGAGTTAAGTCTACTAACATTTATGTACTTGAAATTATATACTCAAAAGTTAAATTTCAATAATGCATACATGCCATCAGCCATCAGAGCTATGACGTTATCACCCGCCGGGTCTGGAAAATTCCCCGGTGCACTCCTGTTCACTACTAGGAGAATAGCTTTGACCTCAGGGACCCCTTGAGGGGTCTCAGAAGCCCCGAGGGTGAGGAAGGACCCGGTGTGAGATCTCTGGGTCTGTGGCCCGATCGCCCCGACCACTGGGAGAACAACCCAGACCTCCATCCCCTGGATCTGCCCCTCGTGTGCACAGAGGATCAGACACACGCAGGGCAGGCGTCGCACACCACTCACTGCAAAACAGAACCGACAAGATGATGATGCTCCGCCTACACAGCGGAGAGCCAGACGGGAGGCGGGGCCTGGGGCGGGAGCCGAGTGAGGACCGCAGGTGGGAGAAGAGCTGTGCGAACTCGCTTGTTTGAGGCAAAGCCCGTGGTCTGCGGACGCACACGTGTGCGCTCTGGTGACAAACGGGAGATTCACGCCGGGGGCACGTGGTCCCAGGCGCCGGGCAGGATCACGAGGGAGGGGACACGGGGGCTCTCGTTGTCTCCCTGATGCTTAATCCCGGAAGTTATTAAAACACCGCCCAGGGGCTGTTATTAAAACTGCGTCTCCAGCAGCTACTGAGGGCGGGGTCTTGCCCCTGAAGCCCTGGGCTGAGGCCGCGCCCACAGCACCCGACGTCCTCCCCGCAGAGGCGATGCCCCCGCCGCCCCTCCCCCCCCCCCCCCGTTGCCCCTCCTCTTCTGCTCATCGTCGATGTTTCCAGCTTGTTGAGCCTACTTTTCCCCCTCCCCTCCTCTCGGTGCCCAATAGTGGAATTTTAGTTTCTGGCCTTGGAAACTCTTAAGGCTTTCTTAGTGCTGATAAGAAGGAATCTCTGAGAGATAAGGAAAGTCACATCCCGCGTCCTCCCAGCTGCAAGCACACAGCTGCTCCTTGGAAGCCGAAAGCTGGTCCTGATGGGAGGGCAATGGAGACCATTCGCCGGGCGCCCCGAAGTCCTGCCAGTGCGGGGACTGGCGAGAGGCAGAAGTCTGATCCTGCTTTCCCCCAAAACCCATGCTGCCCCCGAGTCCTCAAGAGCCGCCCGGCAGGCAGAGCGAGGACCATCCCGCTGGGGGCACGGGCAGCGCCCGGCCCCGTCAACCCTCCACGCTGCCACACCACCACCTTCCGCCCTGGTCCTTTTTATTAGAAAACAGATCAGGAAAATAGACACACTTCGGCCCACCCGTTGGCGTGGGCTCTGGGGCAGGGGTGGGAGGCGAGGAGGCCAGTCCAGTTCTGGGGCCCAGGCTGCAGGGAGGTGGCGGCCAGCCGGCCCTGGGACACACGGTCAGGGCCACGTCCCCGAGCGAGGCAGGGGGAGCTGGGAGGGGGAGTGGCCTCGGCTGAACAGAGGTGGGCACGGAGAGTGGGCAGGGCCCCTCTTCCGTTCCGCTGGGTCTCTCTGCCCCCCGCCCCCCACAGCCAGTCCCACGCGGCCCGGCCCCCGGGGCAGCTGCGTCAGGCGTTGATGGCCCTCCAGCGCTCACTGTCCAAGCTGTTGATGCTGCCGCTGTGGCAGGGCAGGGAGGCCACGTCGTCCAGGTAGGCCACCCCGGCCGAGTCGAACTGCGTGCTGGCCGCCCCGGCCGCCTCCGGGCCCTCCCGCCGGGCCACGGCGTAGGGCTGGGGCAGGTGCATGTCCGGCTCCTCAGTGTCGTCCACTTGGCATTTGTAGGAGAAGAGAATCTTGGGCTCCGAGCTGGTGGGGAAGAGAGTCAGGGGGCCTCCGTGAGTCCAGATGGCCCTCTTTTGCTGGGGCTGGGCCCCTAACGCCCATCCCTCGCGGTGCCCTTCCTTGTTTGCCCTTTGGGGTCCACTGGGACACGTGTGAACCCCCAGCTCCAGCGAGTGAACCCGGGGAGCACCTGCCTTCTCACGTCAAGTGGGTGGGCAGAGTCCAGCCTGGTGAACGGCGGGCCTTAACCTGCAGGTGCGCGTAGCACGGGGCGCCCACCACTCTGACCCCCGCCCGCCCCGCTCGCCACCGCCCACAGGGCACACACGTGTGCGTGCACTCGCGAGCATGCTCTCACAGGCACCGCCGGGCGCCCTGAGCCAGAGGCCAGGAGGCTGGGGGCGGTGGGGGGAGTTGGTGCGCATGCGCAAGCGACCCCGCCCGCAGCCTCTGACTTCAACTCCCACCCCGCGTCCCTTGCGCGCGGGGGGCTCACCCGAAGAAGCCGCGCAGGAAGGCCACGTAGATGAGGGGCGCAAAGAAGCTGAAGTAGAGGAAGGTGGTGGCGTCCACGCAGCTGGGGGCAGGGGCGAGTCAGGGCTGTGGCGGGGGGACCTGCGCCCCACCCCGGGCCCCCCGCCCCCGCCCCATCCCCCACCCCCCACACGTACCAGAGCCCCTCAATGATGTCTGCGCACAGCAGCGCACTCCCCAGCCCCTGCACCAGGTTGAGCAGCGCCAGTATGCCCGCGTACACGTAGAAGCTCCTGCGCGCTGCGGGGCGGGCGCGTGAGGTCCTGCCTGGGGCCAGGGCCTGCCCGGGGCTGTGCGCTCCGGGCCACCCCCAACCACACCCCCAACCACCCCACCCACCCCCACTCCCCAACACCCCCACCCCCGTCCCCCATCCCCAATCACCCCCTACCCCCAACCCAAACCCCCCAACCACCCCAAAAACCCCAACCAACCCTCAACCACTCCCCACCCCCCAACTCTCCAACCCCCAACCACCCCCCCCCACGCGCAGCCCCCCCCGGGGCGCTCACACGGCAGGGAGATGCGCTCCTTCAGCGGGGTCCTGGGGAGCACCACCACCAGGGAGTAGACCTGCGGAGGCAGCGGGGCTGACCGGCGCGCCCAGCCCCTCAGCAGCACGCCCGGGCCCCATGGGCAGCCCCAGCCCCCGTCGGCTCACCAGGAAGAAGAAACAGGAGCTGACGAGCCAGAACTGGCGGCCCCCGTGCCCGTAAATGTTGAAGTCCTCGGCCGACAGGTGGGCGTCGGGGTACAGGATCTCCAGCGTGCCCTGCAGGGGCGCGGGGGCGGGCCTCAGGGGCTCCCGCAGCCCGCCCCACTAAGGCCCTCCGTCCCCGCTCCAGCCTCCTCTCCGCCACAGCCCGCCCCCAGGTGGGGGTCCCCCACTAGCAGAGGGCCCTCTGGATGCCGGCTCTTGGGGGGACCCGCAGAGCTGCCTGGCTGCTTGCTGAAACAGCAGGTCCAGCCTGGTGGATCAGAATCCGAGGCGCCCAGCACACGGCTTGCAGGCGATTCCTTCACGGCACTGAACGTTTGAACCCCTGCACTTGACGCCCTGATGCCTCACCCATGACGCCCCCCACCCATGACCGGAGGCAGTGCACGCCCAGCACCCCGCTGCCCGCCCCCTGCCCCTCACCTGGGTGACGGAGTAGGCCAGCGACAGCACCGTGGTGATGGCCAGCACCCGCTTGATGCTGGACTTGCTCTCCAGGTGCCCTGGAACAAATGTCCCGGTCAGGGGGTGGGGCCAGCCCCGGGGTAGGGGCCGGGGCAGGGCCAGTCCCGGGGGCGGGGCTGGGGTGGGCGCAGGCCGCAGGGGCACACACACCGAAGGCCAGGCCCAGGATGACCACGCTCAGCTCGATGGCCAGCAGGAAGAAGCGCGTGATCTCCCACAGGATCTGGACACAGGGGGGCAGAACGTCAGCCCCGAGGCCGGCGCCCCCTCCCGGCGCCCAGCGCCCCCACCGACAGGCCCAGGCCCACCTTGTCAGCCACCGTCGCCGCGTCTGACGTGCTGACTGTCATGGACACCACCGCCCGGGCAATGCCCACCAGCGCCACCACGAACACCTGGGGAGGCAGAGAGGACCCAGGGTGGGGGGGACGTCGCACCGGGGGACGACCCCTCCCGGAATCGTTTCTGTGGGCGCAAGGCCGTACCTTCTGACCCCTGAGCCTGGAAAACCGTGTCCAGCCTCAGGAAGGCTGACACTGCCTGGGTACACATGCCCGCCACATGCCAGGCGGCCAGGGGCGGGAGCTCTGTGTGCTCCCACTGGGTGCATGCTCACAGCGCCGTGAGCTGAAAAGATCCGCAGCGCGTCTGGTGGACGGGCACTGAGGTCCAGAGGGGCCATGCCGCTGGCCTAAGGTCTCTCGGCACAGCCAGAGGTAAGAACACACTGGGCATCCCCCACCTGGCACCCACTTCCCTTTCCCTCAAGTCATACTTCCCCAGTTTGCTTCCTGGGGCCACTACCCTCCTCGGTCCACGCGGTCTCGCTGAGCTGACCCTTCCCTCCCAGCTCCAGAGTGTCTCTTTCCCTGCGAGTCAGGGATAAACAGGGGTTCCCAGGCGGGCCACTCAGAGGTAATGCCAGGTCTGCAATGTGCAACCACTAAGTGATGCCCTTCCGCTGCAGCTGGCAGGGGGTCAGCTCAGGGAAGTCAGCACACAGCTGCTCTTGGATGCTTTTGGTACCATGTGTGGAGGACGCATGTGAACGTAAGGCCAGAGGCAAGCAGGCGTGCAGAGAGGGTCTTGATGGCGTCAGTTAATCCCTGGATGCAGCCGTACCTGAAGCTGGTTATTCTTTACAAAGACAGTTACTCATTCCCTGTTTTGCTTAAGCCAGGTGGAACTGGGTTTTCTGTCACCAATTGGAATGAACTCACCAGGATATAAAACGTGATAAAGATGGGGCTGGAGGTGACTCGAATCTTGGCCCGAGCAAATGGAAGCTTCCAGAGCAGGAAAATGAAAAACAGCACATTGGGGATGAGCAGCAGGAGGTCCCAGTACCGGACCCTAGAAAATGGGCACAGCAGGTGGCTCAGTGGTGGGGACCACAGCACGCCTGCCTCACACACACACAAAAATAGAGAGGGCTGTGCCTGCCCCCCCCACACACGCGCGCGCACACACACACGCCCACAGGGAACCCCTCTCAAGGGCAGGGCCGTGCCCCTCACCGCGAGGTGCCAATGTCCTCGTAGAGCAGCAGCAGGCAGCGGTGCGGCACGCTGATGTTGGGCGCCAGAGGCGGGGGCGAGCTGGCCCCCATGTCCCAGGTGTCCATCCTGCCAGCAGCCAGCCCTGGGTGGGGAGGGGAGAGTCAGCACGTGAGCAGCACCAGGGTCTTGGGGTCCCCAACCCAGCAGGCAGGATGGGGTGTCTGCAGGGAGCGCGGGGCCCAGCAGCAGAACGTGACAAATGCCAGCGTTGAAAACAATGACTGAACAGGCCGCGCTCCTGACCCGGTGCCCCTGCCTCCGGCAGTCCGCAACAGCCCGGGGCGAGAGCAGCCCAAGTGCCACCATCAGCAGAATGCTCGCTCAGCGGGGTGTCTGAGTCAACACTAGGACGCTGCCCACAAACAGGAGCGAGTCCCTGTCCTGGCCTGGCAGGCAGCACGCTGAGTGGAGGCCAGGGAGGGGTGCCCGGTGGAGGGCGGCAGGCCCATGGCGGGGTCAGTGCACAGGTGTGCTGGCTATGGCGGTTCACCAAGCACACGCCTGTGAGTGGGGCGCCTTTCTGGGTGGGTTATGGCTTCAGCGTTTTCAACAGCGAGGAAGGTGAGTCGTTTACGTGCTGAGTGCCCAGGTCGGCACGAGCAGCCCAGGACACTTCCTGCGGGGGGCTGGCGCCCACTGTGCAGGCCGGGGTGGTGGTGCAGGGGCACCCCTGCACTTGGGGAGACTCTGGGGTGGGTGGGCCTGGACCAGGAGCTCAGAACCCTCTATCCTTCCCTCCCACACAGGCCACCAGCAGCTCTGGGATCAGTCCCCCTTGGCAACCTAATGAGGAGGCCAGGAGGTGTTAAAGGGGATTAAAGGTATTAAAGCACCCGTGCTACAAACCAAACTTCCAGAGGTACGTGCTGAGAAGAAAACAGGAGGGGAACAAAATAAAATCACAGGAAACACAGCAGAGACTGCTGGGGTACCCAGCGTCCATGCTGCTTTGTACCAGAGCCATGGATTCTAGCTGGCACATGGCTTCCCAGAAGCAGGACCACTTTCCTAGCTTCCCTTCGTGCTGGCTGTGGCCGTGTGACCAAGTTGCATCCAGCTGGGTGTGAGCAGCAAGATGTGCCAATTTTCAGGGCAGCCCTCCTCCTTTCCCACTGCCTGGAATTGTGGGTGTGGTGGTGGGAGCAGCAGCAGCCATTCTGGACCATGAGGCAGAAGTCATGGAACAGAGGGTAACAGGGTGTCTGGGTCTCAGACGAGCAGGTGAGCCTGCACAGACTGTTGTGCAGCAGGTGGCAGTTCCTGTCCACCTTGTCATCTCAGCCTTTGTTCAGTAGCTAAGCCAGAATGCCCAGGCTGGGTTGTCAGACAGAATGATATTTGGACTGAGATCTAAATAACTGAAAGTAGCTGGCCTGGGGTAATCTGGGCAGAGCACATCCCGGGGAGGGAGCAGTGGAGGCAAAGGCAGGAGGCAGAAATGGTCTTGGCCTGTTCAAAGGGCACAGGGCACACTGATGCTGGAAGAGAGAGGAGACAGGGCGGGGGCCAGGTCAGCCAATCTCCCTCTAAGCACAACAGGAGGGATGGAGGGAGACGGGTGGAGGCGGTGCCAAAGCAGGGGGATGGGGGCGGGGAGATGGAGTGCTCGGCCTGCCGACGAGGACAGCAGCCCGACTGGGGCGGCAGCAGGGGTGGCGTGGTGGGACCCGGGACCCCTTTGGGAGGGTCGGCCAGCAGGACTTGCAGGTGGACCCATGGAGGGGTGAGGGCAGAGGGCAGGGGAGGCTCATTCTAGGCTCCGACCTGAGCCTCGGGGTGCCTGCAGCGGCCCGGCCGACTGCAGACGGTGTCACCGCGATGCTAAGGTGAGAGGGGTGTCCCTGGGATTGCTGAGGTGAGGACAGTGTCCCCACGATTGCTAAGTAGGTGCTCCATCATTGCAGGACCTCCTTGACACCCTGTGCTCACGACAAGGCCCCTCACCAGCACCAGAAGCTGAAGCCACTGACCGTAAGCCAGTGGTTTCCAGAGGGGGTGGTGCGTGGTCAGTGCGGGCCCCTCAGCAGGGTGGCTTCAGGGCTGCCTCATGTCCTGCAGGGACCCCCACACAGCCGAGAGGAGCCCGTGGGTGGACAGCGGCCAGACAGAGTGGGAGTGCGGCTGGAGGACTTTTCCTGGCTTTGCGTGGCCAGCACCCCCTTTTCCTGGGGGAAACCTCAGGACCCCCGTCTCCGTGCACAGGGTGTAGGTATGACTTACAATGCCCCCTCCGCAACCTCAGGGAGCGTTCACACTGGAGTCCACGTGGAGGGAGAGCCGACAAAGGAACACAGAGGAGAGACACAGACAGTACTGGGCAGGAGCCCCTGGATCCAGCCACGCCTGAAGCTAGGCTCCCCAGCCCCACCCTGGGGAGCACCTTGCATTCTGAAGTCCTAACAAATCCCCAGCTTGACCTTCTGGCTCTGCCAGGTGCTGCCTTTGTGACCTTGGGCCAGTCTTTTCCCTCTCTCAGTGTCACAGGACTGTAGCATCCCCACCAGCAAGGCTGCTGGAAGGATCAGGCAAGAGCAGAGAAGGGAGTCTGCACAGGACCACACATACAGGGTGACTGCCGCTTTCCCCCCAGAGTGGGAGCTGGGCGTGTGGGCGGGCAAGATTCGGTTCACGGGGTGCAAGCCCCACTCACTTCGGAGTCTGGGCTAGGGAAGGCAGGTGCCTGCTATTCCTACTTCCCCCGCCCCGGCCTGCTTGCCCTGTAATAGCAGCAGAAGAGGAGACCCCCACAGCCGAGCCCACCTCCAGGGCCCGGGCCCCCTCCCAGGGGGAGTGTCCCAGGGCTCGGTGTCTCCCCTGCAGACACAGGGCCCCCGGGCCTGATCCAGGGTGGAGTGCTGGTAACAAGTGAACTTGGGGCGGGCAGGGGTGGGGGTCACACGACTCACAGCAGGTTGCCACGGTGTGTCAGAGCTCACAAAATAACCGAAGCTGGGACACCAGCAACAGGACAAGCACACCCCTCCCTTCCGGTGGGCGCTCCAGGCCCGCACTTTCTGCGTGCTGACCCGTGGGGCCACCACCCGGCCTCCAGGAGCGGGCGGCCACCCGCTGTCCCATTACAGTCGGAAGGAGGCTGAGGGGGACCATCGGAGGCTCCCCCATTCCCCTCCCCCGCAACAGGTGAGCTCCAGGCCATGCCAGAGCAAGGGGTCTGCAGGAGAGAGGGGCCAGGAGGGCAGGCTGGTGGAGGGCGTGGAAAGAGGGGGACTTCCTTGGACGCTGAGTGCCCTGGGTAGCTCTGCGCCGCTCAGGACCAGGGATGCTGGGACAGACTGTCTCTTCCACCTGGGGAGGACACTCCTGCCCTCGCTGCCATTCCAGAGACCTCCTCCCACCCTCTCGCCCTCCGTCTGCAGCCAGCCTGTGGGCATCGTGCCAGTGGCATGGGCCCTGTGTGCTGGACCTGGGCCAGAAGGGCCCTACCTCTCTGAGCCTTAGCCTCTCTGAGTTTCTGGGTCTCCCTGGTCTGTGCAGTGGGACTGACCATGTGTGGCCCAGAGGTCCTGGATGGGAGCCCTGCAGAAACAGAAAACCCTGAGCAGACAGGCTGCTGTGGAAACACCCCTCAGGGCAGCCGGCCCCAGCTGCTCACGGAGCTTTCAATCCTGAACCAAAACTGTGTGAGGAATGTTTCACAACCATTATCCTCCAGTCCTGGGGAAGGCGGTGGACCCTTCCAGGAGCCCCCAGGAGGGAAGACAGCCCTGTGCCTTCTGGCCTGACCTCTGCAGATTCCCTTCGACTTGGCAGGCTGCGTGCTCTCCCGGCCCCCCGCCAGGTCGCACCAGGAGCCCTCCCTGACCACCCCTTCCATCTGAAATGGCCCTCAGCTGTGTGTCTGTGTTTGTGGGCCGTCCAGCCCAGGCGTGTCATGACCCAGTTCTCGGGGGGATAGCCAAAGTAGTGAGCTGGACAGATGAACGTCCAGCATCAGAGAGAGGGCGGCCCAGCCCTTCTGGACAGTGGGAGGACAATCCGGGAGGCCCCACGGCCCCGTCCCCAGCACACAGGGAGGACAGGTAACTTCCCGCTGCCCTGCCAGGAGACACCTCCCACACCCCGACCCTCTCGGACGCGGGAGCCAGAGGTGACCATTCCAGACACTGTCTCGGCGCACAGCGTAGGACGCAGGGTCCGGGAGCTCGGCCTCCCCGGGAACCCTGGGCCTGCCTCTGGGCGGGAGGCCCACTCCCGGCGGCAGGAGGCGGGACAGGGACGTTCGGGATCGGCTCGCGCAGCTGGGGCAGAGCAGGGGCTTCCACTTACCTGGGGCCCCGGCCGCCCATCCGCCGCCGGGCGCGGACCCCGCCAAAGGCCGCGGGCCTGGGCCTCCGGCGCTCGGGCCGGGAAAGTGGCGCGGGGAGCGTGGCACGGGAGGCCGGCCCCGGGAGACCGGGCGGCGGGCGGGCGGGCGGGGAAGGGAGACGCAATCAGGACACGCGATCGGCCTGACCCCGCGCGGCCCTCCCGGCAGCGGCGACCCGGAAGGGAGGCGCGTCCTCTGCGTTCAGCCAAAACTGCAAAAACAGCCACCGTCCCTGCCCGCGGCGGCACGGGGACCCGCCCCCAGCCGGCAGCGACCAATAGGAACGGAGTTACGCCGAAACGGGGGCGGGGCGAGTGCAGAGGACGGAGCCAATCCGGTCCCCGGGAGGCGGGGCGGCCCCAGCCTCTTAAAGAGCCCGTGCGCGGCCCTCTCGGCCGCCTAGCGTCGCGGCCGCCAAGCGTCGCGTCCGCATCCCTCTACGACCTACCTGTTCACGCCCGCCGCCCGCAGCGCCCCCTCTTCCAGAGTCCGGGGAGGCACTCCGCCGCCTCCGGCCCGGTGACCTCCAGGCCCCAAGGACTAGCCCCACCCGGGCCCGGCGCGGCCCCTTAGCACCTGCCGACGAACCCTCCGCCTCCAGGCCGCCCTGCAGGCCGGCTGTCATACGTCCCTTTTCGCAGAGCAGACCCCGGGGCGGAGGCGTTAAGCGCTTCCCCCGAAGTCACAGGACCAGGAAGTGACAGGACCGAGGCCTGGGGCTTGGCCTGCTTTCCCGCACTGCTTACCTCCAGGCAGCCTCCTCCAGGCAGCCCTCCCAGATAGCCTGTTCTTCCCCTCCTGCGTCTGTGCGGGGTTCACTCCTCTGCCCCCACCACGAGGCTCCGCCTGGCCTGGCCCCTCCTGTCTCCTCATCCTCAGCCCTCCCACCCGCTCCTCTCTGGGTTCCCTGTTTCTCTTCCTTGACTACACCAAGCTTCCTTACCTGTGGGTCTGTCACTTAACACACACTTCCACTTGACACCCTAGCCAAAGTAGCTGGCCTGTCTCTGTAACACAAAGCCCTTTCATTTCCTTCTCAGCTGTTACCCAAAACTGGATTCTTTTTTCTGGGGGTGTTGAGCTGACTTCTTGGGAAATAGATGGGGAAACAGTGGAAACAGTGGAAGACTTTATTTTGGGGGATCCAAAATCACTGCAGATGGTGATTGGAGCCATGAAATTAAAAGACACTTACTCCTTGGAAGGAAAGTTATGACATATTCAAAAAGTTAGCATATTCAAAAGCAGAGACATTACTTTGCCAACAAAGGTCCATCTAGTCAAGGTTATGGTTTTTCCAGTGGTCATGTATGGATGTGAGAGTTGGACTCTATAGAAAGCTGAGCACCAAAGAATTGATGCTTTTGAACTGTGGTGTTGGAGAAGACTCTTGAGAGTCCCTTGGACTGCAAGGTGATCCAACCAGTCCATTCTGAAGGAGATCAGCCCTGGGATTTCTTTGGAAGGAATGATGCTAAAGCTGAAACTCCAGTACTTTGGCCACCTCATGTGAAGAGTTGACTCATTGGAAAAGACTCTGATGCTGGGAGGGATTGGGGGCAGGAGGAGAAGGGGATGACAGAGGATGAGATGGCTGGATGGCATCACCGACTGGATGGACGTGAGTCTGAGTGAACTCCGGGAGTTGGTGATGGACAGGGAGGCCTGGCGTGCTGCGATTCATGGGGTCGCAAAGAGTCGAACACGACTGAGCGACTGAACTGAACTGACCTGGACTGAAAGACACAACCAAGGTAAAGAGCAGGACGAGGTGGGATTTATTATCTGCAGCAGGTAAGGATCACCTGGGATCTTTCCCAAATTAATGCAAGTGTAAGTCGCTGAATGGGGTCCGACTCTGCGACCCCATCGGCTATACAGTCCAGGGAATTCTCCAGGCCAGAATACTGGAGTGGGTTCAGTACAGTTACTCGGTCGTGTCTGACTCTGTAACCCCATGGACTGCGGTGAGCCAGGCCTCCCTGTCCATCACCAACTCCCGGAGTTTACTCAAACTCATGTCCATTAAGTCGGTGAGACCATCCAACCATCTCATACTCTGTCGTCCCCTTCTCCTCACGCCTTCAGTCTTTCCCAGCATCAGGGTCTTTTCTAGTGAATCAGTTTTTTGCATCAGGTGGCCAAAGTATTGGAGTTTCAGCTTCAGCATCAGTCCTTCCAGTGAATATTCAGGACTGATTTCCTTTCGGATAGACTGGCTGGATCTCCTTGCAGTCCAAAGGACTCTCAAGAGTCTTCTCCAACACCATAGTTCAAAAGCATCAATTCATGGGCGCTCAGCTTTCTTTATAGTCCAACTCGAACATCCATACATGACTACTGGAAAAACCACAGCTTTAACTAGACAGACCTTTATTGGCAAACTAATGTCTCTGCTTTTTAATATGCTGTCTAGGTTGCTCATAGCTTTTCTTCCAAGAAGCAAGCATCTTTTAATTTCATGGCTGCAGTCACCATCTGCAGTGATTTTTGGAGCCCCCAAAAATAAAGTCAGCCACTGTTTCCCCATCTATTTGCCATGAAGTGATGGGACCGGATGCCATGATCTTCGTTTTTTGAATGTTGAGTTTTAAGCCAGCTTTTCCACTCTCCTTTTTCACTTTCATCAAGAGGCTCTTTAGTTCCTCTTCACTTTCTGCCAAAAGGGTGGTGTCATCTGCATATCTGAGGTTATTGATATTTCTCCCGGCAATCTTGATTCCAGCTTGTGCTTCATCCAGTCTGGCATTTCACATGATGTACTCTGCATAGAAACTAAACAAGCAGGGTGACAATATACAGCCTTGACATACTCCTTACCCAGTTTGAAACCAGTCCGTTGTTCCATGTCCAGTTCTAACTGTTGCTTCTTGACCTGCATACAGATTTCTCAAGAGGCAGGTCAGGTGTTCTGGTATTCCCATCTCTTGAAGAATTTTCCAGTTTGTTGTGATCTACACAGTAAAAGGCTTTGGCGTAACCAATAAAGCAGAAGCTGATGTTTTTCTGGCATTCTCTTGCTTTTTCGATGATCCAACTGATGTTGGCAGTTTGACCTCTGGTTCCTCTTCCTTTTCTAAAAGCTTGAACATCTGGAAGTTAATGGTTCATGTACTGTTGAAGCCCGGCTTGGAAAATTTTGAGCATTACTTTGCTAGCATGTGAGATGAGTGCAATTGTGTGGTAGTTTGAACATTCTTTGGCATTGCCCTTCTTTAGGACTGGAATGAAAACTAACCTTTTCCAGTTCTGTGGCCACTGCTGAGTTTTCCAAATTTGCTGGCAGCACTTTTACAGCCATCATCTTTTAGGATTTGAAATAGCTCAACTGGAATTCCATCACCTCCACTAGCTTTGTTCATAGTGATGCTTCCTAAGGCCCACTTGACTTCACATTCCAGGATGTTTGGCTCTAGGTAAGTGATCACACCGTTATGGTTATCTGGGTCGTGAAGATCTTTTTTGTATAGTTCTTCTGTGTATTCTTGCCACCTCTTCTTAATATCTTCTGCTTCTGTTAGGTCCCTACCATTTCTGTCCTTTATTGAGCCCATTTTTGCATGAAATGTTCCCTTGGTATCTCTAATTTTCTTGAGATCTCTAGTCTTCCCCATTCAATTGTTTTCCTCTATTTCTTTAAATGATCACTGAAGAAGACTTTCTTATCTCTCCTTGGATAATCCAAAGATATATTCTTTGGAACTCTGCATTCAAATAGGTATATCTATCCTTTTCTCCTTTGCCTTTCACTTCTCTTCTGTTCTCAGCTGTTTGTAAGGCCTCCTTAGACAACCATTTTGCCTTTTGCATTTCTTTTTCTTGGGGATAGTCTTGATCTCTGCCTGCTGTACAATGTCACGAAGCTCCATCCATAGTTCTTCAGGCACTCTATCAGATCTAATCCATTGAATCTATTTGTCACTTCCACTGTATAATCGTAAGGGATTTGATTTAGGTCATACCTGAATGGTCTAGTGGTTTTCCCTACTTTCTTCAATTTAAGTCTGAATTTGGCAATAAGAAGTTCACGACATGAGCCACAGTTAGCTCCCGGTCTGTTTTTGCTGACTGTATAGAGCTTCTCCATCTTTGGCTGCAAAGAATATAATCAATCTGATTTCGGTGTTGACCATCTGGTGATGTCCATGTGTAGAGTCTTCTCTTGTATTGTTGGAAGAGGGTGTTTGCTATGACCAGTGCGTTCTCTTGGCAAAACTCTATTAGCCTTTGCCCTGTTTCATTTTGGACTCCAAAGCCAAATTTGCCTGTTACTCCAGGTATCTCTTTACTTCCTACTTTTGCATTCCAGTCCCCTATGGTGAAAAGGTCATCTTTTTTGTGAATTAGTTCTAGAAGGTCTTGTAGGTCTTCATAGAACCGTTCAGCTTCAGCTTCTTCAGCACTACTGGTTGGGACGTAGACTTGGATTACCGTGATATTGAATGGTTTCCCTTGGAAACAGACAGAGATCATTCTGTCATTTATGAGACTGCACCAAAGTACTTCATTTTGGACTCTTTTGTTGACCATGATGGCTACTCCATTTCTTCTAAGGGATTCTTGCCAACAGTAGTAGATATAATGGTCATCTGAGTTAAATTCACCCATTCTAGCCTATCCCTTCTCCAGCGGATCTTCCTGACCCAGGAATTGAACCGTGGTCTCCTGCATTGCAGGCAGATTCTTTACCAACTGAACTATCAGGGAAGCCCTATTTTAAGTTAAGGGTATATGCATATTCGTGAAGGGTCTTGGGCTATCCAAGCTTTAGTTAATTGAGGTCGTATGGGTCAGAGACCATCCCTTAGGTTCCACTTGGCCTGGTGATCATCAGGCCTGTCTTTACCATTGAAACAAAACGGGGCATATTTATAACTGATGTATCGTCTAGCATTGTTACTTCTCTTGCCTGATAAGTTTCTCTCTGCATTCTTGTGTCCGTTAATATCATTAATTACTGAGACCTGGTCCAGGGCAAGGACAGAGGCCAGTCTTAGGTCCCCAAATGGCTTAGACCAAAAACGGCTTGTCTTATGTCAAGAAAGCCATGCCCAGTTCTCTTTTTCTGGGCCCCCTGCCCTATCTGTGTGCTTGCGTGCGTGTATGCTCAGTCGCTCAGTTGTCTGACTCTTTGTGACCCTGTGAACTGCAGTCTGCCTGGATGCTCTGTCCATGGGAGTTTCTCACAGGAATATTGGAGTGGGTTACCATTTTCTTCTCCAGGGGATCTTTCTGACCCAGGCATCAAACCCACGACTTCTGCAGTGGCAGGTGGAATCTTTACCACTCAGCCACCTGAGAAGCCCTTATCTGCTTACTCCAGCACAGTCTCTCTAACAGGATCGTGTCCATTTAGTCACTTCCTGGTTCAGCATCAGCCTCCCCTAAGTAGAATGTCCGTGTTGTGATGATAAAGCCGTGCTTATCACATGCCCTGAGTGTCCGGAGCCTGACTCAGGGCCTGGCGCACCTCGTAAGTACCCACTTATCACAGTAAGCCAAGATACACACCCGTGACACCACACTTTTTCCACAGCTGGGCTGGAATGAGATCAGCCCCAGTCTTTGCCTACCTCCTGTTTGAAACGAGGGGCAGGTGAGGAGGCAGCAGCTTGGGACCATCTGGGACCATGTGGGACTCAGTTTATCTGTCCTTCCCAGCCTGGACCCTGGTCAAAGTGCCGTTTCTGCAGCAGCCCCTAGAAGCAGCACTCCGGGAGGTGCCTGCATCCCTGAATGGGCAGCTCTGAGAGTTTCTGCCCTGGGGTTGCCTGCATCACCCCTGCTCACCTGTAACTGGCAACACAAGTTCCCAGCCACTTCTGACCTCCAGGCGCAGGAAAGTTCTCACCCCCGTGCCAGGAAGGAGGGGAGGAGTACAGTGACCTGCTCTCCACCCGTGTTGTTTGAGATGGGACAGTTGCGGGGTGGAGGTCGGGGATGGGTTTTGTGCTCTGAGCGGTGACCCCACTGGAGGTTTCTGTGGGATCTTATTTGTGGAGTAATGAGGGCACACATTACTTTACATTATCCTCACCTCCTCCCTTCGGGGCAGAGGCACGCTGGCTCAGTGCCATGCCCCCCGCACAGAGGACAGAGCAGGGCAGCGGTGAGCCTCCATGAACGGGGCTTAATAAACACAGATCTGACCTCCAGGTGTCTCGTTTGCCCTACATCAGGCTTGCAGGGGGTGAGCCTCTCGAGGCATGGCCAACAGGAGGGCAGCTCCTGCAGAACTGGGCTCCCTGAGAGCAACGGGGATCCCAAAATAATAGACATGGTTGGTTCTGCTCAGCAGAGGGACCAGGCAGCAGAGGCTCCTGGCTAAGCCCGGCCCAGTCCCAGGCCCACGGACACTCAGTTGATAACATGCTGACTGCTGTGAGCTGCTGGATTCCTCACCCGGCTTCCCCTCGAGTTCCCCAGCTCAGAGGGGTGCTGTCCCCCACCTAGTCTCCCGAACCACACTCCTGCTGCCATGGTGAAAGTGAAAGTGTCAGCCGCTCAGCAATGTCCAACTCTTTGTAACCCCATGGACTGTGTGGCCTGCCAGGCTCCTCTGTTCATGAAACTCCCCAGGCAAGAATACTGGAGTGGGTAGCCGTGCCCTCCTCCAGGGGATGTTCCAGCTCCATCCTGGGTCCTCCCTTTTGCTATCCTCCACTGACTGCAATGACATGAGTCTGAGTGAACTCCGGGAGTTGGTGATGGACAGGGAGGCCTAGCGTGCTGCGGTCCACGGGGTCTCGAAGAGTCGGACGTGACTGAACGACTGAACTGAACTGAACGGATCCTCAAGACCAATAGACTCTACCTCCTGAAGGCCTCTTGGATATCTGCACTTTCAGGGATCACTCCTGCCCCTACCAGGGTCCCCTCCTGAGATGCTTGCTCACCACACAAGAGAGCAGGGCTCCAGCCTCGCCCTGCTCCCCTGCCCCCATCCAGGCTGCCTCTGCCTGGAGGAAGAATGGCTGCATGTTCGTCCCTCTGTGTCCTCGGGGGTTGGTTTCCGGCTACCTGCAGACAACAAACTTCAAGGGTGCTCAGTTCCTCATATAAAATGGTGCAGTATCTGTACATCTCGCCTGCATATAACCAGTGTACATCTTTCTGTATACTGTAGTTTCAAGATTATTTACAATACCTTGTTGTTGTTCGGTCCCTCAGTCGTGTCCAACTCTTTGCAACCCCACGGACTGCAGCAGGCCAGGCTTCCTTGTCCTTCATCATCTCCTGGAGTTTGCTCAAACTCATGTCCATTGAGTCCGTGACGCCGTCCATTCGTCTCATCCTCTGTCATCCCCTTCTCCTCCTGCCTTCTGTCTTTCCCAGCATCAGGGTCTTTTCTAATGAGTTTGCTCTTTGCATCTGGTGGCCAAAGTGTTGGAGCTTCAGCTTCAGCATCAGTCCTTCCAGTGAACATTCAGGACTGATTTCCTTTAGGATGGACTGGTTGGATCTCTTTTCAGTCCAAGGGACTCTCAAGAGTCTTCTTCAACAACACAGTTCAAAAGCATCAATTCTTCAGTGCTCAGCTTTCTTTATGGTCCAATTCTCACATCCATACATGATTATTGGAAAAACCATAGCTTTGACTAGACAAACCTTTGTCAGCAAAGTAATGTCTTTTTAATATGCTGTCTAGGTTGGTCATAGCTTTCATGGCTGCAGTCACCATCTGCAGTGATTTTGGAGCCCCCCAAAATAAAGTCTGTCACTGTTTCCATTGTTTCCCCATCTATTTGCCATGCAGTGATGCGACCGGATGCCATGATCTTTGTTTTCTGAATGTTGAGTTTTAAGCCAGCTTTTTCCACTGTTTCACTTTCATCAAGAGGCTCGGTTTACGGGGTTGTAAGGAGTTGGACACGACTGAGCGACTGAACTGAACTGAGCAATATCTAATACAATGTAAATTCTATGCAAATAGGTATAAATACTCTGTAAAAACCATATAAATAGTTAAGTGGTATACATCAAAACCAAGCTTTGATTTTTGGAATTGTCTTTTTTTTTTTCTTCTAACCACCCAGTTGGTTGAGTCCGCAGATTCGGAACTGACTGTAACTTTTTTAACTTGCCTCCATCCTCCTGCATCCCTGGCAGCCTAAAGGATTCTCCTAGAACCCAGGGGGCTGTTGACCGTCCGCAGGAAGTTCCAGTTCTCTAGAAAGACTTGGTTGCCTTTCGTGAGCTGGAGTTTCCAACGTCGTCGTCTTGTCCCTTCCAGGACATCACAAGCGGTCTACCTGGAGCTAGGGAAGTGCTTGCAGATGCCAGGGCGCCCCGCTCTCCACGTCTCTGCGCGGGAGGCTCTTGCTACCTGGAACGCCCCCTTGCATCTCGTCTGCCTCCAGAGGGCACCCCAACCTCGTAGCCTCCTAGCACCCTTGCCTTTTCGGCGCTTGAAGCGTTCAGCCTGAACTTTCGGAGCAGTTGACATAATACAGTAAGACAGAGCCCTGAGCCTCCGTTGCCTCGTCTGTCAAATGGCCCCAGAGTGACCAAGCCGCACAGCTGGCACGGGAGGTTGGTCCTCAATGCCTCCGCGGGTTGCAGCGTCTCAACGGGTCCCGCAGCGTCGAGCGCGGGCTGGGCGGGGCCTCGGGCAGGCTGGGCGGGGCCTCGGGGCGTGCTGGGCGGGCTTCGGGCGGCCTGGGCGGGGCGTCGGGCCGCCCCGCAGAGCGACAGCTGGAAGAACTCGGTAGTCGACGTCGTGAGCCTCGGGCGGCCTGGGCGGGGCCGGGCGGGGCCACGCCCTCGGCCCGCTCCCCGAGCGCCGGCCGGAAAGAGCGCGGTCGCCGACGTCGTGACGTCGTGTAGCGTCAGCCGCTTCCCGGGCTCGCGCGGTCACGTGGGCCGCTTTTGGCGCGAAAACTGGTCGCGGCGGGCGGAGCAGGAGAGGAGCGCGGCGCGGAGATGGCGGTGAGCGCGGCGCGGGGCCCGGGGCCCCGGGGCCCGACTCTGCGCTCTGGGCGGGCGGGCCTGCCGGGCCGGCGGTCCCCCACCCCGTCGGCTCCCGGGCACCTCGGCCCGGCCGGCGCCTTCGGGCCCCCTTCCCCCGGCTGGTCTTCGTCAGCAACCGCGCCTCCGGCCCAAGTGCCGGACCCCTTCGGGGGCGGCCGCCCTCGCGTCCCGCCTCCCCTGGGAGCTCCCCCCGAGGGGTCCAGATGGGTGGGAAGCCGGGCCAGGGGCCGGAGCGGGCGGTCAGCCGGCCCAGGGGACGGCAGTAGGTGCAGAGGCGCAGGCCGGCGGGGTCCGCGGTGCGGGGGGACAGGCAGACGCCCCGAGTCGGGGGTGACGTGCCGGGGAGCGCAGTCGGCCCTCGCCCGCTCCAAGCCTGTCTCCTCTCGCAGGAATCCTCCGAGTCCTTCACGCTGGCGTCCAGCCCGGGCCCGCGGCGGCGCGCCAACGAGCCCCTCACCTCCAGCCCCGGGCGGAGCAGCTCCCGGCGCACGGATGCCCTGACCTCCAGCCCTGGCCGGGACCTTCCTCCCTTTGAGGATGAGTCGGAGGGACTGCTGGGCACCGAGGGGCCCCTGGAGGAGGAGGAGGACGGAGAGGAGCTTATTGGAGATGGCATGGAGAGGTATGCAGTTCCAGGCCCCTCGCTCCACGGTTTACACGGGGAGTCCCTTCGGTGTCTGGCCCCCCTTGTTTGGGGTCCTGGAGAAGCAGATACATCGGAGCCTCCTTGCCTTTGTTCACGTTTTGGTCCAGTGTCCGGGGGGAGACAGGTCTGTGGAGCCACAGCGTACATCCTTGTAACTTGCTGTGTCTACCTGACACCAGACCCTACCTAAGGCCGGGGGAAGCCCCAGCTTCATGAGATGTGCACCCCGGTGGGGGGGTGTCTCTAATCTGGGGCCACGTTGGGGATCCCAACTGGGAAGGTCAAGAAGCAGGCAGCCAAGTTTCTCTGCAACTTCAGACAAACTGGGGGTGGGGGTGGGTCTGATTAATCAAGGTTTAGATTCAGCTCAGCAAACAGTTACGGTGCCTAATCTATACCAGACTCTGTGTTCACCCTTAGTAATAAACGTGCAAACGTACTCACGGTCACGGAGGCTTAATGCTATGACCGCGGAGTAGAGCTCTGAGTGAGCCAGGCTGGGCCCCACTACTGTCTAACCGTGTTCACAGCCAGGACCCAGTCTGTACATTTGCCCCAGAATTGTCTGAACCCCCAGAGCCACACGGACATTCTGCTCTGGGGCCCTGTGGCTCTGACTCAGGGGTGCCAGCCTTTGTGTGTCAGGCCACCCCACAGTCAGTGGGGCGAGCCCTGCAGGAGTGTCGCACGGACTTTCTGGGGCACTGCGGACTATGCACTGTTGCCGCAGAGTCCTGACAGATGGGCCCGGAGCAGCTTCCTTCCAGGCTCTGTGGGGCTGTGCGGGCAGGGCGCCCCTCCCTGACTGCGCTGCCTCTGCCCACCGCTCTCTGCTGCCCTGCCCTTCCCGTGCCAGGGCTCTGATAGAGGTTAGAGGACCGGTTGGGCCCAGTTAGGTTTTGTGTTTTGTAGCTTTTTAAAACGCAGTGTCCTCAAGGTATGGTTTCTATGATATACAAGCTACGTCTTACAAGAATACAGTTCAGTGCTTCTGAGTAGACTTCCTGAGCTGTGCGGACGTCAGCACAGTCCCGCTTCTCTGCCATCCCAGGAAGTTCGCTTGTACCCAGTCCAGCACACCCATCCCCTCTCCCCGCTGCAGGGCAGCTGTAGCCCGCCCCTGTTCCTGTGGTCGGCCGTCTGACCGTCTCTTACCTGTAGGGTCTGTGGTGCGCGTGCCCCGTGGTGTCCACATCCATCTGTTGGATCACGCGTCAGCATGTCCGTCCTTTTCCTGGCTGAGTAATATTCTACTTTATGGACAGGCCGCATTTTATTTACCCATTCATAGTTTGGAAGACACTTGGGTTCTTTGAAAGTCTTAATAGTGTTGCTGTGAGATTTTTATGTGAATGTGTGTTTGAATTCTCTTGAAATGGAATTCCAGGTCCTAAAAATGGCATGGTTGGGTCCTGTGATAATTCTAGTGTTAATTTTTTGAGGAACCCCCAAACTGTTTTCCAAAGCAGTTGCATCATTTTACCTTACCACAGGTGGCGTATGCCGGTTAATTTTTGCACATTCTCGCCCACACCTGATGTTTTCTGGGTTTTGTTAATAGGCACCTTAATGTCATGATGTGGTATCTTACTGTGGTCTTGATTTCCTTTTCTCCGATGATCAGTGATGTTGAGTATTTGTTCATGTGCGTGTTGGCCATCAGTGTATCTTTGGAAAATGGGTCTTCGGGTCTTTGCCCATCATTTAATTGGTTTGCTTGATTTCTTATTACTGAGTTGTAAGAGTTTTAAAAAACTTATTCTAGATACGAGGCTTTTATCAGGTATGTGATTTGTAACTACTTTCTCAACCTGTGGCTTTTTAAGTTTTAAAAAATGGTTTTGTTTGAGATGCATAATTAATTGTAAATTTTGCTGAGATCGAATTTATCAAAATTTTTTATGCAGACCAATTAGAATTTCACTGGTGGCATCTCACATAACATGAAATCCTTAACAAGTCAGTTGTTGTCATCCTTCAGTCGCTCAGCCGTGTCTGACTCTTCTCGACCCCATGGACTGAAGCACATCAGGCTTCCCTGTTCTTCACTATCTCTCGGAGTTTGCTCAGACTCATGTCTGCTGAGTCGGTGACGCCATCCAACCATCTCGTCCTCTGTTGTCCCCTTGTCCTCCTGCCTTCTATATTTCCCAGCATCAGGGTCTTTTCTAATGAGTCTGCTCTTTGCATCAGGTGACCAGAGTACTGGAGTTTCAACATCAGTCCTTTCAATGAATATTCAGTGTTGATTTCCTTTAAGATTGACTGGTTGGATCTCCTTGCAGTTGAAGGGACTCTCAAGGGTCTTCTCCAACACAGTTCAAAAGCATCAATTCTTCAGTGCTCAGCCTTCTTTATGGTCTAACTCTCATATCCGTACATGACTAGTGGAAAAACTGTAGCTTTGACTTGACGGACCTTTGTCAGCAAAGTAACGTTTCTGCTTTTTCATATGCTAAGTTTGTCATAGCTTTCCTTCAAAGGAGCAAGCATCAGACAGACAGGTACCTTTTCCCGGAGGACACTTCAGATTCTGGAACTCTCGGCCCAGAAATGAAGCTGGCTCTGGGTTTTGTTTCTGGCATCAGCATTATGGGATTATGTGTTTTGAGACTGTGGCTTGACAGAGTTTATGGCACAAAAAAAAGTTAAGAAAGGCTGTTCCCCCATCACCACCTCCCCCGAGGGAAGGAGAATTGGGAGGACTGCAGAGGGCCAGCGTGGAGTCGGAGCCAGCGGGGCCCCTGCCATGGATCGACTGTGACACCCAGCCATGTTGAGTGACTGGTGGCAGGAATCCCCTGAGCCTTGAGCTGGGTTTTCTCCTCTTTCTGATGGAGGGTATGTATGTCTCCCAGAATGCCAGGGAGGGCAGCTGCGTTAGTTCTGAGGGTGGACATTGCTCCATCCAGTATCTGAGAGGTGGTCAGGTGGAAGGTCTCTCGTGGCTGGGAGGGTTGAGCTGCAGATGTGTTTGGGACAGGCTAGTTGGGCTGGTGTGGGTGGGCCTGCCAGGGTCCAGGGTTCTAGGCGAGGCTGCCAGATGCCATGCAGGAGGGGAACTCCCCTCCTGCTGGAGGGGAGCTGGGTTGGTGCTCTGGAGGCCCTTCCGGCAGGAGGTTTGGTGGGTCCTCCGATTCCTTTTCCTTTGGGTGCTCAGAGCTCCCCTTTTCATGTGGAAGATGCACATGATGTAAGCTTTCCTGTTTCTGGCACTGAGGGTGAGGTCGGGGACATCAGGTCACTTGTGTGGTGTGACCACCTCCAGCCGGTTCCCAGACCGACTTCTGCAGGACGTCTCCCCGAGCGCAGTGTCCTCAGCATCTCTGTCTTTGAAGGCTGCACCCCATCGTGTGTGTGTCTGTGTGTGTGTGTGTGTGAGAGACGGGGGGGTCCCTGGGGACCCTCGTGGGCCTCCGGAGCCCTGGGGGCCCAGATCCTGGTGCTGTTGTTGGGGGTTTGGGCGCCGACACCACCTGTCCGGGCCCTGCAGGGACTACCGCGCCATCCCGGAGCTGGACGTCTATGAGGCCGAGGGCCTGGCCCTGGACGACGAGGACGTGGAGGAGCTGACGGCCAGTCAGAGGGAGGCGGCTGAGCGGGTCATGCGGCAGCGCGACCGGGAGGCGGGCCGCGGCCTGGGCCGCATGCGCCGCGGGCTCCTGTACGGTGGGTTCTCGGGGAGCCTGGGGCGGGAAGGGGGAAGGTGGGGGGGCGCGGAGCAGGCCCTGAGTGCCTTCCGGCTCACAGACAGCGACGACGAGGAGGAGGAGCGCCCCAGCCGGAAGCGGCGGCAGGTGGAGCGGGCCACGGAGGACGGTGAGGAGGAGGACATGATCGAGAGCGTGGAGAACCTGGAGGACCTCAAGGGCCACTCGGTGCGTGAGTGGGTGAGCATGGCCGGCCCGCGGCTGGAGATCCACCACCGCTTCAAGAACTTCCTGCGCACCCACGTGGATGGCCGTGGGCACAACGTCTTCAAGGAGCGCATCAGCGACATGTGCAAAGGTAAGCCCGCCCTGCGGACGGACGGACGGATGGATGGACGTGCTGGGGACGGGGCGGGAGTCAGGGCTCTGCCTGCAGAGCGGTCTCCCCCGCCCCTCCTGCTCAGCCTGCCCGCCCCGCCCCGCCCCCCAGAGAACCGTGAGAGCCTGGTGGTGAACTACGAGGACCTGGCGGCCCGGGAGCACGTGCTGGCCTACTTCCTGCCTGAGGCGCCCGCCGAGCTGCTGCAGATCTTCGACGAGGCGGCCCTGGAGGTGGTACTGGCCATGTACCCCAAGTACGACCGCATTGCCAGCCGTATCCACGTCCGCATCTCCCACCTGCCACTGGTGGAGGAGCTGCGCTCGCTCCGGTGAGCACCCCCCACTCCCCCCCGGGTCTGCAAGGTGGGCCCTCTGACACCCCTCCGCGCAGCGCCCTGACCCTGACGCCCCGCCCCGCAGCGCCCTGACGCCCCGCCCTGCCCTGACGCGACGTCCCGCCCCGGCCCCCGCAGGCAGCTGCACCTGAACCAGCTGATCCGCACGAGCGGCGTGGTGACCAGCTGCACAGGCGTCCTGCCCCAGCTCAGCATGGTCAAGTACAACTGCAACAAGTGCGGGTTCGTGCTGGGGCCCTTCTGCCAGTCCCAGAACCAGGAGGTGAAGCCGGGCTCCTGCCCCGAGTGCCAGTCAGCCGGCCCCTTTGAGGTCAACATGGAGGAGGTGAGTGCCAGCCAGCCCTCGAGGTGGTTCAGATGCTTCGTCTGAAACATCAGCGTTTACCGTTCTCTCGCAAATGGGAAGATGTGGAGAACTGCCCCTGCTGCCCCAGAGCCCTGCCCACAGCAAGGCCTGGGCCTGTCCTGACTCCCTGGGACATGTCTGGCCTCGCACAGGGTCACAATTACCCTGCAGGGAGACACTGCTATGCTGTCTGCAGGAGGCCCTGCTCGAAGGCTCTGGGCCTTAAGCACCTGGACACATAATGCTCGGCTTTGTCTATGTTGGGGGGCCATCACAACCCCTGTGTGGGGTGCACATCTCTCCAGCATCTGCTGCCGTGTCAGGCTGACCCCCCACTGCTTCACAAATCTGAGAAGCGCCCCAGTTGGAGCTGCCTTGCCAGGGAGTGCCTGGCAGCCCACCGCCAGAGTCTGACCTGTTCAAAGCTGAGTACGCCTTGACCTGGGGAGGATGGCTGCAGGGCAGGGCTCCACGTGAGCCCCTGCCTTTGCCCAGAGCCCCCCCACCCCCGCCCCCATCTCGCTGGTCCCCCTCCCTTTATGCTTACCCTGTCACACATGTTGCTCTGGACGCCTCCTGCCCAGGAGCAGAGGTGTAGGCTTTGCGTGCAGGGACAGGAACTCGAGGAGGAGTGGTCCTCACACTGGAGTTTCCAGGGGGCCTGTTCGGTGTCCAGGGCGGGTGTGCGTTACTGGGTCTTCATCGCCCCGTGGGGGCAGGTGCTGTCGTCGGTCCTATTTGGCCGATGAAGTAACAGCAGGTTGTCCGGCTAGGAGGTGGCCCAGAGGGTTAGAACTCAGGCCTTTTGACCCAGAGCGTGTGCATTTAGCCGCCGTCACATAGCTCTTCTGGACAATAGGGAGACGGGGCTGTTAGATGGCATGCACAGTGCTGCCCCGTGACTGTGAGAGCAGGCCCACCGCTGGTGTAACTCGCTTCCTGGGTGCTGGTTTGATGCTTTTCTTGTGACCTGACTTCCCCTGGCTGGACCTGCAGAGTTCACGCCCCACCCCATGGTGCACACGGGGAGCCTCTTCCGCCAGCGTCACTCAGCTCAGGCCACAGAGCAGCCCGGCTCCCGCAGGTGCACACGCGGGGTGAGCTGCAGGGCCCAGAGCAGGCTCTGCGTCTGCAGAGGGAGGAGTCAACAGGGTGGGCGGCTGGAGCAGAGGTGGGGTGGGGTGCCGGTGCCCGTGGCTCCCTGCCCTCTCTGGTCCTGTGTCTCCTCATCACCAGTGAGAGTAACAAGCTGCACTCCCCGCCCGGGGCCGCGGTCCAGTCAGGTGACAAGAGCCGGTGCTCAGACCGCGGCCTCCGCCCCCGGGCAGGACGGCCCCTGAGACCGTGTCTGTCCCGTGCAGACCGTCTACCAGAACTACCAGCGCATCCGGATCCAGGAGAGTCCCGGCAAAGTGGCAGCGGGCCGGCTGCCCCGCTCCAAGGACGCCATCCTCCTCGCGGACCTGGTGGACAGCTGCAAGCCAGGCGACGAGATTGTGAGTGCCCGGGGCCAAGGGAGCTGGTGTGGGTGCTGTGGCCGGGCAGCGGGCAGCTCTCTTGCTGGGCGGAGCTTCTGTTGGGGTGCAGCAGCCGGGTGCCACACTTCTGCTGAGTTCAGCTCCCTCGGACCGGGGGCCCTGGGGAGGGGCAGGGTGGGGCCAACCCCGGTTTGGCCCCCTGACCTCTCGGCCTCCCCCAGGAGCTGACCGGCATCTACCACAACAACTACGATGGGGCTCTCAACACCGCCAACGGCTTCCCGGTCTTTGCCACCGTCATCCTTGCCAACCACGTGGCCAAGAAGGACGACAAGGTGGCCGTGGGCGAGCTGACCGACGAGGACGTGAAGACGATCACCAACCTCTCCAAGGACCAGCAGATCGGGGAGAAGGCAGGTGGAGGGGGCGCTGCCACAGAGCCCGGGTGCCTGGGGTCGCACCCTGGCCACCGCAAGCCTCCGTCTTGGTTCTGGGTCTTGGAAGCTGGGCCCTCGGTTTGATTCTCGTATCCACCGAGTCCACGTGCCTCGATGCGGGCTGCGCTCTCAGGGAAGAGCGACAGGCAGCCTCTCGGAGCCTGTGTTGCATCCAGAGGACAGGGGAGTGCTCGGGCTGGACCGGAAACGCGGGAGCAGGAAGAACTCGGCAGGGGGGTCGTCCCCGGTGTCACCCGCCTCCCTGTGGTCTGCCTCCTGGAAGAGCGCTCCTCAGTGCGGGTTGTCGTTTGCCCTTGAACGGCAGGCGTGTTTGCGGAGGCTGGGAGAGGGGTTTACTGTCTAGAGGTGAAGATACAGGTGGTTTTTAAGCAGTGCAGGGCTGAGAAGTGCCCACCGCCCCGCTGAGGATCCGCGTGTGAGCACCCTTGCGGACAGTCCCATGTGGTTGCAGGCTCAGCCGCAGGGCGCGTGGTTCCTGTCCTTGAGTCCTGCCGGGTCTGCGCTTGGCCCCTCGGGTCCCCCTCCCCTTGCCTCCCACTTGCTGTCCACCTGTTTCCGCACTCCCCGCTGTCTCCCGGACTGCTCTCTGCCCGCAGTGCAGGGCCCTGCACCCAACCGGCCCCGTTATCCATCTGCCAAGATTGGGGCCCCCTGGGGGATATAGGACTCATGGGTCTGCCGACGTTCTGGGTCAGGGGATACGCTCCGGGGCCACGCCTGGGCCTCCAGAGGGGAGTTGGATCTGGTCATCGCCCTCATGGGACTCCTCCTTTACTGGGTCCCAGTAACACCTCCCGCCCCTCACCTCCTGCTCTGCTGGTCTGCAGAGCTAGGCAGCTGGATTCTGAACAGGGTGGCACTGAGGGTGCCTAATGCCCGGGCTCCTATAAGTGCCCGGCACCGCCGAGCCCAGGAGGCTGCTCCCTCGTGCGTCCATCCGTCTGGGCTGGCCGCTGACGTTTCCGGGAAGAGTTGAGCGGGAACTCGGTCCTGCCTGCCTCTTGCCCGTGATGCTCACAGAGCAAGGCCTCGGGCGGTGTCTGCCTGTCTGAGCCCCACGCTTGGTCAGCGCCGGCCTCGTGTCGAGCCTGCTGGCAGGGCGGGCATTCTCACCAGCCACTGGGGATGACTGCAATTCTAGAGACACGCTGAAGCGATTATAGGCAGGTCCAGAAGCAGTCGGGCTCTGAGCCACTCGGGCCGGAGTTTGCAGGCGGCTGGGGCGGGGGCGGGGCCAACGCCTTGGGCTGCTGCCGGGTCTTGCTGCGTGGCTCTCTCTCTAACATTTGGGTGAGTGGCTCCTTGGGATTGGGAGGTTTCACCTAGAAACCTGGGTGCCCAGGTGTGGACAGTTTCAGCCAGGCGCTCCGTACTGCTGGCGTGCTCCGTAGCTGTTGCCCTGAGCTGGTTCTACCCTATCTCGCCACCTGCCGCGGTGGTTCCTCCCATCTGAGTCCCACCATCTGCCCGTGCTGGGTTTCGTGAGCTCGGCCACTGATGGGTGAGGCTGCTGAGAGAGGGGGCTCCTGCCTGATCGGAGACCCTGGAGATGGATGGGGACGCAGAGCCGGAAGCTGGACTCGGGGTTGAGTTCCAGCACCGTGCTTCATGTGGTGGGGTGAGGAGCCCAACTGGGGCCGGGGCGGGGTCATGCCCAGCCCTGGAACCGTCTGAAAGGTCAGTCTGTGGGCGCACGGGGTGGCTGCAGCCGCCACCTCTCCGTCTGGCAGGCGGACGGGGTGCGAGGACTGCTTGGGGGGCGGGAGGATGAGCTTAGACGGCAAGGGCGCCGTCTGCATGGTGGGTGGCAGGCAGGGCCCGCAGGGTTTGGTGGGAGCAGAGGAGTCCAGGGTCGTCCCACCCTGTGCTCAGTGGCAGGTGGCTCATTCCTCCCGTGACACAGAGGTCGAGAGGGTAAGTGGACTAACCCCAGGGAAGTGGGTGTCTCCCCTTCAGGTCTGGGCAGGCCCCGGGGAGCCTGCAGGCATGGCACTGGGAAGTGGGCTGCTGCCCTCGGTCCCGTGGGAGACATCACCTCATCCTGCCATGTGCCTGGTGCCCAGACAGCACCGGGCCGTGATCTGGGCGAGGGTCCTGGCCGGCAGTCCTGACCCCTTAGGACGGACGTGTGGGCGGACGAGCAGCCCAGGGTGACTGTCTCCCAACAGAGCTGGGGGCCTAGTAGGAGGCTCACTGAGTGCTCAGGAGTGAGCAGTTTACAGAGGGTGGGCTGTGTCGTGTTACTGATGATGTTGGGGGTTGCGTGAGGTGCCCATGTCACGGGGCTCACGTGGGGCAGGCAGGGGTCTCACCGGGCCGGCTGGCTTCCAGCCCTGCTCCCAGGGTCCGCCCTCTGCCCCCTCTGTGGGAGTGTCTGTTGGGACGCAGCTCAGGTCTTGAGTCGGGTGTGGTGGTGTGAGGACCCCCGGGGCCCTATGCTGGCGTGTCAGCTCCTTGAGGTCGGGGCTGGTCTGCTCCGTGCGGTGCCTCCTGGGGCCACGGATTCAGATCTGGCATGGCACCAGCACCTTGGTCAGTGAGTCTGTAAGAGGCTGTCTTTTCCCTGAGCCTGGGCCTGCCGCCGCTATCACACTAAAATCACCTAGCTGGTCTTGAGTGTCGGCACTCGATGGGCACCGCGGTTCCCTGGGGATCTTCCTCTGAAGAGCTTCCTGCAGTCGGCGTCCTGGTGCGGTCGGCCCACGTGTGGGGATGGTCGAGCATCTCCTGCCCTCAGGTGCCCCTCCAGCCCGTGGTCCGCATGTGGGCACGGTCGAGTGTCTCCTGCCCTGCCCTGAGGTGCCCCTCCAGCCTGTCTCTTGCTGCGGTTTTCTGTGGGAGGCCCGGGTCGTCTGTCCTCTGCGCTTCTGCAGCCCGGACGCTGCCACCCTTGTCCTGCATGAGCACGTTCCTATCGCCTGCTTCTGTAAATCATTCGGAGGCTTGGTCAGACGGGGCAGGTGTTTCTTGGGTAGGGGGGCCGAGGTGGACCTCCCGGGGCAGGTGGTGCCCACTCGTCTCTGCTGTGAGCAGCCCAGACGCACTTTCGCTGTGTGGGACCTTCACGGGGGCTGCGGGAGGCCTGGCCTCTAGCTCGGCTCCGCCCTTTCCCTGCTGGCGTCCTGTGCTCGGAGAAGCTTTTCTTCATCAACTACCTGACTGCCTGGGGGCCTCCTGGCGGAAAAGCGAAGTGCTGCTCGTTTCCTTTTATTCACCAGATTTCAGAGTAAAGAGTGTTCCCCTCACCCGAGCTTCAGGGTCAGCGCAGCCGTGGACCCTACATCGCTGGGGTTTGGCCCCTCGGGCAGCGCCCCTTGGCGCCCTGTGTCCATGTCTTGCCAGTGACCTCGTTCACGTCGGCTCCTGGCCGGCGGCCATGGCCAGTCATCTGGGTGCATCCTCACGGTCCTTTTCTACACACTTCCTGCCTGGACTTTGCGTCAGCGCTTCCCCCAAGGCACCCGTGGGAAGTGTGGTTCCCCTCTCGGTGGGGTGGCCTCAGGGAGACACAGGCCCCCAGGGCACTGCCCTGGACCCCGTCCCCACTGCATGCAGGGCTGCCGCTCCCCGGGCCAGGTTTCTCAGTAGGTTTTAGGGGCGAGGACAGAACTAGCAGCGGGGCCGTGCTGTGAAGACGGGCGTCGCCTCCAGACTGACCACGTGCAGCCAGGCGGGAGGCACTCGGGCAGGGCCGGGCCCCGTTCCCAGGAGGGTGCGCCAGTCACCCGCGCACGGGACGGACCGCCAGCCCACACCCTGGTCCAGGGCTCGGGCGCCCCGCTTCAGGGCACTCGAGGGTCCCTTCCCTGAAGTGGGTGCTAGATAGCCGCCTGGTCTGAGCTGCGTTGGGTTCGTGGATGCTGTGGGTCTATAGGGGCCCCTCACGGGGTGGGGTGGGAGACCCAGGAGGGAGGGGGTCATTTCTACCAAGAAGACGTGTCTGACGTCTCGGGTTGTATATTCAGGCTCACGTGGATTTTGAGAGAGCCTTTCTCCCTGTTAACACACACACACACGCACACCCAGGGAAGCCCTCTGGTTCTGTGACTCGGAAGGAGGCTCCAAGTCAGCAGGTCGGGGCACCGGTGCGGGGCCGGAGCACACGGGTGACTGTTCCCGTCTCCGCTCACCCCCAGATCTTTGCCAGCATCGCTCCTTCCATCTACGGGCACGAGGACATCAAGCGAGGCCTGGCGCTGGCCTTGTTCGGAGGGGAGCCCAAGAACCCCGGTGAGCAGGGGTGGGCCGTCCCGTGGGGAGATGTGAACGTGTGTCTGTCCTGTCCCCTTCTCGACCAACGAGGCCCCGCGGGCCGCCTTGCCTCGGCGTGGGCCCTCCTGTGGGTCACGGGTCGGGGGTGGGCGGTGCGGGGCAGACCCGTGCAGTCATTCATGCGGACGGCACACGGGCTGACGTGGCAAACAGCACGGCACCTCAAGCGTGGTGCTCCTGACACGCGTGCGGCTGCCTGCCTGCGAGGGGCCGTCCAGCCTTGCCCTCCGTGGGCGCACCCAGCATGGGCTCCTCCCAAGTGACCGTGTCCTGGTCTGCACGGGCTGCGTCCAGCTGTCCTCCTGGCGGGAGAGCTCGCGCACAGCCTCCGAGGTTCACGTCACAAAGAGCATCTTGGCGCCCACCCCCTATCACGGGGCCCCCGCTCCTCTGGATTCTGTGCTCAGAGGGGAAAGGCGTCCTGGGTGTCCCACCTCTGTCCCGGAAGAAGCTCATGTTGGTGGTGCTGGGCTGGGGGGTCATCCTGAGCTTGTCTCCTCTGCAGGCGGCAAGCACAAGGTGCGAGGAGACATCAACGTGTTGCTGTGTGGGGACCCCGGCACGGCCAAGTCGCAGTTCCTCAAGTACGTGGAGCAGGTGTCGAGTCGGGCCATCTTCACCACCGGCCAGGGCGCCTCGGCTGTGGGCCTCACAGCGTATGTCCAACGCCACCCAGTCAGCCGGGAGTGGACCCTGGAGGCTGGCGCCCTGGTGCTGGCTGACCGAGGAGTGTGCCTAATTGACGAATTTGACAAGGTGGGGCCCTGGGCCGCGGAGGTGTGTGCGGGCCTGGGTGGGGAGCCCGGGGCCTCAGCTGAGTGAGCGGGCGCGTCACGAGCCCCGTTGGCCCTCCACGCAGATGAACGACCAGGACAGGACCAGCATCCACGAGGCCATGGAGCAGCAGAGCATCTCCATCTCCAAGGCGGGCATCGTCACCTCCCTCCAGGCCCGCTGCACCGTCATCGCTGCGGCCAACCCCATAGGTGGGAGCGCGACGCTGGGGGGCCTGGACCCAGGGACCCAGCCGCAGAAGGCGTGCCTCTCCCCTGCGCTGCGTGTGGGGGCAGGGTGGAAGGCCGAGACGCCCCAGCCCTCATGGAGCCGCGTACTCGGTGGCCGGGAGGAGCACCTGGCGTGTCCCATCGGGCAGGGCTGGCACCAGTCTCAGCCGGCATGTGGCTGGAGCGCCGTGGACCCTTGTAGACGGCCTGGGCAGATGCTGTGTCCGTCGACTCCCCTCCCGCCACTGTAGCCACACGGGTTGGAAACCCACGTTTGGTCAAGGAGAAGAGGGCCCTGGGAGCAGGAGCCCTGACAGCAACCGCCTCTCTGTCCCAGGCGGCCGCTACGACCCCTCACTCACCTTCTCGGAGAACGTGGACCTCACTGAGCCCATCATCTCCCGCTTTGACGTCCTGTGTGTGGTCAGGGACACAGTGGACCCTGTGCAGGTACGCAGCTGTGCACCGAGCTTGGGGGCCTCACGTGGGTCCCGGGGTGGTGGGGTGGTGGGCTTGGAAGGGCTGCTCAACGGTCGTGTGCTCTCCACGCTTGTTCTGAGTCCAGAGGTCCTCGATTTCTCTCCTTGCTGCCCCATCCCCCAGCGTGGCCACGTTCTGCCACTGCCTCCCGAGTCCACTTGCTTCTCACTGCTCTGGCCCCACCCCAGCCCCTCCTTTGGCACGCGCCCTGCAGCCTTGGTGCTATCGCCCGGCCTCCACCCTCACAGCCACCCAGCTCCCCTGTCGGAAGCCAGCTGTCTGTGCGGAAATGGGTGGGCCTGCCTCTGCTCGGCCTCCCCTCCTCGCTAGCAGGGAGCCCGCCGTCCTGCGAGGTCTCCCCCGCCCCTCCTCTCCTGCATGCCCCCCTGACCTCTCCCTCCCCTCCCTACTCGCTAGCAGGGAGCCTGCCATCCCGCGGGGTCTCTGCCCCTCCTCTCCTGCATGGCCTCCTGACCTGCGTTCCCAGGTGTCATGACCCGGGCTCTGCTGACCCCAGCAGGGTCCGGGCCTCAGGCTCCCGCCCACCCCTCTGCTTCTCTTCACCCTGTAGCTTAAACCCACCCCCATGCCCCCCCCCCCCATCTCCTCTGCCCTCCTGGGGGTGCGCCCCACTCACTGTCCACCCTCCCCCCGCCCGGAGTTTTGTGTCCGCAGTGGGCAGACACATTGTTGGAGGGCATTGGAGGGGGTTCATGTTCTTGTACCGGCTCACCCTGCTCCTCCTCCGCCATCTCAGGATGAGATGCTGGCCCGCTTTGTGGTCGGCAGCCACGTCAGACACCACCCCAGCAACAAGGAGGATGGGGGCTCGGGGGGCGCCCCGGAGCCCGCTATGCCCAACACCTACGGCGTGGAGCCCCTGCCTCAGGAGGTCCTGAGGAAGTACATCATCTACGCCAAGGAGAAGGTCCACCCGAAGCTCAACCAGATGGACCAGGACAAGGTGGCCAAGATGTACAGTGACCTGAGGAAGGAGTCCATGGTGAGGACCCTGCAGCCCAGCCCCATCGTGCGGTAGTGGGCCCAGAGCTGGGGCAGGGAGGCCCGAAAGACGCAGAGCTCACGCGGCCTCCCAGTCTGCTCACTAGTCAGTGCAGTCGCTCAGGCCTGTCTGACTCTCTGTGACCCCATGGACTGCAGCACGCAAGGGTTCCCTGTCCATCACCAACTCCTGGAGTTTACCCAAACTCATGTCCATCGAGTCAGTGATGCCATCCAGCCATCTCATCCTCTGTCGTCCCCTTCTCCTGCCTTCAGTCTTTCCCAGCAGCAGGGTCTTTTCCAGTGAGTCCGTTTGTTTAGATGGAACTTACATGCATATGCATTCGCCTCAATGTGGGGCTGGTTCTGGTTCGTTCCTGGTGGAGGGAGAATGTAAGGGCAGGTTGCCCCCTCACCCTCGGAGTTCCACAACCACCTTCCTCCCCGCTGCCCCCCAACCCACCCACCCTGTCACTGGTACGGGCCTTTGCAGGGGGATAGGGCAGGCTTCACAGGAGCAGTCTGTCGCCTCACGGTCATAGCACCTTGGGGCCCCTGGTGTCGGACAGAGACAAAGCACAGCAGCCCCCAGGCATGTGCACTGTAGGTGCCACAAGCTGGTGGACATAGTGGGCGTGAGCCTTTGCACTTCGGTGTGAGTGGAAGTGCCTGCGTACCTGGCTCAGGCGGGCATCCCGCTGTGGAGTGGTCAGCCGGGCCCTTGGCCATGCCAGCTTTGCGGCTCCTCCCGTCCTGGCTGCCCTACAGTGCCCTGACGCGGTCCCCCCTCCAGGCCACGGGCAGCATCCCCATCACCGTGCGGCATATTGAGTCCATGATCCGCATGGCCGAGGCCCATGCGCGCATGCACCTGCGGGACTACGTCATGGAGGACGACGTGAACATGGCCATCCGCGTGATGCTCGAGAGCTTCGTGGACACTCAGAAGTTCAGCGTCATGCGTGGCATGCGGAAGGTGGGCCCGGCCGTCTGGGGATGGGCCACGGAGCTCGGGAGGCGGGGGCGCCTCTCTGTGGGGGCGGGGCTTGAGCTGCGTGGGTGGAGCACGGGAGGTGAGGCCTGTGCCGTGTGGACGGAGTATGGGAGGCGGGACCTCAGCTGTGGGCGGGGCGTGGAGTTGGGAGGTGGGGCATAGGGCAGGGGGCGGGGCCTGAGCTGCGTGGGTGGAGCACGGGAGGCAGGATTCTGAGCTGCATGGGCGGGGCATAGAGCAGGGAGGCGGGGCCTGAGCCCGGGCTGGAGGCTCACCTGCTGTCTTCTCAGACATTCGCCCGCTACCTGTCGTTCCGCCGGGACAACAATGAGTTGCTGCTGTTCATCCTGAAGCAGCTGGTGGCCGAGCAGGTGACGTATCAGCGCAACCGCTTCGGGGCCCAGCAGGACACGATCGAGGTTCCCGAGAAGGACTTGGTGGACAAGGTACGAGCGTGACCGGGCGGTCGGAACGCGCGTGTCTCCCTCGTCCCGTTGAGGAGCCTGGCCAGGCCAGCTCGCAGCTTGTCTGAGTTCAGGGGTGTCGTCGGGCTGCAGTTCTGAGCCCAGTGCCCAGTTGCAGGTTGTCCGGCGGCCGCAGGCCTGTTTGCTCCTCCTGGTGATGGGGACGGAGCCCAGCTGGCTGCCCCTGCGAACGGGCCCTGGGAGCCCGCGGTCCGCAGGGCTCACCCGACGCCCCCTCTCTCAGGCCCGGCAGATCAACATCCACAACCTGTCCGCCTTCTACGACAGCGAGCTCTTCCGCATGCACAAGTTCACCCACGACCTGAAGCGCAAGGTGATCCTGCAGCAGTTCTAGCGTCCAGGCTTCACTCTGCCCCGGGACCCAAAGCCAAATGGGACTCCCAGGGTGGGGCTGGGCTCTGGCTCCCCTGCCGGCGTCGGCCCAGGTGTTTGTTTATTCTGCTCTGTCTTCTGGGGACTCATCTTCTAGGGCTGCATTTTCAGCACCCGCCTCCCACCAGCGGCCCCCACCTGCAGGAGGTTTGCCTTACCTCCTTCAAGGTGCCTGTGTTCAGGACCCGGGGTGAAGGAGGGCGCTGTGCTGGGGGACTGAAGCCGTAAGGGTTTCACCAGAGTTGTTGGCCTCTTGGCCTGAGTTTCCGGACTTGCAGTGTTTTTCTGAACTGTGTCCCATGGGCTTGTCTCGGCTCCCGTGAGTAGAGACAGCCTGTGGGCCAGCACAGCCTGGCGCCCTCTGGCAGCCCCACAGCCTTAGCTTGTGGCGACAGGGTGGGATGGGGTCGGGGGAGGGTCCCTGGAGCCGGGCTACCCCCTCCCCGTTGCTGTGGTGGTCTTTTCTGCCGGCCGCCTTCCCACGCTGTTGTTTATACATTAGTTCTTTCTATGGTTTTAGTTTTTAATAAAGTCAGTCGAGTAAACCTAAATATTGGTGTCTTCAGTTTCATGTGACAACCCAGGCTTTCCTGCACTTCCCTCTGAGGTTCTCTGCTTCTGCCTCTGGCCTTCTGCAGGTGTGGATCAGGCTGACAGAGCGGTTTGCTTTGTGGGTGCGGGTCTCTGGGGAGTTTGGTTAGCACTTGTCTGTATGGGATCAAGGGACCTTGGGACAGTGCCCTCCTCCACCCCGGGTCCTGAACAGAAGCGCCTCGAAGGCGGTGAGGCAGACCACCAGCTGCTGGCTGCAGGGAGCTTGAGTGTCCTTTATGTGAACCAGCGTAGGGCACGTAGGCATGCGCAGGCGGTGGGGGAAACAAGACGAAACCTCTAGAGGGCCGAGGTCAGCTGGGGCCCAGCCGGCTGCAGGAACACGGAGACGACAGGCCTGCCCCTGTGCTGCGTCTCCTTGCATGTCAGGTGCCCCGTTATAGGGATCGCTGGTCTCTGCGCTGCCAAGACAAAGGTGCCAGCACGTCAAACGACCAGATGCCACCAACCATGAAACAGCCCAGTTTAGAAACACTGCTGCTGCTGAGTCACTTCAGTCGTGTCCGACTCCGACCCCATAGATGGCAGCCCACCAGGCTCTCCCGTCCCTGGGATTCTCCAGGCAAGAACACTGGAGCGGGTTGCCATTTCCTTCTCCAATGCATGGAAATGAAAAGTGAAAGTGAAGTCGCTGAGTTGTGTCCGACTCTTAGCGACCCCATGGACTGCAGCCTTCCAGGCTCCTCCATCCATGGGATTTTCCAGGCAAGAGTACTGGAGTGGGGTGCCATTGCCTTCTCCTTTAGAAACGTTGGGAAAGCGTAAATGTGCGTCTCGGGTTGAAGTTCGGTATTGGTGGTAAGGCAGAGGTTGACGGTGGCCTTGGCCAGCAGCGTCAGTGCAGCCTGAGTAGAGGTGTGTGTGTGGAAGGAAGTGGAAGCTGACAGGTGGGAACCTGAGAAGTCTGGTTCTGAAGCGGGATGGGGCAGCTGGCAGGCCACATGGGATCAAGGGAAGCTTTTCCTTTGATATAGTTTAGGATTGAACAGTTAAAGTTTTTATTCCTGCAATTTTGTTGTTTTTGAGTCACTAAGTCATGTGCGACTCTGCGATCCTGTGGACTGCAGCACGCCAGGCTCCTCTGTCCTTCAGTATCTCCCCGAGTTGGCTCATATTCGTGTCCACTGAGTCAGTGATGCCATCCAACCATCTCATCCTCTGCCGCCCTCTTCTCCTTCTGCCTACAGTCCTTCCCAGCAAGTTTATTAATGGGTTAATCTAAAATGTAGTTGTGACTGAAAAGATACCGGAAGATGTGATATCATGCAGGTAAAACTTTTAAATATACTGATACTGCATACATCTACATGGGTATTAAAGACAAATGTAAGATGGACACTTGTGGACACTTGTGTTATTTTAGGTAACAGGTTTATTGGGACACGGTTAAATAACATGGTTTAAAATCTACAACTCAGTGGTCTTAGCACGTTCAGAATTGTACAGCCATCGACCAGAATCAATTTTAGGACGTTTTAGTCCTCCCCCTAACCCACACCTGTTGAAATTCACTCTCCTTCCCTCCTCACCCCCACCCCCCGCCCTCAGCAACCACACATGTACTTTCTGTGTCTGGATTTCCCTTTTCTGGACGTTTCGCACACAAGGAATCCTGCACTAGCTGGTGTTCTGTGACGGCTTCTTTCACTTAGCCTAAGGTTTTTTAAGGTTCCTTCAGCATATGTCAGTGCTTCAGTTCTTACTACTGAGTAACATTCTATTTTAGGGAAGCTAGTGAGAGACAGGGAAGCCTGGGGCGCTGCAGCTCACGGGCTCTCAGTCAGCCACGACTGAGTGACTGAACACCACCACCACACCTTGTCCATGTGTCGGCTGGTGAGCGCCTGCCTGTTGTGAATGCTGCTGCTGTGAGTGTCCCTGTAACGAGTTTCTGTGTGGACGCACGTTTTCTCTCGGGTGTGGACCCAGAAGTGGAGTTGCTGGGTCGTAGCGGCGGCTGTGTTTCCTCTGAGAGCCACAAGCCTGTCTTCTGCTGCAGCCGCGCCGTCTTGCCTTCCCACCAGTAGTGCGTGAGGGCTCTGATTGGTTTCTCCATGTTCTGCACAAAACTTTGTCTTTTTGATGTCAGTCATCCTTAGTGCCTTGGACTGGTTTCTTTCTTTTGGCTGCGCTGGGTCTTCATTGCTGCATGTGGGTTTTCTCCACTTGCAGAGAGCAGGGGCTACTCTTTTTGCATGGTGCAAGCTTCTCATTGTGGTGGCTTCTCTTGTTTTCGAGCACGGGCTCTGGAGTGCGGGCCCCGTCATGGTGCATGGACTTTGTTGCTCCATGGCACGTGGCATCTTCCCCGGTCAGGGATCGAACCTGTGTACCCTGCGTGGTCAGGGTGATTCGTAACCACCGGACCAGCAGGGAAGTCCGAAGTGGTTTCTTACTGTGATTTTGCTTTTCATCCCCCTGATGGCTGATGACGGTAAGCATCTTTTCACGTGCTTATTGTCCATTTGTGTATCTTCTGTGCACAAGTATCTGTGCACATTTATGCCCATTTTTCCATTAGGCAGTCTTTTTGAGTTATGAGTTCTTTATGTGGCCTAGACATAAGTCTTTTATCAGATTTAGGATTTCCAAGTATTTTTTCCCCATTCTGCGGGTTGTCTTCACTTCCTTGATGGTGTCCTTTGCAATGCCCTCCTCCAGGGGATCTTCCCACCCCAGGGATCAAACCTGCATTTCTTATGTCTCCTGCATTAGCAGGTGGGTTCTTTACCACTGGTGCTACTTGGGAAGCCCCTGATGGTGTCCTCTGAAGCACAAAATGTTTTTCATTTCTCGGTCTCCTATATATATTTTTCTTTCAAGGCTTGTGCTTTTGATATCATCTGAAAAACTATTGCCTAAGCCATGGTCATGAATATATTCCCCCAGGGTTTGTTCTAGTAGAGTCACAGTTTTCTGTCTTACATTTAGGTCTGTGATCCGTTTGGCGTACAGTTTGTGTATGATGTTGGGGGTGGGGGGTCTACCTGTCATGCTTCTGGGTGTGCATGTCCACCTGTCCCAGCACTTTTGTGGAAGAGACTGCTCTCTCTCCACAGATTGCCTTGGAACCCTGCCAGGTATATGGCCATAAACGTGAGGGTTTATTTCTGAACTCTCCATTTTATCCCAAGGATATGTCCACTTTGTTTTACTTTCTAAGATTGTTCTGGCTAACCTGGACCCCTTGAATTTCCATACGATATTTGGAATCAGTTTATCAGTTTCTGCAAAGAAGCCAGCAAGAATTTTGATGAGGACTGCGTTGAATCCATAGATCACTTTGGGGATTGCTATCTTAACAACTTCAAGTCTTTTCATCCATGAGATGGGCTGTCCATCCACTTACACAGGTTTTATTTTATTATTATTTTTTATACAGAATTTTATTTTTTAATTTAAACTTATTTATTTTAATTAAAGGCTAATTACTTTACAATATTGTATTGGTTTTGCCATACATCAACATGAATCCACCACGGGTCACAGGTTTTCTTTAATGTGCTTCAGCAATATTTGTAGTTTTCAGAGGAGGTTTTGTACTTATTTTGTAGACTTATTTCCAAGTATTTAATATACTTTTGATGGTCTTTTAAGTGGAATTTTCTTACTTCATTGCAATTTATATGTTCCTATTTCTGCTTTGCGACTTCATGGACTTCAGCCTGCCAGACTACTCTGTCCATGGAATTCTCCAGGCAAGAATACTGGAGTGGGTTGCCATTCCTACAAGTTCAGAGGCTTAAAGTAACACAAACTTACTGTCTTAACAGTTTGGGAGGTCAGAAATCTGAAATGGGTCTCACCAAGCTAAGATCAAAGTGTCAGCAGGGTTCTGGGTAGAAGTTCCTTTGCTTCCTCTTCCAGCTTCTAGAGGGCGCCTGCGTCCCTTCGCTCCTGGCCCCTTCTGCTGTTTTCAAAGCCAGAAACAGCATCACTGAACTCTGCTCTCAGGGTCATGTTTTATCTTGACTCTGACTCTCCTTCCTCCCCGTTTCCTTTGTGAGAAGCCTCGTGATGACCCTGAGTCCACCTCAGTGATCCAGGATCATCTCCCTTCCCATGTCCTTAACTTAATGGCCCCTGCAGAGTCCCCATTCTCCCTGTGAGGGAATGTATTCACAGGTGCTGGAGGTCAGGGACGTCCTAAGGGCCATGATTCTGCTTACCAGACAGTGTGCAGAATACACTGACTTTTATATATTGATCTTACATGCTGCTACCTTGGTGAAGTCGTTCATTAGTTCTAATAGGTTTTTAGTGGATGAAAACTCAGGATTTTTTATGTGTAAGATTACATCATCTATGAATGGACATAGCTTTCCTTCTTCCTTTCCACTCAGGATGCCTCTTATTTCATTTTCTTGCCTACCTGTCTGGCTAGAACCTCAGTGCTGTATGGAATAGAAGTGGCCACAGTGGACAGCCTTGTGCTGTTCCTGGTCATGGGGGAAAGCTTTCAGCCCCACCATTAGGCATGATGTTAGCATCAGGGCTTTTGTAGATACTATTATCAGGTTGGGAAGGCTCCCTCCTATTCCTGGTTTCTGGAGGGTTTTTATCATGAAAGGGTATTGGATCATGTCAAATGCTTTTTCTGCAGCTATTGAAATGATCATGTGCGTTTTGGCCGTTTTTGATATGGTGTATAACATTGATCGATTTTCAGATGTTAAAATAACCTTGTATTCCTGAGATACAAGCGAGATTCTCGCTGGCCATGGTATAAAACTTTTTTATACGTTGCTGGATTTGGTTTGCTATTAATAGTACTTAGTAGAGTGGTTTTGTGTCTATGTTCATAAGAGATAGTGGTCTATGTTTTTTTTTTGTTTTTATTCTTGTAATGCCTATCTATATCTGATTTTTGTTTCAGGGTAATACTGGCATCATATAATGAGTTTGGAAGCGTTCCCTGCCGTTCTAATTTCTGGAAGAGTTTATGAAGTGTTGGTATCTTCCTGTCAGCGTTTAGTGTTTATTTTTATGTAGATGTATATCTCAACCAGGACTTCCCTGTAGCTCAAACTGTAAAGAATCTGCCTGTGATGCAGGAGACTAGGGTTCAATCCCTGGGTCAGGAAGATCCTCTGGAGAAGGGAATGGCAATCCACTCCAGTATTCTTGCCTGGAGAATTCCATGGACAGAGAAGCCTGGTGGGCTACAGTTCATGGGGTCACTAAGAGTTGGACCAACTGAGCAACTAAAACACACACACACACACACACCTCTGTCACTTCCTTTATGCCTTTTGTGTTTGGTTGGTTGTTTGGTTAATATATGACTTATATTATTTGCCAATATTTAAAGCAGCTTTTTAAATGATTAGATTTGATATTTCAGTTTAATTGCTATGTATGATGACCTGGGTTCCATCCCTGGGTTAGGAAACTCCCCTGGAGAAGGGAAAGGCTACCCACTCCAGTATTCTGGCCTGGAGAATTTCATGGACTCTGTAGTCCACGGGGTTGCAAAGAATTGGACACAATTGAGCCACTTTTACTTTTTATGATGTAAAATATGGATCTAACTTTATTTTTTCAAATATAACTGACATAGCACTGTTTATGGACTATCTTCTTATGAAGCGCCCTTCGTAATACTTTTTCGCACATGCAGCAGTCTGTTCCTGAACTCTGTTTCATTTCATTGTTTATGCATATGTTACAGGTTCCTGAGAGAAATCTCACTGGCCGCGGTATAAAACTCTTTTGTACGTTGCTGGATTTAGTTTGCTATTAATAGTACTTTGTAGAGTGGTTTTAATTACTATTTTAATTTGTATAAGTGTTTTGATAAAAGTTTCCTTGGCTCTTGCGTATTTTCTCTTCAACATACATCTTTACATCAGTTTGTCAAATTCCACAAAACCTTCCACTAGGTGTTTTTATTGGCATTGCATTGAATTTGTTGTTTAATCTGGTTCATTGATGTCTTTACAACATGGAGTCACCCAATCCAGAGCAAGATGCCTTTCCCCCTTTCTTCTGGTGTTATGTGACGCTGCAGCGTTCTCTTCACCTAGACTTTATATCTCTATTTGATATATTCCTGGTTTTCAGTAGCTGTTGTTGTGAATGGGATCTTTTCCCCAACTATATCTTCTAATTGTTTATTGATATATTAAAACATTAGATTTCCATGTTATTTTATACCCAGAAATCTTGCTGAAATCTTACTAGTTTTTGGTTAGTCTGTCAGTTATCTTGAATTTTCTTAGGTATGGTTGCAAATAATTGCCTTTCCAAATTTTTATCCTATTTTATTCCTTTATCATGCCTTACTGCATTGTCTCTTACAGAATATTCAATATTTATGGGGGTAATGATCATCCTTTTCTTGTTCCTCACTTAATGGGAATGCTTCTGATGTTTCTTCGTTAAGTATGATTGCTGTAGGTTTCTAGGAGACATCCTTTATTAAATTAAGGGAGTTTTCCTTCCTTGCTTCTGAAGGTTTTGTTTGTTCCTTGTATGAGGAGCAGAGGCTGCCTCACTGCATGCCGTTGGGAGGCACTGGCCTGCTGCAAGCCGTGCAGGGCCTTAGTCTCCTGTGCGTGCTCAGTTGCTCTGTCGTGTCTGACTCTTTGCGACCCCTTGGACTGTAGCCCCCCAGGCTCCTCTGTCCATGGGATTTTCCAGGCAAGCATACTGGAGTGGCTTGCCATTTCCTTCTCCAGGTGATCGATCTTCCAGACCCAGAGATCGAACCCATGTCTCTTGCATCTCCTGCATTGGCAGGGGAATTGTTTACCACTGAGCCACCAGGGAAGCCCAACATATTTAGTACATGCAGCCTTCACCTTGCTCATATTTCTTCATGAAAGTTGCATCTGCGCTCCATAAGATTGGCTTAGGGCTTTTTAAATTGTTATTCCAACTTCATAAAGTCAATTGGGAAGCTTTCTAACTTTGCTCTGCAGTTTATTTGATGTATCTTTTTTAGGAGGATATTTTAATTATCTTTTATTTTTTCCCCATTGTTGCTTATTTAGCTTTTTCTACTACTTGAATCAGTCATTTGTTTTTTCCTTAAAAGTATATACTGCAATTACAGTTTAAATGTTAATAATATGTGTCGTTTTGCTTATAATTTTAAAATAACTTATTTGTAGTTTTGTTCTCCTTTTCATTTCTAATGGTATTTATACTTAGGTCTTCTTTTCTTGATGGTAAAAGATTTGGCAGCTTCATCTTTCTCAGGCTTTTAGCAGTCAGTTCTACTGGGGTTTTCTTATGTCAACAAATGTGTTGATTCCTCCGTGTACGTGCGTGTTAAAGCCTCTTACGTCGGATACTTAATTCGCTTTCTTTTACTGTCTTCTAGTAGCGTCTGTGGCTATAAACTCTGACCCGTTGGCTGCGCTCTGCGGATTTTGATATGCAGTGTTCTCAATTTATGAATAAACTATTAATAACATCATGGGACTTATGCCTCTCAAGAGTTATTCAGAAAGGCGTGAGCTTGGTTCTGCTGCTGCTGCTGCTGCTAAGTCGCTTCAGTCGTGTCCGACTCTATGCGAGCCCACAGACAGCAGCCCACCAGGCTCCGCCGTCCCTGGGATTCTCCAGGCAAGAACACGAGTGGGTTGCCATTTCCTTCTCCAATGCGTGAAAGTGAAGTCGCTCAGTCGTGTCCGACTCCCAGCGACCCCATGGACCGCAGCCTACCAGGCTCCTCCATCCATGGGATTTTCCAGGCGAGAACACTGGAGTGAGGTGCCATTGCCTTCTCCAGAGCTTGGTTCGGGCAGTGCCTAACCCAGACGGAGCCCACCCGCGACCGAGAAAGAAGCCCCTCACAGAGCCTGAGGTCGGGCGCAGCCTCGCGAGCTCGGCCCTCAGCGCCGCGGCCACGCCCCGCGTTCGCGAGACTTGAGCGCCAGGCGGCTGCGGGCCTGTGAGGCGTGAGGTCTGAGGTGCGAGGCGCGCGAGGCGCGGGCAGCGGGCTGGCTCCGCCCCCGACCTCCGCGACGTCGATTGGCTGGTGGCCGGGCGGAGGGGCGGGGCGCTCACGTGGCGGGGCGGGGCGGGGCGAGTGACGGCCTCGCGGGCCAATGGGCGCGCGCGCGCGCGCGCGCCGCCGCCGCCGCTGCCGCCGCCGCCCGTGCGGCCCTGAGATGCCCAGGCAGCTGCGGAGCGGCGACGCGGCACCATGGGCCGGCTGCTGAGGGCCGCGGGGTCGCCGCTGCCGTCCCTGCTGCTGCTGCTGGCCGGAGGTGAGCGGGCGGCGGCCGGCGCGCGCTGGGCGGCTCCGCGCCAACAAAGGGCCGCGCGGCCGCGAGCGCTCTGAGCGCTTCTGAGGGCGGGGGGCGGGGGCGCCGGGCGGGTGTGTCTCTGCGACAAAGGGCCGCGCGCCCGGGCTGCGGTGACAGGCGCGGGGGGCGGCGACGGCAGGTGTGCGCGCGGGGAGCGGCGCGGGGGTCCGGGCCCGCGGCGGCTGGGCGGGCGCGGGGCGCGCCGGCGGGGGTGGGCACCTGTGTGTGCGCGCGGTGGTCCCGCCCGCCGCGGTCGGCCTGATGCTCCCCGCGCGGTCGGCCTGAGGCGCTCTGAGGTCCGTCCCCGGCTGGGTTGGGGGGGCGACCTCTGCAGAGCAACCGCTGCCCTGTGCGCCGGGGCGCAGAATCCCGCCGCCGCGACTCAGCCAGGGGCCGCCTTCGGCAGCGGGGCGCAGGCACGGCTGGGGACCCAGGCGGTGCGCCCCGGACGTGGCCTCCGGGCCGCCCCATCGCTGTCCGCGCCACGCGAGTCCTGTCTGGAGGGCAGGGGCGGTTCAGCTCTAGGCGCTGCCGGCCGGCTGCCTCTCCATGTGGCAGCCATCCCAGAACTGGTCTGCAGAGTGTGTCAGGACCATGCCCCAGCTGTTACCGTGCCCCTTCCTGCCAGCTGCGGGTTACCCCCCTCGTCCCTCCGCTTCCGTCTGGGGGGCGCGCTAGTGTACTGGGGTGCGTGTGTGTCCACCAAGACGTCTCCCTTACAAAGCTGTAGTGGGGACACGCCTGCCAGGACCGGGCGGCACTGTTTCTCTGACACGCGCGCCAAGTGTGTGCCCTCGCGTTGGTGGTGCTGGCCCATCTCTGTTGCAGCGGACAGTCCAAGCTGTGGGCCGCGTCACTGATGCTGCTGGGCGGCTCCGAATGGGTGTCTGCGGAGGGTTAGGGATCTCGGACTTCAGAGCTGCTGATTAGGGCAAGGGAAACGAGAGAAGGACGCGGGGATCAAGAGCAGACGCAGGGGAGACAAAACATGGGGATTGTGGAGACCTTGCTCTTTTCACCCCCTAAGATACAAGCCTGCTTCCTGCGCCTCCTTTCCTGAATTTGTTTGGGTCAGGTTTTCAGTTCTTTGAGGCCGATCCCTGGAATCCTTTTCATGCTCTGTCTTTTTTGTTCTCTTGGTTGAGAGTGATGGAGGTAACAGAAGATTGCAGGTGCTAGAGGAAAAAAAAGATCAGTGTGTATCTGGAAGTTAAAATCCGGTAGTCTTAGGCAGATTAATTATTAAGTGCAAAAGTAGTTATACAGGGAATGGGTAGGTCTCAGCTACTATTTTGGTGGGCAAGTTTGAAAATAAGTAACATCTCGTAATTACCCACTGCCAAGCTTTTGAAAATATCAAGGTCTTTATAAAGGAAAAATAACCATTGTGCAGAAAAATAGCTTCAAGAAAAAGAAACTGTTTACTGCAGAAGAAATCAAAAGCCAGATTCCTCCTTTTCAAACACAGCTTTTCAGAAACATGATCAGAATCTCTTAGTGGCTCAGTGGTAAAAGAATTTGTCTGCAAGGCAGGAAATGCAGGAGATGTGGATCCAGTCCCTGGGTTGGAAAGATCCCCTGGAGAAGGAAATGGCACTCTTGCCTGAAAAATTCTATGGACAGAGGAGCCTGGCAGGCTACCATCCATGGGGTCGCATAGAGTCCGACACGACTGAAGCAGCGGCAGTCTCGTACACACTTTTTATTCCTATCAGAGTGTTGGGAAAGATAGACCAGGACGAACTGTGGTTTCTCCGCAGGTGACAGATGGAGGGGAGAGGCTGGGAGAATGGGGCCCCCTTAGTCAGGGGAATGGTCACAATAGACCCTAGCGGATTCCTCAGACCACAGCGCTCTGCATGGAGAGCTTCACGGGCTAAAGATTCATCCCCAGAGGCAAGAAGTCAGCAGGACAGACACAGGTTCCTGGTGGCAGGACTGAGGACTGTGTGGCCGAGACTCCTCCTCCCTCACCTCCCTTAGCCTCGGAGAGGCAGCTCTCAGGTTGTGGAGAGGCACAGCACGTTTGGTCCTCTGGTGGTTTCGTGGAGGGTAAAATTCCAAGGATTCTTAAGAGAGTCTATTGCTCTTCTAAAACACTGAAGTAATGTCTCTCTCAGTAGGTGGATAAAGGGCTTCACCTCACAGAGAAGGCTGCTCTGGTCCCTGGGAACCTGTGCAGTTTTTGTTACTTAATTACTGCAGACATTTCTCATCAGTTGAGTTTTTTCTTCCTGGACTGCCTGAGTTTTTCCAGGTTACTGTCTTGTGGTGTTTGGTTCCCCAAACCTGGGGAAGCCACATCTGAAAGTAGACCTGTTGTATCACCTGGTGTCTTACATAACCGGGCATTCCATTTTTCAAAGAGCACTTTCTCCCCCAAGGGCAGAGGCTGTCTTCTCTTCCCCTTTGTGTCTCTAGAGGAGGCCTGGCATAGTAAGTGACCAGAATAGGAGCTGGGGGCGGGGGTGGACTGCTTTCTTCTGAGCAGTGGAAGTCCAGTGCAGATGTTAACCTCCAGTAAGACGCTGCAGCATACCTGAAACCAAAGTTACCTGGCATCGTATCTGATTGACAGTTTTGTGTATTGTGATTAACTTTGTAAAATTAGAGAATAAGTCTTACTCCAGTAGGGCTGATAGATGACCTACTTCTAGACACAGGGTCCAGGCAGAAATGTAGATAAAGGGGCATCTTGGTGGAAGGAAGGGATCACTTCACTGACTTGAGGTCTTTCGGAACAGGAGGAAAGACCCCTACACTCTTAGCCACCCTGTGCTTTGGGTTTCTGGTGGGGACCCTGAGCAGGGTGCTGGGAGGACAGGGTCTCTTCCATCCAGCTCTTTCCTTGCTCCTCAGATCCCGTGAGGCATCGGGTCACGCCAGGTGCTCTCTCCTTATGTGTCCTTAGGAAGAAGAACACGAGCAGCTTTCCGACATTTCCTCAGGGAGCATCCACTGGACCTTCTTGTGGGGAGAAGCTGGCTAATGACAGCAATTCTGTTACCTGGTTATTTGACCTTAATCTCACTAGGCCTGTTATCTCTCTGTAAAACAAAAGGGTATTTCTTATTTTTAAAATTTATTTATTTTTAATCGAAGGGTAATTGCTTTACAGAATCCCTTTGGTTTCTACCAAACATCAGCATGAATCAGCCATAGGGAAAGGGTATGTCTTAATTTATTTGGTTGTTTACTCAAACACACCCTGAGCTCCTGTGATACTTCAGAGACTGTTGAGGCCCGGTCACGACAAAGGTGAGTCCCATGTTCACCGTTGAGTGAGGGGCTGTCCGGTGGTCTGCTGCAGCGCAGTGAGGAGAGTGCAGTGACGTGTGAAGAGCCAGTGGTCGTGGAGGGGCTGCAGCCTGGACCCAGGGAGCTGGGGCGGCTGTTTGGAGCTGAGCCTGGAAGCAGGAGGAGGACTTAGGCGGACGGATGCAGGTGCCCACGGGTGTCACCTGCTTCTGGTTAACTCTGTCTGAGGCTCTGACAGCGTCTGTTTCTTCCTGTTTTTCCCTGAAGTCACGTAGAGTAACTGGTCTTCATTATTCACAGCAACTTTTTGTTTAAATGTGTTTGAAGACCCTGACCATTGTCGCTCTTAAACGTTCTCTTTTCCTGGCCAAGAATGCCCTGCTTCCCTGCTCTCCATAAAGAGGAGACCACGTCCACGAGCAGTCTGCAGTCTGCCCTTCAGCGTGCAGACTGCACGCTGAAGGGGGCTGACCTCTCCCGGTGGCCCCGCGTCTGGGGGCTTCTCCATCCTGCTGTACGGGTGATGGGGGGCCGACACTCCCCCAGTCGCTCAGCCACAGGCCGGAGCCCCTGCCTGCCTTGCTCCTGCAGCAGCCTGAGTCTGACCGCAAGGCCCGTGTGTCCTCCCGCGGACGCTTGTTACTTTGTTCCGCCCCTTCCCGGTACCCCAGGCTGCTTTCCTTAGACTCAAGTGTATCTTGTCTGTCCTGTCTCTCTCTGGACGCGTTCTCTGTTTCTGGTAGAACTTGCTTCTGAGTCTGAAACATCTGTCTTCCTTAGTGGCCACTTGTTGGGCTTAGGGCCTACTATTGCCTAAGGTGCTTGTAAGCATTAAAATTTAGATGATGCTTGTGTGCTGTGCTTAATCAGTCATGTCCGACTCTTTGTAGCCCGCCAGACTCCTCTGTCCATGGGGATTCTCCAGGCAAGAATGCTGGAGTGGGTTGCCCTGCCCTTCTCCAGGTGATTTTCCCAACTCAGGGACTGAACCCAGGTCTCCCTTACTGCAGGCAGATTCTTTACCATCTGAGCCCCCAGGGAAGCCCAGATAACACTTACATGACTAAACATTTCCACGGACTCTGTCAAGTCCTATCACAGTGCACTCCAAGCACAGAGCGGGAAAAAGCTCCTGCAGTTCCCTCTTTCTCGCATCATTGAATATCCGTCTGGAAAAGAGAATGTGGAGGCCCTTTCACCCGCCTTCCTCACTTTTCAGATGAGACTGAGGTCTGAAGACTTACAGCAAGTTAGTGATACTTCTGTAGTTAGTATACATCATAAAACCAGCAAATAGGGCTGCTTCCTGTTCGTAATGAATGGAAGTGAGAGAGACGGGAAAAAGAAGATCCCCTTTATTTTACTGTTTTTTGTTTTGTAAATTAGGATAGAGGGTCCAGGGTTCCAGTCTGGGATGAATTTGACCTGTGACCACCTCACTTGGTCTTAAACACCCTGTGTTGCTGAAACGCAGATCGAGTTCTTGATGCAGTTTGGGAAAGTGTGCGGCCTGGGATAGGAGCCTGGGGAGCAGGGTGTGTGCAGGGTCCAGGAAAGCGGGGCCCCTTCTGACCCGCAGCCTTGGGTGTCAGGAGTGTCCGCGAAGCCCCCGCCCTCGCCCTGGGCCCTTGATCCTCGCAGGCAGGTCTCCACCCTGCGCCCTCTTCCCCGTAACCCCCAGCTCTCCTGTCTGCGCAGGAGCGTCCCTGGGTGTGCGTGCAGCTGGGTCCGAGGAGCCCGGCTCAGAGGGCCTCCCCTCCACCTCCCTGCTGGACCTCCTGCTGCCCACGGGCCTGGAGCCGCTGGACTCGGAGGAGCCGAGCGAGGCCGTGGGCCTGGGCGCTGGCCTGGGAGCCCCCGGCTCAGGCTTCCCCAGCGAGGAGAGCGAAGAGTCCCGCATCCTGCAGCCACCGCAGTACTTCTGGGAGGAGGAGGACGCGCTCAACGAGTCCAGTCTGGGCCTGGGACCCACTGCAGGTATCGTGCTCGCTCGCCCTTGTTTCTGGAAGGTCTGTTTGTCTGTGTTCTGGCTGCGCTGGGTCCTTGCTGCTGAGCTAAGGCTACCTCTAGCTGCGGTGCACAGCCTTCTCGTTTCAGTGGCCTCTTGTTGCAGCACAGGCTCTCGGCACGGGGGCTCGGCAGTTGTGGCTCCCGGGCTCTGGTGTGCTGGCTCGGTGGAGGTGGCGGCCTCTGGGCTTTGTTGCCCCTCGGCACATGGGAGCCACCCGGACCAGGGCTGGAACCCGTGTCTCCTGCGTTGGCAGGTGGGTTCTTAACCACTGGCCCAGCAGGGAAGCCTCCGTCTCTCCTAAGACGTGTGCTGATTGCCGCCGGGAGGCCGGGCACGATGCCCGACGGCCCTTTGCTTGCCCGCATCCCACCTCTTCTCCGTCCTCACCTGCTTTCACCCTCTGCTGCCCTCCAGAACCTCAAGGCTGGCTCTCTGGACTCTGAGGGCCTTGCTGGCCCAAGGGACCCTTTTCCTTTCGTAATATTCACAGCTGTGTAGTGACCTGTGTTCTGTGCTCATATAATTGAGTGTAGTGCTGACAGCCCGTGAGATGAAGGGTGTTAACCCCATCCTGAACGTGAGGAAACTGAGGCTCAGAGGAGAAGGCGGGCCTGCAGTCACAGAGCTGTGGGGGTGGCCAGGCGCAGCACAAACGTCGGTCTGTCCAGGCCTCAGGTTGGTTGCCTGCTCCTCTTCTGTGCCATGTGGTCTCTGTTGAAGGGTCCCTGTGCCCCTGGGTCCCTGAGCCCCGCCAGGTGTTCCGAGCGCCCTTCCCTGGCTCTGCCCCGGGGCCGGGCCAGGCTCAGTGGCGCACAGCTGCGGCTGAAGACGGAGAGACAGGGCTCCCTGGCTGGCAGCCGCCACCGCTGTGCGGGGCTCTTGGCTGGCACTGGGCACTCAGACTGGTGCCCAAGTTTGGGGCTGGGCATTACAGAGTTTAGCCCTGGGTTTTTTTTTAATAAATGTATTTTGGGTTTGTGTTTTCTAATTACAAATATAATACATGAAAAATACAGAAAATGTGGGAAACACAAAAACAATACAAAGAGGAAACCCCCCCATGCTGTCACGATGAAAAATGATAAGCACCGGTATTTTGGGCTGCGTGCCTTCAGTCACTTTTATATGCAACACTGGAGTCTTTTTCCACTTTAAGATCGTTCTTAAATATCTTATTTCCACGTTGTTAGCTATCCTTTTATAACCTGGCTTTCAGTGAGTCCATAGTATTTCCTCAGGTGTGGAGCGGTTCCCTGTTGCTGAATGTGTGGTTTCCAGTTCGTTTGTTTGTTTGCTTTGTCTGTGGCTGTGCTGGGTCTTCATTGCGGTGTGCAGGCGTCTTGTTGCAGCGGCCCCTCTTGCCGAAGAGCACAGGCTCGGTACTTGTGGCGCCCGGGCTTAATTCTTTGGCTTGTGGGGTTGTCCCAGACCATGGAGGGCACCCATGTCCCACGTGTGGACAGACGGCTTATCAACCACGGGACGCCAGAGAGCCCTAGTTTGCACTTGGGAAGACGCTGCAAAAACCTGTATGTATCTTTGCACTTTTCTGGTTGTTCCTTGGGATAAACTTCTAGAGTCAAATCGCTAGGTCTAAAGATGTGTCAGTCAGCACCCCAGCGTCCCAGAAGTAAAGTGCTGCTCACACTGAGGCACCCGAGGAGGCTGTGTTTTGGTGGGGTTGTTGTTGTTGTTGGACACGTCCTGCCTCAGGTTTATTTGCACCAACGTCCAGGAGCACACCAGCCCCGTGCAGGCAGCGGCCCCGTGCAGGCAGCTGCCCGGGGGCCACACCAGTCCCCCTGTCCTCACACTGGCAGCTGGCGGCCTGCACTCGCAGCCTGGGAGCCTGGGCGCCTTTGGCAGAGCAGCAACCGTCGCTAGGGTGCCTGGGCCTTGGTTCGAGCCTTGGCCTGGGACTTCGGGACTCTTGGTGATGTGGGTACCAGCACATTGCCAGGCTTCAGGTGAGCCAGGTAGGTGAGTCCCCTGAGTGCGCACTGCCCCCGTGGGGACCTGGGGCTCAGACTCCTTGGGCTCTTGGCAAGCTTCGACAGCGCCGGCAGGCGCACTCCGGCCCGCGTTGTCTGCAGGCCCTCCCTGTTGTGCTCCTGAGCAGAGCTTGTCTTCCTTAGGAACTTGAGGTCCACCTTCTTAAGTGATTCGTGCTTTGTGACCAGGGTTTCTCGATGCTGTCTCTGTGCCAAGTTGGGGATGAGTTGTGTGCGGTGTGGTTCTTGGACTTGGCTGTGTCTGCAGCTCCTGAAGCGCCTGGGAGCAGAGAGCAGGGAGGGTCATTCATAGACAGTGGGCTCACCAGGGGAGCAGCATGGGGTGGCACCCCGGGGAGTCCGGTGCTCCTGGCAGCAGAGTGCTCAGCACCCACCCCCAGGGGGCAAAGAAAGGCACAGACGGCAGGAGCCTGTCCTATGTGGGGAGGGACTGGGGATCCGGGGTCCTGACCCCAGCAGTGGGGTGATGGGGGCGAGGGCGGGGACTAGGTGCTCACGCTCCGGCTCCTCCGGGGTCCCTGTTGCCGGTGGTGCCTCCCCAGCCTGTCGAGGAGTCTGGGCAGGGCTGCTGACGGTTCCCGGGCCAGGTCCCCGGCAGAGGACAGGGTGGGCCTGACGTGGACGGGCCTCTTCTGAGGCTTGTGTCATTGTGGTCGGGGGGCCTCCAGAAAGGGTGCTCCAGGTTGCATGCCCGTCAGGGGGAGTGAATGCCAGGTTCTGGACCCTCTCCGACACTGAGTTCTCTGACTTGGACATCTTTGCTGGTTTGATATACAGAACTCTAACGGCTGGTAAGTTTTTACTGTGGGGCTTCTCTGGTGGCTCAGCAGTAAAGAATCCGCCTGCCAATGCAGATGCAGAGACATGGGTTCAGTCCCTGGGTCAGGAAGATCCCCTGGAGAAGGAAATGGCAACTCACTCCAGTATTCTTGCCTGGGAAATCCCATGGACAGAAGAGCCTGGTGGAGTCCTTGAGGTCACAGAGTTGGACACAACTGAGTGACTATAAACAACACCGGACTGTAGCTGAAGTGTATGTGAGTTAACTGAATGTATGCACTGAATGTATTATATGGTCCAGTTGTTTTGATTTGAAGCACATGCAATTAAGAGCAAGCTTTGGAGTCAGGCAGAGTCCAAAGTCCCAGCCCTGTGATTTTGGGCAGGTGGCAGTCTAAGCCTGAGTTCTCTGGAAGGAAATAGTATCACAGCATTGTGAGGGTTAAATGCAGTAGTATATTTGAAGTGCTTAACACACGGTAATATTATGAGATAACATGAAAATGTTAACTGTTATTATTACATTTCCATTGTTTTTGAGGCTTGCTTATCACTGTGCAAATCTTTATATAAAACGCATACAAACTTATGTCTGACATAAATAGAAAGTTTTTTCCAGTTTATTGCTTCCTTTTTATTATAGTAATACTTGATATACACAGGTGAAAATCTTTAAGCTTTGACAGTCTTCCTTTTGAAATGTGCTTATGTGTTTCGTTTATAAGAGCCTTTCCCTGTATGAGATAGATGCAGCTTTATTTCTTCTGTTCTTTTTCAGCCTCGGTTCTGCTTGTAACTGTCTGCTGGCTGTCATCTGTTCGGGCTGGGGTGTAGGCGGGGATGGAGCTCATCCGTGTGGAGGGCTGTGGCTGCAGCAGCTGTGCCGCGCTCAGTCGCTCAGTTGTGTCTGACCCTCTGCGACCCCGTGGACTGGAGCCCGCCAGGCTCCCCTGTCCATGGGATTCTTCAGGCAAGAATACTGGAGTGAGCTGCCATGCCGTCCTCCTGGGGATCTTCCCGACTCAGGGATCAAACCCAGGTCTTCTGCATTGCAGGCAGATTCTTTACCAGCTGAGCCACCCGGGAAGCCTGGCTGAGGTGGCGCTTTTGGGTGGTCTGTCCTCTCCTCGTTGAGGTGCACTCCCTGTCCTCAGTGGTGCCATGAGGGGTCTTCCCTTTTGTCCAGACTCTTGGGGTTTTGGTGGGAGAGGAGCAGTCGCTCAGAGGGTCCATTGGGAAGGAGCCGCTGTGCGCCTGGACCGTCCTGGGATAGCGGAGGGGTGGCCAGGGCCTGAGGAGCTCAGGTTTGCTCTGCCCCTGCCTCCTGCGCGCATCTCCCCTTCTGCTCTCACATGGCCTCTCTCCTCCCAGTGGCCTCCCGGGACTCGGTACCTGGCCGTCACTCAGAGTGTGACAGGTCCTCCCGCGGCTGCACACACTGTGCTTCCCTGTCTGTGCTGTTCACCCCTGAACGGTGGGGAGACACCTGGCCGCTCGGGCCGGGACCAAGGAGGGCTCCGTCCTTGCCCCTCCCTTGTTGCTCTGCTTGCCCACAGCCTTGCGCTTTCCCCAGCTTAGTCTCTTCTCTGTACGGCCAAGGAGGTCTCTGAAGGAAGGGGACCGTGGGATCCAGGCCACAGGTCTCTGCTCTGCAGGAGACGCCCTTGCTGTCTGGCACCTCCGTCCTGCCGTCAGCCTGCTTGGGGAGGGCGTGAGACTGAGGATGCACGGGGTGCTCAGCGCCTTGTCAAGGTCACAGCTGCTGTGTGGTGGAGCTGTGTCGAGAGTCGGCATCTGCTTACGGACCACGGCTCCAGCCTGACCCCAGGCGCAGGACACGCTCACCCTGCCCCACCTCTCCATCCTGCGGCTGGAGAGACTGCCCATGAGAGGCTCCCGCAGGGGTGGGGCCCTGCCACTTTCCCTGATGGTTCCGCCCTGGCCTGGGGGCTGCAGTGCAGCCTGTGTCCCTGTGCTGGGCCCTTGGGTGCACGGAGGGCGCACCTTTTTCTAATTCTCCCCCCGGCGGGGACATCTCTGTGCTGGCGAGGGCCCTGAGGTCAGCCTGCCGGGCCTGCCGCTGTGTTCTCAGCACAGGGAAGCAGGGCCGCCGGACTGGGGGGGCTATGCCCTGAGGCCATGGTAGGTGCAGAGTGTTTAGGCTGTGGGGCTAGTTTGTACGAGGCGGGTCTTGCCTCGAGAGCACGGACTAGGGTGGGCCCGTGTATGCGCTCCTCTTGCCCTCTGCTCCCAACCCAGAGGGTCAGAGGCTTCCCTCCAGGGTCTCCGGGAGCGGGGAGGGCATCATTCGTGGGGTTGCTGCTCAGGTCGGGGAAACACGTGGGGAGTCTGCCCAGAGTTCAGGGTGAGGCTCGCACACCGCTTGTGCAGCAGTGACCTCGGTGGCTGGCGGCCGCGCTGCAGCCCGTCCCGCCTCAGGGCCGTTTCAGTGTTGAGGACGTCTACCCGCGAATCCAACTCCGAGTTCTGCTAAGCGCCCAGTTGGGTGTTGTGGTGTGTTACCTCATTTAATCTTCACAGAAACATTGAGCTATTTATTGTTATTCCCATTTGACCAGTGGACAAACTGAGGCTAGTGGAGTCTGGGTAACAGCCCAGCTAATAAGTGCAAGAACCAGGATGTAAACCCTCGCTGCCAGACTCCAGACCTTGGCTCGCTCTCTCCTGTTGCCTCTCAGCTCAGTGATTTTACTAGAGCCGGCAGTCGTGTCTTAGGTCTGCTGCAGGACTTGGCACGGTTTCTTCGCAGCATTTGCGCCTTGCGTAGTTCGCTGCACTTCACAGCCACCCTGTGGGTCAGCGGGGCAGCCCAGTGGGTGGGGCCAAGGCTGAGAGGCTGTGAGCCTCGTCCGAGGCCTGGCGGCCCGTGTGCGGCAGACCCAGTCTGCGGTCAGGGCCTCCTGAGCAGGCCTGCCCTGAGCCCTGCGGTGGGGTGTGCAAAGAGGGAGCAGCGCATGGTTGTTCTGGGGCCCTGTTCTGTGCCTCGTTTCTGGCGTGTCGGGCCTGCGGGAGCTGGAGCTAGGCCTGCTCCAGGAGTGTCCTCAGGGGCCTAACGGCCCAGCCTGGCGGTGATGAGGGCTTTGACCTTTCTAACCTTGGCATCAGCCTCTTTGTCCTCAAGTGACACCGTGGGAGTGATAGATTGAACTCTTATCCCAGCTCTAAAATACTTTGATTCTGTGACATTCTGGGTGAAAAGACTGGTCTCAACAAAGAAGGGAAAACAGTAGAATGTACATCCCTGCCCTACCAGCGAGTCAAGCCTGCCGACAGCCTGGTGGGTTAGCTCATGCACTGCCTCCGTGACCAGGACTAGTTCCCTGGTCGCCTCCACCCAGGCGGCCCTGCTGCCGCCCCACGCTTTTGTTTCCCGGTCTCCTTAACAAAGTTCTCTGCTTGTGGCTCTAATTTTCCCAGTGAGCAAGCTGATTAGTGCTCCACGGGATGAGAGAGAAGTCTCTAAGACTGGCACGTTCTAGGAACCCACTCAGACCAGCTTACAGGCCTGTGTGCGAGGAGTGTGTATCAGCCGTTACACCAACTCCCGGCATCAGTGTCCGGCCCAGGCACGGGGGGGTCCGTTGCTGAGATGGCATCAGGACCTGCCTCGGCCGTCGTGGCTCGTGTCCCTCCCCTGTCCTCACTCCTCAGTGGCTGGCCTGTGTGGCTGCTGAGTGAGGCTCCCAGCCGCTCTCACTTGGCAAGCCCAGCGTGGGGAGAGCTCAGCTGGAGAAGACTCAGGGCGGCTCCTTGGTCTGGCCTCGTCTGGGTCCTGAGCCCTCCGAGGCCAGCGTAGGGCCCCATGTCCTAGGCCGGTAGGAGAGGGTGGGAGGGTCCCTCCAAGGAGGGTCCAGGTGCCGTTGACAGAGGGGGACAGAGTGATGCTCTTGACTGGGGGCGCCCCTGAGTGCTTTGCTCCATAATCATTTTCACGGGAAGATCTCTTTTCCCTCATGGCAGCCTGACTAGTCTCACATCTCGTCGCGGGGGAGACGGCGCAGGGAGGTTCCCAGGTGATGGTGGCAGGGGCTCAGCCCTGCGGGCTCTGCTTCAGGACCCGCTCCTTCTGTGTCAGCTCCTTCCTCGCAATGCTTGAGTTGCCGCTGTCTGGAGTGAATTTGTGGACACCAGGTCACCGCAGCAGCTGTCTGCCGGACCTGGGGGTGGTTTCTACGCAGCTGTCTCAGTGGGTCATGTCTGCTGTGCAGCGATTTGACCTTCCGGGTAGCTGCACACACATCAGGCATGTTTCCTGACAGAAGCACGTCACCTGGACGCCAAAAAAAGAAAGGAAAAGAAAAGCGTGTCATATTTTTGTTTTATACTAGTAGTAAGTGTCCCTATATGAAAATCAGAAACTTGCAGCAAGGTAAAGAAAAAAACAAGCATCTGCAGCCCCATCATTAACCCAGAGCTAGTGAGCGGTAACCGGAGAAGGCAACGGCACCCCACTCCAGCACTCTCACCTGGAAAATCCCAGGGACGGGGAAGCCTGGTGGGCTGCTGTCTATGGGGTTGCACAGAGTCGGACACGACTGAGTGACTTCACTTTCACTTCCACTTTCATGCACTGGAGAGGGAAATGGCAACCCACTCCAGTGTTCTTGCCTGGAGGATCCCAGGGACGGCGGGACCTGGTGGGCTGCTGTCCATTGGGTCGCACAGAGTCGGACACGACTGCAGTGACTTAGCAGCAGCAGCAGCAGTGAGCGGTAACATTTTAGTGCATTTCTTACCGGACCCTCTACCTTTACAGATGATAGATAAAGTAAGCTTCTATGAAGAATGGCATTTGCAGGCACAGATCTTGCTGTTTCACTTGCCCACATCTTACCAAGGCAGCAAACACAGCTCTTCAGCCTCAGCCTTGAGGCCGAATTAGCACCTCAAGTGTGGAGGGGCTGGCTGCTTCAGTCAGCCTCCTGCCCTGTGACGTGGCATTGTGGCGTGAGCAGAGCGTCATGAGCATCCATAATTGTCTCCTTAGAGTGTGTTTCTGGAAATAATAGCCTCAGGATGTTTGTCTCCCAGGGGTCTCATGTGCGCTCTCCCCTCTACACTTCAGCCGGATCTCCCTCCTTTCCCCACGTGGACGCTGAGATGTGCTCCTGTGTTGTCAGCTTGCCATCCACAAGACCCGTCCCCGGGCTGATTTACACTTCTGTGATGACCGCTGAGTCTGACCATTAACAAGTCGTGTTTAATTACACGGAAAGCTTCTCCGCTTGCATGTCTGTTCTACACAGACCTTTTGTGAGTTTCCTCAATGTTTCTGTATTAATACTCCTTTGAATAACTCGCTTTAGTGTTGCACTCGGGACGGTTTTCAGTGATTTGACATTAACCTAAAGGACGTTTAAAATGATCTTTCAAGGCTACTGGCTCTGATGCTGGTTTTAATTCCTTGTCTTCAACAGAGGAATCAGTTCATTACTGTTTCAGCCGAGACTGAAGGTCACGTGAGAGGATGGCTGGCCCTGGAAGCAGAAATAAAGTTCAGTGCAGCCGTGATAAACAGGAAAGAGGCCTGCACAGCTGGGGTGAAGCATTCGGGGGAAAATCACGCGGCATGATCTTTTTAGGGAAAGCACCGTCGTGAGATTAAGGGGAAAGGCCTGGATGCGGCTTACGTGCTGTGATAAAGCCAAACTGAGTGTGAGTCAGGACGCCTCCCTTTACATTCTGTGTTAGTTAGCCTCCAGTTAATGAGTTTTGTTCAGTTCCTAAGTTTTTCACCAAATGTTCATTGTGTGCCTACACTGTTGATTTTGTGAGCACTCTTTATTTTTTTATTTGAGCATTTTTGTTTCAGAGTGTGGCTGATTAACAGCATTGTGATAGTTTCAGATGGACAGCACAAGACCCAGTCGCACACACACACGTGTCCATTCCCCCAAACTCCCCACCCAGGCTGCCACGTAACATTGAATAAAGTTCCCTGAACTCTACAGCAGGCCCTTACGGTTTTCCATTTTAAGTACAGTAGCGAGTACCTGTCATCCCGAACTACTTAGCTGTCCCTCCCCCACATGCTTCCCCACGGGTAACCATAAGTTTCTTCTCTAAGCTGGTGAGTGTGTTTCTGTTCTATAAACAAGTTCATTTGTATCATTTCTTTTTAGCTTCTGAATGTAAGAGATACCCTGATGTTTCTCTTTCTGGCGCTGACTTAAGTTCACTCAGTGACAGTCTCCGGGCCCATCCGTGTTGCTGCGGATGGCATTCGTTTGTTCTTTCTGGGGCTCAGTGATGCCGCCTTTGTACATGTGAGCCACATGCTCTTTGCCCTCCCCTCTGTGGATGGCCGTTTCGGTCGCTGCCATGTCGTGCTGTTTTCAACGGTGCTGCAGTGAACACTGGGTGCCCGCGGCCTTTCAGCCCACGTGCTTCTCTGGGCGTGTTCCCGGGACTGGGCTGCAGGGCTGTGTGGCAACCTGTTTTTAGTTTTTATTAAGGAGTCCCCACAGTGGCTGCACCAGTTCACATTCCCACCACTGTAGGAGGGGTCTCATCTCTTCACATTCTCTCCAACATTTCTTTGTGGATTTTCTTTTAAAAGTGTTTGAAAACTTGTCAGAAGTCATTTACCAGTTTACAGAGTTCCACTTACAACTCAGTGCAATTCAAGAAAAGGTTTGAGCAACCTTGTTTACCTGGTGGTTTTGGCATCCCTGTACATAGGGTGACTCGTGACCTGTGAGAATCAGTGAATCTTTATTATTCTTCTTTGCTACATTTAAGTTCAGTTATTTGTTATGACGGCACTGGGTCTTCATTGCTGCACGTGGGCTGCAGTGGTTACAGCTCTGGGCTTCCCTGATGTGGGCTCCGTAGTTGTGGTGCACAGGCTTCATGGCCCCACAACACATGGGCTCTTCCAGATCAGGAATGGAGCCCGTGTCCTTTGCATTGGCAGGCATATTCTTAACCCCTGGGTCACCAGGGAAGTCTCCTATTTATGGATTTTTTTGATGATAATCAGTCTGGTGCGAGGTGATACCTTGTTTTGAGTTTTGATTTGCATTCCTCTAACGTCAGTGTTAGAAGTGGTCAAACAGGAGATGGCAAGAGTGAACGTCGACATTCTACGAATCAGCGAACTAAAATGCACTGGAATGGGTGAATTTAACTCAGATGACCATTATATCTACTACTGCGGGCAGGAATCTCTTAGAACAAATGGAGTAGCCATCATGGTCAACAAAAGAGTCCGAAATGCAGTACTTGGATGCAATCTCAAAAACGACAGAATAATCTCTGTTCATTTCCAAGGCAAACCGTTCAATATCACAGTAATCCAAGTCTATGCCCCAACCAGTAATGCTGAAGAAGCTGAAGTTGAACAGTTCTATGAAGACCTACAAGACCTTTTAGAACTAACACCCAAAAAAGATGTCCTTTTCATTATAGGGGACTGGAATGCAAAAGTAGGAAGTCAAGAAACACCTGGAGTAACAGGCAAATTTGGCCTTGGAATACGGAATGAAGCAGGGCAAAGGCTAATAGAGTTTTGCCAAGAGAACACACTGGTCATAGCAAACACCCTCTTCCAACAACACAGGAGAAGACTCTACACATGACATCACCAGATGGTCAATGCCAAAATCTGACTGATTATATTCTTTGCAGCCAAAGATGGAGAAGCTCTATACAGTCAGCAAAAACAAGACCAGGAGCTGACTGTGGCTCAGATCATGAGCTCCTTATTGCCAAATTCAGACTGAAATTGAAGAAAGTAGGGAAAACCACTAGACCATTCAGGTATGACCTAAATCAAATCCCGTATGATTAAACAGTGGAAGTGAGAAATACATTTAAGGGACTAGATCTGATAGACAGAGTGCCTGATGAACTATGGACGGAGGTTTGTGACATTGTACAGGAGACAGGGATCAAGACCATCCCCATGGAAAAGAAATGCAAAAAAGCAAAATGGCTGTCTGGGGAGGCCTAACAAATAGCTGTGAAAAGAAGAGAAGCAAAAAGCAAAGGAGAAAAGGAAAGATATAAGCATCTGAATGCAGAGTTCCAAAGAATAGCAAGAAGAGATAAGAAAGCCTTCCTGAGCGATCAATGCAAAGAAATAGAGGAAAACAACAGAATGGGGAAGACTAGAGATCTCTTCAAGAAAATTAGAGATACAAGGGAACATTTCATGCAAAGATGGACTCGATAAAGGACAGAAATGGTATGGACTTAACAGAAGCAGAAGATATTAAGAAGAGGTGGCAAGAATACACAGAAGAACTGTACAAAAAAGATCTTCACAACCAAGATAATCACGATGGTATGGTCACTCACCTAGAGCCAGACATCCTGGAATGTGAAGTCAAGTGGGCCTTAGAAAGCATCACTATGAACAAAGCTAGTGGAGGTGATGGAATTCCAGTTGAGCTATTTCAAATCCTGAAAGATGATGCTGTGAAAGTGCTGCACTCAATATGCCAACAAATTTGGAAAACTCAGCAGTGGCCACAGGACTGGAAAAGGTCAGTTTTCACTCCAATCCCAAAGAAAGGCAATGCCAAAGAATGCTCAAACTACCGCACAATTGCACTCATCTCACACGCTAGTAAAGTAATGCTCAAAATTCTTCAAGCCAGGCTTCAGCAATACGTGAACCATGAACTTCCAGATGCTCAAGCTTGTTTTAGAAAAGGCAGAGGAACCAGAGATCAAATTGCCAACATCTGCTGGATCATCGAAAAAGCAAGAGAGTTCCAGAAAAGCATCTATTTCTGCTTTATTGACTTTCCAAAGCCGCTGAGTGTGTGGATCACAATAAATTGTGGAAAATTCTGAAAGAGATGGGAATACCAGACCACCTGACGTGCCTCTTGAGAAATCTATATGCAGGTCAGGAAGCAACAGTTAGAACTGGACATGGAACAACAGACCGGTTCCAAATAGGAAAAGGAGTACGTCAAGGCTGTATATTGTCTCCCTGTTTATTTAACTTATATGCAGAGTACATCATGAGAAACGCTGGGCTGGAAGAAGCACAAGCTGGAATCAAGATTGCCAGGAGAAATATCAATAACCTCAGATAGGCAGATGACACCACCCTTATTGCAGAAAGCAAAGAAAAACTAAAGAGCCTCTTGATGAAAGTGAAAGAGGAAAGTGAAAAAGCTGACTTAAAACTGAACATTCAAAAAACTAAGATCGTGGCATCTGGTCCCATCACTTCATGGCAAATAGATCAGGAAACAATGGAAACAGTGAGAGACTTTATCTTTTTGGGCTTCAAAATCGTTGCAGATGGTGACTGCAGCCATGGAATTAAAAGACACTTGCTCCTTGGAAGAAAAGTTATGACCAACCTAGACAGCATATTAAAAAGCATAGACATTACTTTGCCAACAGAGGTCTGTCTAGTCAAAGCTATGGTTTTTCCAGTAGTCATGTATGGATGTGAGAGTTGGACTCTAAAGAAAGCTGAGGGCTGAAGAATTGATGCTTTTGAACTACAGTACTGGAGAAGACTCTTGAGAGTCCCTTGGACTGCAAGGAGATCCAGCCAGTCCGTCCTAAAGGAAATCAGTCCTGAATGTTCACTGAAAGGACTGATGCTGAAGCTGAAACTCCAATCCTTTGGCTACCTGATGTGAAGAACTGACTCACTGGAAAATACCCTGATGCGGGGAAAGATTGAAGGCAGGAGAAGAAGGGGACGACAGATGATGAGATGGCTGGATGGCATCACTGACTCAATGGACGTGAGTTTGAGTAAGCTCCAGGAGTTGGTGATAGACAGGGAGGCTTGGCGTGCTGCGGTCCATGGGGTTGAAAAGAGTTGGACATGACTGAGCGACTGAACTGAACCAGCACTGGAGCCTACAGGCTCTATGGTGGGGCTGATGATGGCTTAGTGAGTGCTTGCCAGAACTGCTGGTACCAGTGCCCTTGTCCCCTCGTTGACCTACAGCTGACCTCTGCCTCTGCAGGAGACCCTCTAACACTAGCAGGCAGGTTGGGCACAGTCTCCTATGAGGTCACTGCTCATTTCTCCTGGGTCCTGGTGAAACAGTGCACCTCAGGCTGGGAAGCTTGAACTCACGTGCTGGGACTCAGCCAAAGTCAGGTTGGGATTCGTGCTCATGAGTCCCAGTTTTGGCTGGGTCTGAGTCCCAGACAAAACTGCTTGTACTTGGACCAACGTGGCTGGGACTGAATCCAGTCAGAACCCACGGTTTTCCAGGTGAGATCACCAACCTGGTTTCAGGACCTAATGAAGCTTAGGTTCCTGATGTGTCATTGCAAAAAGAATTTCGTGAGAGACACAGTGATAGGTAAGAAGTGGATTTACCTAGAGAAATAGATGAATAAAGTAAATTTAGAGATGCACTCCACAGAATGTGGGGCATCTCAGGGGGCAGAAGCAGCCTTGGGAGAAACACACTCCGCAGACGAGTGTGGGCCGTCTCAAGGGGCACATGTGGCCTGGGGCTGTGGTGCGGTCAGCTTGTATGGGGTGATGAGTGGGGGAGTTATTCCAGCTGCTCTGGGGAAGGGGTGGAGATTTCCAGGAATTGGGTCACTGCCCACGTTTGGTCTTTGGTGGTTGGCCTTGGAACTGTCATGGCGCCTCTGGGTGTGTCACTTAGCCTGCTGGTGTGTTACAGTGAGTGTATACTTAGGGTCAAGGGCTGGTTGGCTTGTCTCCCATGTTGGACTCATTTGATTCTAATCAGTTTGTGTTGTGTCCTCGGGATGTGTCATTCTTGGGAGGTTGTCCCCTGCCCCCTTCCCTCCTGCTTCATTCTCCAGATTTTACTCCCATCATCTTATGGGAAGCAGAAGGTCAACGGTCCGTCTTCTGTAACTGCGCCAAGGCTAAGTAGGGGTGTTGACCTTGCCTGTCAGGAAGGGAAAATCTCTGGACGCCTGATCTAGGGGCCCCAGGGTCAGGACAGCTCCTTGTTTTAAGTCAGTATAGGCAGGAGTCCTCTCAGAGCCGTTACCTTGGTGTGGAACTACTGTAACTGCTTCCATTCCTTTTTCTTCCCCTTTCTTTATGAACCTCCTTGATGATGAAGCACTTTTTCTAAGCACCAGAGTATAAAAATATCTGTAAGTGACAAAAGGTTTACATGGCACAGTTAAACCGTCTGATTACAGTGCAACCCATGAAGAAGCCTGATTACTTCTGGGACATACAGATTTTAAGATAACCACTAAAACTATACCATCACACGAGGATATACCCAAATTTTAGAAACCTTGTTTAATTTTTAGAATGTCTATCAAGCCAACAAGTTTAAGCCACCCTTCAATACCAAGTATGAGTTTTGTCCTGAAGTCCTAAATATTTTCCAGATAACATGAACCTGAAATTCATTTTGGCCATATTATTTTGCATTTCTGAGTATTTATATTAGTGCTTAATTTAAGTCAATTAAATAGAGCTCTTTCATGAATTAATTAATGGCCTGTCTCCTGAGAAATCTGTATGCAGGTCAAGAAGCAACAGTTAGAACTAGAGATGGAATAACAGACGTTCCAAATTGAGAAAGGAGTATGTCAAGGTTGTATATTGTCACCCTGCTTGTTTAACTTATATGCAGAGTACATCATGAGAAACACTGGACTGGAAGAAGCACAAGCTGGAATCAAGATTGCCAGGAGAAATATCAATAACTTCAGATACACAGATGACACCAGCCTTATGGCAGAAAGTGAAGAAAAACTAAAGAGCCTCTTGATGAAAGTGAAAGAGAAGAGTGAAAAAGCTGGCTTAAAACTCAACATTCAGAAAACTATGATCATGGCATCTAGTCCCATCACTTCATGGCAGATAGATGGGGAAACAATGGACACAGTTTCAAACTTTATTTTCCTGGGCTCCAGAATCACTGTGGATGGTGACTGTGGCCATGAAATTAAAAGATGCTTGCTCCTTGGAAGAAAAGTTATGACCAATCTAGACAGCATATTAAAAAGCAGAGACATTACTTTGTCAACAAAGGTCCGTCTAGTCAAGGTTATGGTTTTTCCAGTAGTCATGTATGGATGTGAGAGTTGGACTCTAAATAAAGCTGAGCACCAAAGAATTGATGCTGTTGAACTGTGGTGTTGGAGAAGACTCTTGAGAGTCCCTTGGAGATCCAGCCAGTCCATCCTAAAGGAAATCAGTGCTGAATATTCGTTGGAAGGACTGATGCTGAAGCTGAAACTCCAGTACTTTGGCCACCTGATGCAAAGAGCCGACTCATTGGAAAAGACCCTGATGCTGGGAAAGATTGAGGGCAGGAGGAGAAGGGGACAACAGAGGATGAGATGGCTGGATGGCATCACTGACGCAATGGACATGAGTTTGAGTGAGCTCCAGGAGTTGGTGATGGACAGGGAGGCCTGGCGTGCTGCAGTCCATGGGGTCGCAAAGAGTCTGACACGACTGAGCAACTGAACTGAACTAAATAACACATATATAAACACATATGAACACACAAACACAGAGGCCTCATAGTTCCTGTTCCAAAATTTCAGCCATGATCTTAAAAGACCCAAACCATTTTCCCACAATAGTCTTAAATCTGGGAGAGGATCATTTACGGCCTCTGTCTCTTCGTGTGTGTGACTCAGTAGTTGAGAAGCATTAGCAGTATTATCTGAAATTAAAGCACAGTGTTTGGTCTTAATGTGTTCTCTGGTCGTCCAGTGGTTTCCCTTGGCTTGTTGAAACTGGCCACCTGATGGGATGTGAGCACTGTTAGCCTTTCGCCCAGTGTCAGCCGCCGAGTACTAATAAGGCAGTTGCTGTCACTGCTCATGGGCAGGCTGGCCGTCCCGCTGCTGTCTGGTCCACACCCTTACATAGATATGCAGCAGGTCGATCTGTGGGTCCTAATGCTGGGTAACACACCAGGGGCCGTACCTTCTTCTTTAGTCACAAAGAGAAAAGTGGTTTTTCTCAATTAGGCAGTCCTAGAGCAAGGGGGGCCTAATAATTTTCCTTTTAGAGTTTGGAAGACTTGTTCTCCTGTATCCCCTACAATTTAATGGTCCACTTGCTGTGTTTTGTTTTAGGAGCTCATACAGCAATTGGACATCTGGCTCATAACCAGGAATCCAAATCCAGCAATATCCAGTTATCCGCAAGCAGGCCTTAAGCTGTTTTACTGATTTTCATGACTTTAATCTTTGAATTAACACCATTTTATCAGTAGATGTAAACTTCTTTCCTGGGGTAAGCACACATCCCAGATACTGAACCCCCTATTCAGAAGTCTATACCTAAGCTTTAGACACCAGTAACCCTTTTTCCATAAATGAGTTAGAGTCTTAAAAGTGTTCTCATCCTGTTCCTCTTTGAGAAACTTGTTACTGAAAGGTCCTCTGCATATTGCAGAGTAACTCCGTCCTGTTGCTCAGTCGCTCAGTCATGTCTGACGCTTTGCGACCTCTTGGACTGCAGCACACCAGGCTTCCTTGTCCTTCACTATGTCCCAGAGTTTGCTTAAACTCAAGTCCATTGAGTTGATGATGCCATCCAACCATCTCATCCTCTGTTGTCCCCTTCTTCTCCTGCCCTCAGTCTTTCCTAGCATACAGCTCTTTCCCAGTGAGTTGGCTCTTTGCATCAGGTGACCAAAGTATTGGAGCTTCAGCTTCAGCATCAGTCCTTCCAAAGAATATTCAGGGTTGATTTCCTTTAGGATTGACTGGTTTGATCTCCAAGGGTGTCCAAGGGACTCTCAAGAATCTTCTCCAGCATTACAGTTCAAAAGCATCAATTCTTCTGTGCCCAACCTTCCTTATGGTCCAACTCTCACATCCATACATGACTGCTGGAAAATCCATAGCTTTGATTATTTGGACCTTTGTTGGCAAAGTGATGTCTCTGCTTCTTAATATGCTTTATAAGTTTGTCATAGCTTTTCTTCCAAGGAGTGTCTTTTAATTTCATGGCTGCAGTCACCACCCAGTGATTTTGGAGCCTAAGAAAAGAAAGTCTGTCACTGTTTCTATTGTTTCCCCATCTATTTGCCATGAACTGATCAAAGTGGATGGAATGATCTTAGTTTTTTGAATGTTGAGTTTTAAGCCAGCTTTTTCACTCTCCTCTTTCACCTTCCTCAAGAGACTCTTTAGTTCTTCTTCACTTTCTGCCATAAGGGTGGTATCATCTGCGTATCTGAAGTTTTTGATGTTTCTCCCAGCAGTCTTGGTTCCAGGTTGTCTTCATCCAGCCTGGCGTTTCACATGATGTGCTCCGCATGGAAGTTAAATAAGCAGGGTGACAATACACAGCGTTGACATACTCCTTTCCCAATTTGGAACCAGTCCATTGTTCCATGTCCGGTTCTGACTGTTGCTTCTTGATCTGCATGCAGATTTCTCAGGAGGCAGGTCAGGTGGTCTGGTATTCCCATCTCTTTAAGAATTTTCCACAGTTTGTTGTGATCCACAGAGTCAAACTTTAGCATAGTCAGTGAAGCAGAAGTAGATGTTTTTCTGGAATTTTGTTACCAGTGCCCTGGTTGTTTGCAAAGGATGCATTGACCACAGTGCCCCTCCAGTGCCCCTTTTGTCTCCGCAGGATATTCCGGCATTGTGTGGGTGCCCTTAGGCCTTGCGGTCTGCTAGGGCTAGCTTAGCCCAGAAAAGGTAGCCTACTAGTTGGTGGTCTCTGTGGGGACAAAGCCACTGTGGCCATTCGAGCCTTTTGCATATTTCTGTGGGTGTGTTCAGCCTTTTTGGCCATATCCCTGTTACTGAAAGCCGAACAGGCCAGTTGGAGCAAATCGTTCATTCGAATGCATGGACCAGCAGTTGCTTTCTGAATTTCACTCTGGTGTCTGGGCTGTGAAATGCATAGCCAAAGGGTCTGCCCTCTGGGGAAGGGGCATCCAGGTTTGTATGCTTTCTAAAGGCCTCTGCTAATCTCCTTTGGAACTCTGCATTCAGATGCTTATATCTTTTCTTTTCTCCTTTGCTTTTCGCTTCTCTTCTTTTCACAGCTATTTGTAAGGCCTCCCCAGACAGCCATTTTGCTTTTTTGCATTTCTTTTCCATGGGGATGGTCTTGATCCCTGTCTCCTGTACAATGTCTCGAACCTCAGGCACTCTGTCTATCAGATCTAGTCCCTTAAATGTATTTCTCACTTCCACTGTTTAATCATACGGGATTTGATTTAAGTCATACCTGAATGGTCTAGTGGTTTTCCCTACTTTCTCCAATTTCAGTCTGAATTTGGCAATAAGGAGCTCATGATCTGAGCCACAGTCAGCTCCCTGTCTTGTTTTTGCTGACTGTATAGAGCTTCTCCATCTTTGGCTGCAAAGAATATAATCAGTCTGATTTTGGCATTGACCATCTGGTGATGTCCATGTGTAGAGTCTTCTCTTGTGTTGCTGGAAGAGGGTGTTTGCTATGACCAGTTCATTTTCTTGGCAAAACTCTATTAGCCTTTGCCCTGCTTCATTCCGTATTCCAAGGCCAAATTTGCCTGTTACTCCAGGTGTTTCTTGACTTCCTACTTTTGCATTCCAGTCCCCTATAATGAAAAGGACATCTTTTTTGGGTGTTAGTTCTAAAAGGTCTTGTAGGTCTTCATAGAACTGTTCAACTTCAGCTTCTTCAGCATTACTGGTTGGGGCATAGACTTGGATTACTGTGATATTGAACGGTTTGCCTTGGAAATGAACAGAGATTATTCTGTCGTTTTTGAGATTGCATCCAAGTACTGCATTTCGGACTCTTTTGTTGACCATGATGGCTACTCCATTTGTTCTAAGAGATTCCTGCCCGCAGTAGTAGATATAATGGTCATCTGAGTTAAATTCACCCATTCCAGTGCATTTTATTTTGCTGATTCCTAGAATGTCGACGTTCACTCTTGCCATCTCCTGTTTGACCACTTCCAATTTGCCTTGATTCATGGACCTGACATTCCAGGTTCCTATGCAATATTGCTCTTCGCAGCATCGGACCTTGCTTCTATCACCAGTCACATCCACAACTGGGTATTGTTTTTGCTTTGGCTCCATCCCTTCATTCTTTCTGGAGTTATTTCTCCACTGATCTCCAGCATATGGGGCACCTACTGACCTGGGGAGTTTCTCTTTCAGTATCCTATCATTTTGCCTTTTCATACTGTTCATGGGGTTCTCAAGGCAAGAATACTGAAGTGGTTTGCCATTCCCTTCTCCAGTGGACCACATTCTGTCAGACCTCTCCACCATGACCCGCCCGTCTTGGGTGGCCCCACGGGCATGGCTTAGTTTCATTGAGTTAGACAAGGCTGTGGTCCTAGTGTGATTAGATTGACTAGTTTTCTGTGAGTATGGTTTCAGTGTGTCTGCCCTCTGATGCCCTCTTGCAACACCTACTGTCTTACTTGGGTTTGTCTTACCTTGGACTTGGGGTATCTCTTCATGGCTGCTCCAGCAAAGCGCAGCTGCTGTTCCTTACCTTGGACGAGGGGTATCTCCTCACCGCCGCCCCTTCTGACCTTGAACGTGGATAGCTCCTCTAGGCCCTCCTGCGCCTACGCAGCCACCGCTCCTTGGAGGTGCGGTTGCTCCTCCCAGCCGGTGCGGGGTAGGTCCTCCCAGCTGCTGCCCCTGGCCTCAGGCGTGGGGTAGCTCCTCTCGGCCGTTCCTGCGCTGTCACAGCCTGGCACTCTCGGCCGCCACCCCTGACCTCGGACATGGGATAACTCCTCTTAGCCGCCTCCCCTCGGGCATGGGGTCCTCCCAGCTTCTGCAGAAATGGTATGAACCTAACAGAAGCAGAAGATATTAAGAAGAGGTGGCAAAAATACACAGAAGAACTGTACAAAAAAGATCTTAATGACCCAGATAATCACGATGGTGTTATCACTCACCTAGAGCCAGATATCCTGGAATGTGAAGTCAAGTGGGCCTTAGAAAGCATCACTACGAACAAAGCTAGTGGAGGTGATGGAATTCCAGTTGAGCTATTTCACATCCTGAAAGATGATGCTGTGAAAGTGCTGCACTCAATATGCCAGCAAATTTGGAAAACTCAACAGTGCCCACAGGACTGGAAAAGGTCAGTTTTCACTCCAATCCCAAAGAAAGGCAATGCCAAAGAATGCTCAAACTACCGCATAGTTGCACTCATCTCACACGCTAGTAAAGCAATGCTCAAAATTCTTCAAGCCAGGCTTCAGCAATACTTGAACCGTGAATTTACAGATGTTTAAGCTCGTTTTAGAAAAGGCAGAGGAACCAGAGATCAAATTGCCAACATCCGCTGGATCATCGAAAAGGCAAGAGAGTTCCAGAAAAGCATCTATTTCTGCTTTATTGACTATGCCAAAGCCTTTGACTGTGTGGATCACAATAAACTGAAAAATTCTGAAAGAGATGGGAATACCAGACCACCTGACCTGCCTGTTGAGAAACCTATATGCAGATCAGGAAGCAACAGTTAGATCTGGACGTGGAACAACAGACTGGTTCCAGATAGGAAAAGGAGTACGTCAAGGCTGTATATTGTCACCCTGCTTATTTAAATTCTATGCAGAGTACATTATGAGAAACGCTGAGCTGGAAGAAGCACAAGCTGGAATCAAGATTGCCGGGAGAAATATCAATAACCTCAGATATGCAGATGACACCACCCTTATGGCAGAAAGTGAAGAGGAACTCAAAAGCCTCTTGATGAAGGTGAAAGAGGAGAGTGAAAAAGTTGGCTTAAAACTCAACATTCAGAAAACGAAGATCATGGCATCCGGTCCCACCACTTCATGGGAAATAGATGGGGAAACAGTGGAAACAGTGTCAGACTTTATTTTTGGGGGCTCCAAAATCACTGCAGATGGTGACTGCAGCCATGAAATTAAAAGATGCTTACTCCTTGGAAGAAAAGTTATGACCAACGTAGATAGCATATTGAAAAGCAGAGACATTACTTTGTCAACAAAGGTCCGTCTAGTCAAGGCTATGGTTTTTCCAGTGGTCATGTATGGATGTGAGAGTTGGACTGTGAAGAAAGCTGAGCTCCGAAGAATGGATGCTTTTGAACTGTGGTGTTGGAGAAGACTCTTGAGAGTCCCTTGGACTGCAAGGAGATCCAACCAGTCCATTCTGAACGAGATCAGCCCTGGGATTTCTTTGGAAGGAATGATGCTAAAGCTGAAACTCCAGTACTTTGGCCACCTCATGCGAAGAGTTGACTCATTGGAAAAGACTCTGATGCTGGGAGGGATTGGGGGCAGGAGGAGAAGGGGACGACAGAGGATGAGATGGCTGGATGGCATCACTGACTCCATGGACGTGAGTCTGAGTGAACTCCGGGAGATGGTGATGGACAGGGAGGCCTGGCGTGCTGCAATTCATGGCGTTGGAAAGAGTCAGACACAACTGAGCGACTAAACTGAACTGAAGTGAATCTCCTCTGGCAGACTGAAGGATTTGTTTTCATCCTGTCCCAGTTGGACCTCTTTCCCCTTTTCATAATTAACAGGTTTTACTGTGCATTTCTTCATACCCTCTGTTAAACAGTTAATCGTATAATCCCGTCTGTCTGTCAGTGGAATTCAGCTGGTAAGTCCACTGTGGGTCTCCTCAGGGACAGTGTCATTCCTGCCTGGTGCACTGCATAGTCCTGTTGGTCTGTGTGGGCTCTGACTGCCAGTATTACAGGCTGCTTTTCCTCGGGAGTGCAGCAGTGGGTTGGTAAGACCTGTAAGTCCTCCCAGGTGAGATCAAAAGATCTCACTAGTCGGGTAAATTCCCTTGTAAAAGTTCAGTATCCTCAGGAAAACTTCCCAACTTGTCCTTTGCCAGATTTAGATACTGAGAAAAGTACATAGACTCATACTGTTTCTTGATTTCCACCAGGAGCTTCTCTCAGGGGCAGAACTGTAGGGCCCTTGGTTTGTAACTCACACAGTGCTCACTGACCTAAGGGTGGGCCTCTTGGGTAGGGGAGGGGCTCCTACCTGCTTCTGGGGCTGTGGCCCCTCCCAGGGGTTGGGTGGTAGCTCTGGCTCCTTGTGCAGGGTGTGGCTTTCAGGAGGCCCCTCCTTGAGGGTAGAGCAGTTAAAATGTTTATGTTCTTACAGGAGTTAATCCCTCTACATGCCTGTTTCTGCTAGAACTACAGGTGCCTTAGGTCCCTTTTGGGTCTCATTCCCTAAATACAAGGAAAATTTGGGCATACGGGAACTCACCCCATTTAGATTTTCTTCTGCAGTATAAATCTAACTGCAATATAGTATCATAACTCAGGGACCTATTTAGTGGCCACTTTTTTGGCTTCCTAACTCATCCTGGCCAAACATGATTACATAGTCTAATCAGGTTTTTTTCTTGTTAATCCCTAGTGTCTGAATTTTTCCCAGTCCTGGAGGATATAGTCCAGAGGGGTACTGTTTGGGATTGAGGCAATCTGACCCATTTCAGACCCAAACCTGAGAAGATGTTCCTGTTTCCCATGCTATCCACATTTCTGCTCTTAAGTCAAAACCCACTGTACAATTTGGTCAAGATTTGCACTTAGGATTTTAGATGCTGTCCCTTCCAAGGTAGTCTCTCAGCCAGCTTAGTGACTAAAACTTGTTGCAAAGAAACAGTACAGAGGGTGTCTCCAGTGATGCTGTCAATGAGCGGGAGCTGGTCTCACTGTAAGTCGGGAACAAAGGGCGAGCGCATGTAAGGGTGAGAGTGAGGGGAGTAGAAGCAATAAAACGCACACCTTGGCGGCCACACAGGTCTTCTGGGGTTAACAGAAGAGAGAAAGAAAGAGAGCAGAGTGAATAAGAATGTGGGGGAAAACCTTCAGTGTCAAGGAGAAGACATAGATTTTAACAGTTCTGTTCCTGCTGCTGGGTGGGCATAAGCATACCGGGTTGACCCTCTGGTCAAAAAGAAGCAGACGTCAGCTGAGTGTCTTCCCCAGGATAACTGGCTCAAGGCCTCCCCCGGGCCTCTTCAGGACCGAGACCTGAGTTTAAACCTTCTCTTACCTTCCTGCTGGCCCTTTGTGGCTGCCAGCTGAAACCATTCCCCTCAGATTGGAACCTGAACCCATGTTCTGGGACTCAGACCTGCCCAAGATCCTGCTTGGGACTTGAACCTGATCAAAACCCTGCTCACTGAGGCTCAGGTTCCTTGTGTCTCAGCACAGAAGGAAATCAGTGAGAGGCAAAGTGATAGGCAAGGAACAGATTGATTTGCACCGGACACTTGTAACTAACTTGGGCAGGCGAGGGGGCTCTGCCCGGGGGTTACTGGGGCTTCCATTTCGTAGTGGGAAGGGGGAGGGGACAAGACCACCTTCTTCAAACCGAAGGGCAGTGACATTTCCCTCCACTTCAGGGCCTGGGGCATACTTCCTGCTTTCGTTTATTGCCTTATTGTTAAGCAAGCATTAACTTACACTCACCTCCTAAAGTTTCCTAGGTTTTCCTCTTATCTGAGGACCCATACTAGGACTTTTTATAGTCCTTCTACTAGGCTTCCCCAGTGGCTTAGTGCTAAAGAGTCTGCCTGCAATGCAGGAGACTCAGGTTCAATCCCTGGGGTTGGAAAGATCCCTGGAGAAGGAAATGGCAACTCACTTCAGCATGCTTGCCTGGGAAATCCCACGGACAGAGGAGTCTGGCGGGCTACAGTCCATGGGGTCGCAAGCGAGCAAGCAGCAGCTGGGATTTCTACAACTCCACGTGTAACTCTGCCAGTCTGCCCCTGTCACTGCTGTGCTGAGACTGTGTGTAACCTCCAGGTGGCCTCTCTGTTTCTGCCGGTCCCGTGAAAGTCCTGCAGTCAAATCCCGCTGGCCTTCAAAGTCAGATTCTCTGAGGAGTCCTACTCCCGTTACTGGACCCCCAGGTTGGGAAGCCTAACGTGAGGCTGAGAACCTTCCCTCCAGTGGAAGAACTTCTGTGTGTACTTGTTCTCCAGTTTGTGGGTTGCCCGCCCGGTGGGGTTTAATTTTGCTGTGATGGCCCCCTCCCACCCGCTCATTGCCACTTCCCCTTTGTCTCTGGCTGTGGTGTCTTGCTCGGTGGCTCCAGTGTCTCCTGTGCACAGTCACTCAGCAGTGAGCCGTGGTTTTGGCGCGCTCCTGAGGAGAGCATGTCCTGCGCTCTGCTGTCTCCTGTGAGTGCTCTTAAAACTGGCAAACCCAGAGTCTTCACAAGAGGACGTAAGTGACAACGGAAGGATTGAGAATAAGGGATAGTTACGGTTTTAGCTGCAGGAAAGAAAGGCAAATTGGGGCACCTAAGAGAACATGTAGATTCCCGCCCCCCCACCGCGAGGGAGATGCTCCCCAGGTTTGCCTCTCTTAGAGGATAAAACAGAAATGGGCTTAGGTTGTAAGTGAGCCATCCCAGTTGAGCTTAAGGAAATTGGGGGGGAGGGGAAGCCAACGACACACAAATGCCTCCCAAAACGTGATCTTGAAGAGGATTGCAGCCCATCATTGTAGACATATTCTAGAAACTCTCTGCTGAGTAAATTTATCCTTACGTGTACGTAATTCTGCCGTGTGTAGTCTGTGCAGTTTTGTATTGACATAGGATGAATAAGAAATAAGCTTTATTGAGTCACCGTTACGATAACTTACAGCCTCACAGCCGTCATGCCGTGGCCAAGGGAACCTCCCAGGTCCTTCTGCTGGCAGGGCCCAGGACTCCTTGGGGTCCTGCCACAGCCACACCCGAGCACACCAGCCACAGCCTGTGTGCTTTGAGCTCAGGGGTGCACAACCTGCAGGTGACCTTAGGGGAGGGTCAGAGCCTCTGTGGGCCTGGGGCTGTGCATCCCTTGTGTCACTCATTATAGCCTCACACCCCCGAGAGGTGGCTGTGCTGAGCCCTGGGACTGGTCACCAGAATTTAAAATCCGCCTGCAGAACTCTGAAGCTTGACCTTGGCTATTATATGTCAGCTAGGCTGGCGAAGGAGCCCAGTTTCAAAGGGGCCAGGACCACGGGTGTGAAGCTGCCACATCAGCTGGCCCCTGTGGTGTCTGAAGCCCCTTCTGGCCCTGCCTGGCTGGCTGGGAACGTGTTTTCAGAGACTAGCTCTGCCTACACAGGAGCCTGAGATTGGCAGCCTTACAGCTGCGACGGGTCGGGCCTCACAACGCAGAGGAAGTGTCCGCCTTCCTCCGAGCTTTGTTTCTGCACCCCTTACAGAAGGGCTGTGGGCCGTGACTGGGATGTGCAGGCCTGATGTTCCCCATAGCTCAGGGGAGATGTCATTTCCAACAACCGCCACCTGGGGGCGCTGCCACTCCTCAGCACGTCAGCCAGTGCATCTGCAGGGAAGCTAATGGGGAGGGGATTGAGTGAGTTCCCAGGTGGGCCTCTCGTGTCTCAGGGACAGTGAGGAGACCTGGCTGGCTGGCTGGCCAAGCCCTGGGCAGCTTAGCCATCCCTTGATCTTCATACACTGAGACCTAGCTGGAGCCTCCCCTAGGTGGCATGGGCTGTGAGGGACCCTTCCTGACTCTGGTGCCCGAGTTGTGATGCCTGTCCAGGGCACAGGGACAAGCTTTGATGTCCTTATACGCTGAGTTCAAAGTGTCTCCTGGGCATCTCTGCTTGTTCAAATCTGTGTCCAGGTGAGAAGTATGTTTGTCCTTGACAGACTTTCGGGGTTTGTGGGACCTGACTCCACACCCCTGAAGTAGATGGAACGGGAAGACAAAAACTAGAGTAATAAGCAGGGTGGAGCCCCGCTCTCTGTGGCCACAGGGCTGTCAGTGGACGGTCTTCGTGGTCTGAGGCGTCGTGCAATCCTGCGATGGTGTTTCAGGACATGATCCAGCTCTGGGAGATGGTCGTGTATGGGAGACAGAGGTGTCCAGCAGACGGTGTTGTTCCAGGAGGAGGTGGTGCATCAGGAGATGATGATGTTTAGGAGATGGTGGTGTCCAGGATTTGGTGGTGCTCTGGGAAACTGTGGTGTCTTGGAAGAATGGTGCTTCAGGAAAGGTGGCGCTCCAGGGGAAGTGGGGTCCGGGAGACGGTAGTGTCCAGGGAAAATAGTGTTCTGGGAGACAGTGGTGCTCCAGGTGACAGTGAATCCAGGTAAAATGGTGGTCCAGATGATGGTGCTCAGGACTGGGTGGTGTTCCAGGAGACAGTAGTACTGAAAAGATGGTGGTGGGAGACTGGTGCTTCAGGAGAGAGTAGTATGCAGGAGGTGGTGGTGTCCAGGAAACGGTGCTGCTCAGGAGACGGAGGTGTCCAGGAGACAGTGGTGGCTCAGTAGACAGAGGTGCTTAGGACACGGATGTGTCCACGAGACTTTGGTACTCCAGGAGATGGGGATGTTAGCAGAATATGGTACTCCAGGAAATGGCAGAGCTTAGGAGAGGGTGCTACTCGGGACGGTGGTGTTCAGGACACAGTGCTGCTGAGGAGACAGTGGAGTCAAGGAGTCTAGTGCTCCAGGAGACAGTGGTGCTCAGGAGACAGTGGTGTCCAGGAGATAACAGTGCTCAGAAGATAATGGTCTCCAGAAGACAGTGCTGCATAGCAGACAGCGGTCTCCAGGACTGTGTCCGGGAGACGGTGGCGCACCAGGAGACAGTATATCAAGAAGACAGTGGTGCTCCAGGAGACAGTGGTGCTTCAGGAGATGGTGGTGTCCTGAAAACAACGATGCTCCAGGAGAAGGTGGTGTCCAGGAGAGTATACTGCCCCAAGAGATGATCATGCTCCAGGAGACCACTGTGCTTAGGAGACAGTCACAGTTCAGTCGCTCAGTGCTGCGACCCCATGGACTGCAGCACGCCATGCTTCCATGTCTATCACCAACTCCCGGAGCCCACTCAAACTCACGTCCATTACATCGGTGATGCCGTCCAACCATCTCATCGTCTGTTGTCCCCTTCTCCTCCTGCCTTCCATCTTTCCCAGCATCAGGGTCTTTTCCAATAAGTCGGTTCTTCGCATCAGGTGGCCAAAGTATTGAAGTTTCAGCTTTGGCATTAGTCCTTCCAATGAATATTCAGCAGTCTGAATATTGGCTCTCCTTGCAGTCCAAGGGACTCTCAAGAGTCTTTTCCGGCACCGTAGTTCAAAAGCGTCAATTCTTCGGCACTCAGCTTTATTTATAGCCCAATTCTCACATCCACACATGACCACTGGAAAAACCGTAGCTTTAGTATCCGAGATAATATGGTACTTCAGGAAACAGTAATATTCAGGAGAGCGTAGTGCTACAGGACGTGCTGGTATCCATGAGACAATTATGTTTAGGACACACTGGTGTTAAGGAGACTGGAGCTCCAGGAGACAATGATTCTCAGGAGATGGTGGTGTCCAGGAGACTACGGTGCTCAGGAGACAATGGTGTCCAAGAGACTGTGGTGGTCCATGAGTCGGTGGTATCCAAAAGAAAGTGGTGCACAGGAGAGAGTGAAGTCCAAGAGACAGTGGTGCTCCAGGAGACAATTGTGTCCAGGAGACAGTTGTGTCCAGAAGACAGTGGTGCACAGAAGACAACTGTGTTTAGGAAATAGTGGTGGTGCAGGAGACTGTGGTATTCCAGGAGACAGTGGTGTCAGGAGACCGTGGTGCTCTAAAGATGGTGCTGTCCAAATGACAAAGGTGCTCCAGGACACGGTGGTGTCCAGAAGACAGTGGTGTCCAGGAGACAGTGCTCCAGGAGAAAGTCAAATCTGGGAGACTGTGCTGCTCTACAAGATGATGGTGCTCAGGAGAGCCATGATACTCAGGAAACATTGTTGCTCCAGGAGATGGTGGGGTCCAGGAGACAATGCTGATCAGTAGCCATGGTTCCCAGGAGAGAGTGGTGCAGAGGAGACAGTGGTCTCAGGAAATGTTGCTTTCCATGAGACAGTGGTGCTCCAGGAGAAAGCAGTATCTAGAGGACTGTGGTGATCCAGGAGACGGTGGTACTCCAGGAGAGCATGGTGCACAGAAAGCATTGTTGCTACAGGAGACAGTGGTGCTCCAGACATGGTAAAATCCAGGAGATAGTGGGGCTCAGGAGACATTGGTGTCCAGTAGACAGGAGTTTTACAGGAGATGGTAGCGCCCAAGAGACAGTGGTGCTTAGGAGAGGATGGTGTCCAGAGACGGTGGTACCCAGGAGACAGTGGTACTCAGAACATGGTGGTATTGAAGGGAATATGGAGCTCTGGAAGTCTATGGTGTTCACGAGATGTTGTTGCTCTCAGAGACGGTGGTGCTCAGGAGAAGCTACGTCCAGGATATAATGGTGCATAAGAGACATATCATTAATCTCAGATAAGCAGATGTCGCCACGTCTATGGCAGAAAGCAAAGAACTAAAGAGCCTCTTGATGAAAGTGAAAGAGAAGAATAAAAAAGTTGGCTTAAAACTCAACATTCAGAAAACTAAGATCATGGCATCTGGTCCCATCAGTTCATGGCAAATAGATGGGGAAACAGTGGAAACGGTAAGAGACTTTATTTTCTTGGGCTCTAAAATCACTGCAGATGGTGACTGCAGCCATGAAATTCAAAGACGCTTGCTCCTTAGAAGAAAAGTTATGACCAACTAGACAGTATATTAAAAACTAGAGACATTACTTTGCCAACAAAGGTCCATCTAGTCAAAGCTATGGTTTTTCCAGTATTCATGTATGGATGTGAGAGTTGGACTCTAAAGAAAGCTGAGCATCGAAGAATGGATGCTTTTGAACTGTGGTGTTGGAGAAGACTCTTGAGAGTCCCTTGGACTGCAAGGAGATCCAACCAGTCCATCCTAAAGGAAATCAGTCCTGAATGTTCACTGGAAGGACTGAGGCTGAAGCTGAAGTTCCAGTACTCTGGCCACCTGATGCGAAGAACTGGCTCCTTGGAAGAGACCCTGCTGCTGGGAAAGATTGAGGGCAGGAGGAGAAAGGGACGACAGAGGATGAGATGGCTGGATGGCATCACTGACTTGATGGACGTGAGTCTGAGTGAACTCTGGGAGTTGGTGATGGACAGGGAGGCCTGGCGTGCTGCAGTGCATGGGTCGCAAGGAGTCGGACACGACTGAGAGACATTGGTGTCCAGTAGACAATGGTGCTCAAGAGGTGGTGGTATCTAGGAGACCATGGTACACAAGAGACAGTATTATGCATGAGACAGTGGTGATTTAAGAGATGTTGGTGTCCAGGGGACAGTGGTGCTCAGGAGACGTTGGTTTCCAGGACATGATGCTTTTCCAGGAGACTGTGGGTCTCCAGGAGATAGTGGTATTCAGGAGACCATGGTGCTCAAGGAGACTATGATGCTCAGGAGACATTGTCACTCTGGGAGACAATGGTGTTCAGGAGACAGTGGAGTTCAAGAGAGAGTGCTACTCAGTAGACAGTGCTGCCAAGGAGACAATGATGCTCAGGAGACAGTGGTGTCCAGGAGACTGTGGTGCGCAGGAGACAGTATTCTGCATGAGACACTGGTGTTCCAGAAGATGATAATGTCTAGGAGACCATGGTGCTCACTAGAGAGTGCTGCTCAGGAGAAAGCGGTGTTCAGGAAATCGTGGTTTTGAAGAGATGGTACTCAAACAGCCTGTGGTGCTCAGGAGATACTGTTGGTCTAGAAGACAGTGGTGCTTCGGAGAGGGTCAGGTTCAGACAACAACGGTACGCCAAAGACAGTGTTGCCCAGGAGACAGTGGTGTCCAGGAGACCATGGCACACAGTAGTCAGTGTTCTGCATGAGACTCCGGTGCTCCAGGAGATGATAGTGTCCAGGAGAAAATGGTGCTCACTTTCCAGTGCTTGCCAGGAAGCAGTGGTGCTCCTGGTTATGGAGGCGTCCAGGAGACAGTGGTGTTCAGGAGATGGTGTTGTCAATAGACACTGGCGCTCCTGGAGACAATGGTGTCCAAAAGACCATGGAACTCAAGGAGGCGGTGATGTCCAGGAGACCATGATGCACAGGAGACAGTGTTCTGCAAGAGACACAGGTGCTCCCAGGAAAGTGATATCCAGGAGACTTTGGTGCTCTAGGAGACGGTGGTGCTTACTAGACAGTGCTGCCAGGGAGACAGTGGTGCTCAGACAATGGTGCTGAGGAGACAGTGGTGTCAAGCAGACAGTACTTCAAAGGAGACAGAGGTGTGCATGAGAGAATGTTGCTCTAGAAGAAAGTCATGTCTAGAAGACTATGATGTTTGAGGACACAGTGGTACTCCAGGAGGCTACAATACTCAATAAACATTGTTGCTGCAGGAGGCAATGGGCTCAGGACGGTGGGTTCCAGGAGCCGATGGTGCTCAGTAGACATATGCTCCAGGAGACTGTGGTGCTCCAGGAGATGATGGAGTACTCAGGAAACATTGCTGCTTTGGGAGACAGTAGACACAGGAGATGGTGGGGTCCTGGAGATGGTGGTGCTCCAGTAGAAATTGGTGTCTAGGAGACTGTTATGGTCCAGGAAATGGGGGTGTTCCAGAAGAAAATGATACTCAGGAAACTTTGTTGCTCTGGGAGACAGTGGAATCAGGAGATGGTGGAGTTCAGGAGACAGTGTTGCTCAGTAGACATGGTGCCTAAATGACAGAGGTCCTCCAGACACTGGGGAGTGCTCCAGGAGACTGCTGCCAGGGGACTCTGGTGGTCCTAGAGACAGTGCTGTGCAGGAAACAGGGGTGCCCCAGGAGAGAGTGGAGTCTAGACACTGTGACGCTCCAGGAGACTGCGGTGATCCAAAGGTGGTGGGATCCAGGAGACTGGTGCACACAGACAGCGGTGTCCGGGACGCGCTTTTGTTCAGGACATGGTGCTGTCATGAGACTGTGGTGCAGGGTACTGAGTGAGACAGTGGTGGTAGAAGAGAAAGCGGCGTCCAGGAGACAGTTGTGTCCAGGACAGATGTTGGTTCAGAACACAGTGGTATACTGGATACATGTTCAGGAGACAGTGGTGTCCAGGAGACAGAGCTGTCCAGGAGAGAGAGTGCTCTGGGGACAGTGGCATCCTGCAGACAGTAGTGCACAGGAGATGGGTGTCCAGCACAGAGTGGTGCTCCAGAAGACAGTGGTGCTCAGGAGACATTGCTGCTTCGGGAGACCGTAGACGGTTGGATGGCATCACCAACTCAATGGACATGAGTTTGAGTAAGCTCCGGGAGTTGGTGATGGACAGGGAGGCCTGGCGTGACAGTTCCAAGTAAGCTTCCCTCAGGATTTTGAGCACACCTTTCCTTCTTGCAGTCTAGTGTAGTTGACTAGAAGCCTGACGAGAGTCTGTTCCCTGTTGCTTTGTAGGCAGCCCATTTGTCCTCCGAGAGCTGGCGTGTCCTGAGAGTGAGGCTGGGGCTGAGCCCGCCGCTGTTCCCAGCCTGAGGGCTCATTCTGTGAGGCCTGGACTCGGGGTGTTTCTGTCTTGTTGAAGATGACAGTAACTAGACCTACCGACACTGATCGCCTTTACCCCTTAGCTTATTTCCCTTTTGCTTTTGCTCTGATGACTTTTCTTCAAGCTGTTCTATCAAAAGTTCACATACATTGAAATGATTTTTAGTTTCCAAGAACTGTTCTTTTACTTAATTTATATTGTAATTGAAGGATAATTGTTTTACACAATTCCGTTCTTTTCTGTCAAACCTCAACATGGATCAGCCGTAGGTCTACACACGTGCCCTCCCTTTTGAACCCCCCTCCCATCTCCTGCCCCATCCCCCTCGCCCAGGTTGGTACAGAGCCCCTGTTTGAGTTCCCATTCCCGTTGGCTCTCTAGTTTACATAGGGTGATGGAAGCCTCCATGCTACTCTCGCCGCACGTCTCGCCTTCGCCCCCGCTCTCTCCATGTCCAAAAGTCTGTTCTCCGTGTCTGTTTCTCCATTGCTGCCCTGCAAATAAATCCGAGACCTTTGCTTTTTAAAAGACTGCTTGCCTTTGTTACTCTGCTCTTGCTTTAGGGAAGCGGTGTGTCTGTGTCTTTCTGAGGAGCTAGGATGCGTTGCAGCGTTGTCTTCTGCCCTCTGAGCTTTGGGTTCTGTGTCCTCACTAAACCCACAGCACTTCCCTCTCCTTGATTCTGACAGAGAGAACTTCCCTCTTCCACTGCTGACTTTCCTCTTTATTTTGGTTGAGAGGTTATCTGATTCTCTGAGCTCATCTGCTTTCCATGTTAACAGAAATTTATCTGTGTTTTTAGACTTTTATTTTCATGGTGTAAAACAGTTGTCTCTTTTGTCAGAAATTTGGGAGGAGGAGGAGGAGGAGGCTGAGCAGCTCAGTCACCCCCGTAGACCTTTCCCAGCCCCGGTTCTACGGTGTTTCAGAACTTTGATGTTTATTATTATTATTACTTTTAGCTTCCGTAAAATTTCATTCTTTAATTAGATAAATTAAGATTTTTAGTTGGAGTTTTATGTTGGTGACGTTTATTATTCTGAAACAAAGTGGGGCCGCCAATGTCTGTTGCTACCTAGATGTAGACTCTGACATTTTGAATGAGTTTCCAAACAAACTGGCCTGTGCTTTTCACATCTCGTTGAGAAGACAGATGTCCCAGTCTCCAGGAGGCGTCCGTTCTCAGGGGCTGGTGGGTGAGGAAGCACTCCTTCCCCGCCAGCAGTGGCGCTGAGAGCACGGGAAGACTCCAGACACTGGGGCTCAGCCTCTGCCCTCTGCCTCCTGGCATCATTCAGTTCAAAGCAGGAGCGCCGGTCAGGGATGGTGGTCATCACCTGCCCTGAGAGGGTCCTCAGACTCACATGGAAGACCCCCACCCCAGCCTGTTAGGAAAGGGGTGAAGCGTCATGATGGTTTTCAGGGGAGAGCGCAGACGAGGAGCCAGAGAGACATGGAGAGCCGGCTGCCAGAGCGGGGCGTAGATGGCCGCAGGCCCAGTCCCTGGGGCTTGTACACCGGGGCGGGGCGCACCACGTCGTTCCCATGAAGGAAGTGAGGGCCAGCCTGGGGCTCGTCCCCCAGCCCTATCTGTCCCCTCCAGTCCAGCCTGTTGCCCACGCCCTTCCCACGTGACCCACTGTCCACCGACCTCCCCACCATCCCCCTGAGGCTCTCTTGGATTTTTTATCATCTGCTCAGCAAATCCATGAACAATGAAGCTCTGGAATGAAATCTCCCTCTCTGTCCACAGATTATGCTTTTCCGGACCTGACTGAGAAGGCGGATCCCATGGACAACACGGGCCAGAGTCAGGAGACACCGAGTCTTGCCTCCCCGCTGCCCGGGGTGGACCTGGTGGGGCCGCCTTGGCACATGGCCCCCGGAGAGGAGGAGGAGCAGCTGCTGCCAGTGACCGGACCCCAGGAGGGTGCCCGAAGGCAGGCCCTGGGCTTCCTGCCGGCGGGCAGCAGCCGGGCCCTGGAGCCCCCTGAGCACCGGCCTGAGGAGTCAGGGGACCAGGCAGCCTCGGGGGGGGAGGCAGGCAGCAGCATGGAGCCCAGCCTGTCCCCGCCTGGGGTCAGCCTGAGTCCGGTGACCCTGAGGGGTCAGGACATGGCTGGCCGCGGGCCGGGGCCCACAGTGCTGCCGGCCGCAGGGCGCAGCAGCGTGTCTGAGGCCCCTCCGGAGCCCAGTGTGGAGGCCGCTGCTGCAGCTGCGGGCTTGGCCGGCTGGCCGGGCGCGGGGCCGTCCCCCGCTTCCTTCCCTCAGACGGTGGCTCCCGGTGGGGCTGAGGGCCCTGGCAGAGACGCCCTGCAGCCCGGAGGCTCGGCCTCTCTCCCGCTGGCCCCCGGAGGCACAGAGCTGACACCTTCTTCTGTGACTCTGGGGCGAGATGACCTCAGGCAGGAGCCCCAGGAAGGGCCAGCCAGGGCAGCTCCGTCCAGAAGGCCCTGGGACTCCACGCAGGTAGAGTGACTGTGCGGGGCGGGGGCGGGCAGGAAGCAGATTCTGGGGGCACTGCTCACGGCCCATCAGTGGCGTCCTCTCCACACTGGCCCGCCTACCCCCAGCCTTCCCCCCTCTCAGTTCAGGGTCCCCCTGCTTGTCACAGCTGCTGGGGGGCACTCCCGCCAGCCCCCTCCCCACCACAGCCCCCCACGTGTGCCGCCACCCTGCCATCCTCCCCACCCCATAAGTCACTCTCACATACCCCCAGCCTGGCCCACCCCGGCCCCAGAAGAAAAGGGGTGGTCCTGGGCGGTCAGCCTGGTGTCCGCCCACAGGTGCACTGTTCGCCCTTCAGAGCATTCCAGTTCCCTCTGCCCTGGAGCCTCTGGGCCCGCGCCTCCTGTCCCGAGAGAGCAGGTTGTGAGCTTTGGCTGGGCCGGGGGCTGTCAGTCGTGGAGGTGACGCAGCTGGTCTGCCCCCCAGCCGTCACAGCCACACTCGGCCTCGCCCTCCTCGCGTCTCCGGGGTTTCCACTCAGACTCCTTCCAGACCCCCTCTGTGTCACTGCACAGGTGATCTGCAAAGACTGGAGCAATCTGGCCGGGAAGAACTACGTCATCCTAAACATGACTGAGAACGTAGAGTGTGTGAGTGCCGGTGGGTGGGCGGCCGGGCCCTGGGGGGGCTGCGGGGGACGAGCTGCTCCCACCAGCGCCTGAGAAGAGGGCTCCCTGGTTTTAAGTCCCCAGGGCTCTTTGTGCCTACCCCCTCTGTTTGTGACTTTGTGCACAGGGTCACGTCCCCGGGGCTCTTTGCGCCTGCCGCCTCTGTCTGTGACTTTGTGCACGGGGTCGTGTCTTTGCAGGTTGCTTCTCCTGCGTGTCGTCAGTTTTCCACCTGCATCCTCTCTCAGGTGTCTGCTGGGGTTAGTTTGGAGCTGTTTTTAGGAGGGCTGGTGCAGCCTGCTGGGGGGCTTCACTGAGCTTCTCCGGAGGGTGGTCTGGCTGCGCCGTTTGATCTGAGAATGTCTTATGTTGGTGTTTTTAGGTCCTTCTTCCTGGGTGAGTAGGATCTTGGAAAGAGGAACTTTGTCCTACCTGACGGTGTGGGGCTGGTCGCCGGTGTTCTGGAGCAGGTGCGAGAGGGCTCTTGTCTGCCAGTCAGGACAGGCGTGCCTGCCGGGCCGTTCACTAGCTGCGCTCGTCTGCAGCGTGAGCCTCTCCTGCAGTTGGCTGTGGTCTTGTGCCAGGAGAAGGGATGTTTGTCAGCTCTACAGTGTTGGGCAGGGGGCGGGGGGATCGCCTAGGGATGCAGTGCTTTTCCAGCAGACTCGGAGAGTCGTCTTGTTCCAGCACTGTCCTGGCGCTCCTGTTCTCCCCTTACATCCGCCCCTCCTGTCCTCCCCTGAAGTTCACTGGCGCTCCCGCCCTCCCCTCCCATCGTCCCCCGGAGCTCACCAGTGCTGCACGTCCCGAGCTCGCGGGGAGTGGAAGTGTCCGTGTGACTGCATCTCAGCTCTGCCCGGGCTGGCTCAGGATCTGCTCTCTGGGCTTGCTGAATTGGGAAACCGACCCGCCATCCGCCCACTTCCGGTGCCCAAGCGTGTGGCTTCTGCCTCCTCTGTTGTTTTGTTGTGGCTTTGTCTTTGTGGTTTCAGACCTTAAAACACAACCTTCCTTCTTCTTTAGTGAATTTGGGGCGGGGTGGTGAGAGTACATCACATATTTAATCTGGAAGTGACCAGTGAGATACTCACTTCTTCCCAGCATCTTTATAAACGGGTAGATTTTGACTTCATGGGTGTGCTTTAACCCAGGGCAGTTCTTAATCTCATGCATGCTCAGTCTGTTAACTGGATAAAATGCATGATGCGAGGGCTGTGGGTCGAGTTTATTCAGTGTCTGAGCACGGAGGCCCCGAGGAGCTGCTCGGAGAGGGGGACACTGAGCCGGGATGGCGTGAATTTTGGTGAAGGAGCTGCTTGCAGCCGGGATCTCGGGGGGAGGCTGCCGCTGGCCTTGAGGGTCTTGCAGTTCGTGACTCTGGTGCTTTGCTGCATGTGGGACAGAGCGGGAATCTAGGGCCAGCGACGTTCTTCTTCAGTATGCGTGTTGCCCCTGTGGGGCCCAGGTGTCCAGACACAGCCTGCTTCACCCGGCTCTCCTCTCAGAGGGCTCTTGTAGTCGCGACGCCAGCGGCCAGACTTGATCCTGTGGAGCTGAGTGGCGGGCAGCCTGCTTTGTCCGCACCCGTTTGGCCAGTGAGTGCCTCTCTGAGTCGGCTTCTGAGCCCTTTGACCAGCCTGTGAATGTCTGATAGCCCCGGCTCTCCTCTCTGTGCTGTTTGTTTATCTGATGGTGTCAGCTCAGTGGCGCCATTGCGTCAGGCAGGCCTGTTGTGGAGCGCGGCCTCCAGCACGCACGGGCTCAGGACTTGTGGTGCACAGGCTTGGCTGCTATGCAGCGTGCACGGTCTTCGTGCCCCCAGCCAGGGCTCAGCGTGTCCCCTGCACTGGAGGGTGGAGTCTCTGCCACTGGACTGCCAGGGAGGCCCTGGTGTCGCTGCTTTCAGTGTAGTGGGTGCTCCAAGCTCTTCTTGTATGTCCCCTTCCTCCGACCCGGAATCGGCGTTCTCCAAGCGGCCTTCTGGCTGTTTATGGATATGTGGGGCCTTGAGACCCAGGAATTGGGGTGTGCATACGTGGATAATGACGTCTAAAGTTAATGTCTCTTTTTCTTCCCAAACAACACAAAGAGATTAAAATGCTTTCTGTTTTCCCTGGTTTTATCTGCTTTGTTGTTCTTCTCATTTAATGTTTGTGTGCAGTTCAGTCACTGTCGTGTCCGACTCTGCGACCCCATGGACTGCAGCACACCAGGCCTCCCCGTCCATCACCAATTCCTGGAGCCTGCTCACACTCATGTCCATCAAGTCAGTGATGCCATCCAGCCATCTCATCCTCTGTCGTCCCCTTCTCCTTCTGCCCTCAATCTTTCCCAGCATCAGGGTCTTTCCCAAGGAGTCAGTTCTTCGCATCAGGTGGCCAAAGGATTGGAGTTTCAGCTTCACCATCAGTCTTTCCAATGAATATTTAGGACTGATCTCCTTCAAAATAGACTGGTTGGATCTCCTTGCAGTCCAAGGGACTCTCAAGAGTCTTCTCCAACACCACAGTTCAAAAGCATCAATTTTTCTGCTCTCAGCTTTCTTTATAGTCCAACTCTCACATCTATACATAACTACTGGAAAAAACCATAGCTTTGACTAGATGGACGTTTGTTGGCAAAGTAATGTCTCTCCTTTTTAATATGCCATCTAGGTTGGTCATAGCTTTTTTTCCAAGGAGCAAGTGTCTGAATTTCATGGCTGCAGTCACCACCTGCAGTGATTTTGGAGCCCAAGAAAATAGTTTCTCACTGTTTCCACTGTTTCCCCATCTATTTGCCATGAAATGATGGGACCAGATGCCATGATCTTAATATTCTGAATGTTGAGTTTTAAGCCAGCTTTTTCACTCTCCTCTTTCACTTTCATCAAGAGACTCCTCAGTTCCTCTTCACTTTCTGCCATAAGAGTGGTGTCATCTGCATATCAGAGGTTATTGGTATGTGTGACATCTACCTAATTAGCCATTATTGTGGGATTTTTTTTATTGTGGTAGAAATCCTAGCATAAAATTTACCATCTTGATCACTTTTGAGTGTACGGTTGTATTAAGTGTGTTCACATTATTGTGCAGCAGAGCTCCAGGACTTTTCCGTCTTGCAAAACTGAAACCACCCCCATTAACAGCTCCGTCTCCCCCCCAGCTCCCCTTCTGCTTCCGGTCTCTGAACCTGGCTGCTCGGGGCCCTTTGTGTTAGTGGGTCGCACACGATCTGCTTTTGCTGTGACTTGGCTTGTTTCACTGAGTGTCACGTCCTCAAGGTTTATGCTGGGTGTAGCAGGTGTCAGAACAGCCTTCCTGTCTAAGGCTGAGCAGTATTCCAGTGTGCGGAAGGACCACGTTTTGCTATTGTTCACTTGTTGACAGGCGTGTTTCCGCTGTTGTGGAGAATGCTGCTGTGAATGCTGTGGTGTGCACATGCCTTCCCAGACCCCTTTTTGAATTGTGTTGGTGTGCGCAGAAGGGGCTTGCAGGCCACCTGGTGATTTTATCTGTAACTTTTGGAGGAGCTGCCACACAGTTTCGTTCCGCAGCCACACCATTTTCCATCGCCCCAGGCACCGTGAGGAGTTGTGTGTGGACGCAGGGCCCGGGCACTTGCTGGGGTGCTGCTGTGGCCGTTGGGGAAGGTCCCCTGCCCGGGGAGGGCTTGGCAGGGAAGACCGGGTACGCCTGCACCTGCTTGGAGGCATCCTCACGCCTCAGGCTGTGGGGACAGCCGGGGAGGGCGGCTGTCGGTCAGGAGAGACCAGCACAGCCTGAGGGCCACACCGCCTTCCAGACTGTTCCTCAGGGAGCCTCCTTGTGGACTTGTGATACCATGAATCAACCCTGCGTGCTTCTGAATGTGACAGAGGGGGGCTCCTCGAGTGTGGTGTTCTGTTCTAGCTTCTTGCACTTCAGCTCCTGCTTTCGGGAGCTTCTGTGTCCTTGCGCGCATGCGTTCACGCTCGTCTTCTCTCTGTCCTTCTGGCTGGTGGCGGGCCTTTGAGGAGCTTCATTCCCAGGCTGCTGTGGGTCTGCTGCTCTGGAGGCTCTGGGGTCTGCACGTTGGCGGGCGGGCACCGGGCACATTCTGATGGGCGCCGCAGGTCACCTTGGCCAGGTGCTGCCCAGCAGCTTCCCACGGTGGCCCAGCAGTGTGCTCCTCCGCGGCAGCGCCTGGCGCTCGGGGGCTGCTGGCTGTCTGCGTTGTTTCCCAGTTTAACCATTTCGCAGGCCTCACTTTGTGGGTTATTTTGCATTTCTCTGATGATCAGTGAGATTGAACGACTTGCCGTACGTGTTTGAGCCTCTTTTCTGTGAAGTACCTCATCAGATCTTTTGCTCACCTGGCGGCCGGGCTAGCTGACTTTGTCTATCGATGTCTGTAAATCACTTATGCATCGTGGATGTGAAGCCCCCGTTCTGTGTATGTTGTGGGAACGTCTCCTGCTCCGCGGGCTGCCTTTTGACCCTCTTGATAGAACCCTCTGATAAGTGGAAGACCTTTTTTTTTAACTTCACCATAAAATAGTCCAACTTACCAATTTTTTTCTTCATGGTTAGGAGTTTTGGGTCCAATTTAGAAATCTTTGCCCACTCCAAGGCCATGCTTGCTTCTGAAAGCTTTCCATGTAAAATGCACCTGAAATGGACTTTGGTGTGGGTATGAAGTATGAGTCCAGGCATGGTTTTCTTTTCTTTTGGGACATCCAGTTGTCCCCGCACTTGTGGTTGAAAAAGTAATTTTAACCCTCACAGAAAGTCTGCGGTTTTAGGACCAGTGCCCACATTCTCAGATGGGAAACCGAGGCTCAGAGAGGAACAGTATTTTGCTAAACGTCACAGAGCTGACAAGTGGCAGAACCGAGATGTGAACCGACACAGGATTCCAAAGCCAGTGCTTTCCCCTCAGTTCCCGTCTACAGAATGCATGGTGTGAAGTTAGGCTGAGCTAGCCGGCCTCCTCGCAGGTGACCCTGTGGCTCTCGGGCTTGAGCCAGCCAGACATGTGGGCCCCAAACATGTGAGGTGTGCTCAGGCGGTGTGTGACCCTCACCCACGAGGGGGCCCAGAACACGCGCCCCACTCGGGCCCCGTGCACACACGCCCACGAGCGCGTGTGCACGCCCACACCGATGGTGGCAGCCGTTCCAGGGGCTGGGGCTTCCCTCTGGCTCACTCAGGCATCTCCAGGCACCAGCCTCTCGCGAGCGCGGAGCTGAACCGGCTCCTGTGAGGCTGCGAGTCTGAGGCTGGTAGGAGCCGTGCCTGGACGTGCCGTGACAGCAGGACGCACGTCATTCTGAGGGTGTGACAGCCTCGCTGCTTAGCCTGGGCTCCAGCAGAAAGGTCGGGGCCCACACGGGTGGCAGCTCCGAGGCTGGGCACTCAAGAGAGGCAGGAGCCGGGGGTGGCGACTGCCCGTGTCCGAGAGGGGAGGTGCTGCTGGGGGGCACCACCAGGCCTGGCGAGGGTCTCTCCCAGGCGGCGCCATGGGGACAGTGACCGGCTGGGAGTCAGGAGCGAGGCCTCCTGCGCGTGCTGAGTTCCTGTTTGCCGCCAGCCGCTTGGTCTTAAGTTGTGTAATTCCCTGTGCACAAGGGGAAGGAGACCTAAGCAGGAGAGGATTGTCAGGTGGGAAGGGGGTCTCCCCGCCCCCAGCCAGGGCCCGAGCGCTCTGGAGCCTCTGCTGGTCCTCCTGCTCCCGCTGCAGCCCGCCAGGGCACAGACGTCCTCCCTGACTCCCTGACTTGGGGCCCTGTCTCTGCAGTGAAAGGCGAGGGCCAGCCTGGGCCGGCCGCCTGCCCCCTCACCTCCAGCTTGTCCCAGCTCTCCGTCACCTGCCGCATGTGGCCCCTCGGGCCCTGTGTGGGTGCGTCTGTCCCCCCAGCTCACCTGCGAGTAGCCCTGGGCAGGCCCTGTGCTCGCCCTCCTGGGGGCGAAGGCCAAGGCAGGACTAGGTGGACTCGGGTCTTGCACCCCCCGCCGTCCCCCATGGTCCCCGGGGCTCCCGGAGCAGCCCCTCTGGGCAGCCCCCACGGCCCTTCCCAGGTGGGAGGGGCTCGGGGGCGCTGCCCCCAGCAAGTGAGACTTCTCTCCGCCCTCAGGAGGTGTTCCGGCGGCACCGGGGGCTGCAGCTCCTGGCCCTAGTGGAGGGCGTGCTGCCCCGGCACGGCCGCGGCCGCCACGGCGCCTGGCACATCTCCCTGAGCAAGCCCAGTGAGAAGGAGCAGCACCTGCTGATGGCGCTGGTGGGCGAGCAGGGTGAGTGGGGCGAGGCTCGGGGCTCTGCAGGGCCTACCTCGTGGGTCATGGAGAGGTGGGGGGGGCGGGGGGGGCAGAATCGGTCGGGAGGACTGCAGGCCTATGTGCCGCGTAGGGGGGAGGGGCTGCGGGGGCGCAGGCGGGGGTCTGAGGGTCAGGGGTTGAGCGCCTCATGGCTACCGCTGTGCTGACGGTGCCCTCTGCACAGGCGTGGTGCCCACGCAAGACGTGCTGTCCATGCTGGGCGACATCCGCAGGAGCCTGGAGGAGGTAAGAGCGCGGGGTGGTGGAGGCATGGCTGGGCGCGGCCTGATCCAGCCCCCGAGGGGCATGGAGCCACCCGCAGCCGCCTTGTGAGCCCCGTGAGACGGCAGGTGCGGACCCAAGCCACGGAGCGGGGTGGTCAGAAGAGGGCACGGAGCGGAGGGAGCCTCGGGGGTCTGGGAGGGTGGGTGGCATTCCCTGGGTGAGCAATGGAGAAGCACCGTGTCTGCTCAAGGAATCCTGCAGAGCCTGGTGGGCGAGGGAACACCGCACGTTCCCAGAGTTTGGGAGGCCCACCACGCGCTCCTGGGGACCTGGGCTGAGGGGACAGGCTGGCAGACCCCTCCCCGCGCCACCCCCCCCCCACCAGATGCACCTTTACTCACCTCCCCCCTTGAGGACAGCCCGTGTCCTCCAGGCCCTGTCCACTCACTGGCATCCAGGCCCTTATCAATCCCCTTCATGCCCACGGGCCTGGAGTGTCCACGGCAGAGCTGAGGTACGCGTGCCATGGGCCCCCCTCCTATCTCCTGCGTGCCAGGCCGAGAAGGGCGGGGCCAGGGAGGCTCCGTCTTGGTGTGGGGCTTCTCGATAAGTGCATGGAGTGCTGAGGGCCAGACTGGGTTCTCGCTCGGGCTCATTGCCAACCGGGGCTGTGAGCAGGGAAGAAGCCCTGTTGAGTCCTGCTGGTGCCCGTCTAGATGAAAGCAGAGAGGAGATGCCCCCACCCAAGGCACGGCCCAGACGTCCCATGAGACACCATGTCTGCACCACCTGGGGGCGGGGCTGGCCGTGAGCTGTGGGGTTCATGACAGGGCGGGGCTGGTGGGCTGCGCCTTGAGTACAGGCCCTCCTGCCTCTTCCCACCCAGGGGTCTGGGTCTTCTGGCTTTACCAGACGCTTCATTCAGATGGATTTGGCAGAAAGGCACACGGGGGCTTTATTGTTGTTTTAGCAAAGAGTACCTCTTTAAAATACGCCTGTGCTGTTTCTCTGCCCCACCGGTCTCAGTGGCCATGCTTGCGGTCTCAAGGTTGATGCCTGTGTGCCGGATCTAGAGCTGCGGCACGACGGGGTTTAGTTCCCTGACCGGGGTGGAACCCGGGCCTCCTGCATCGGGAGTGCTGAGTCTTAGCCACTGGACCGCCAGGAAGGTCCCTGGGCTGGGTCTTTGGAAATACACAAGTGGGCAGATTTTTGCGTGTGCATTGGTGGTGAATCCAGCAGGAAAAACTGAATCTTGGTAACGTAAAAAGTGGAAGAGCACTGGAAATGCACAGATCATTCACAGGAAGAGGAGCTGATTCCTGGCCTTGGAAAGGAGGTCTGCAGCAGAAAGTGGCCCCCCGGGTCTCTGCTCTGCAGGTGGCACCCCTGCCCGCCCCGGCACCTGTCATTTGGGGATGGCACCTCACTTTCTCTGCTCCCGGGGCCTGAGACGCTGACTGGAGAGAGTCTGCCCAGCCCAGGGGGTAGGGGGGTGGGGCACAGCAGCCGCTTGGCCAGGGCCGGCTGCCCCCCCGAGACAGCCCACAGTGTGGGAGTGCTGGGCAGCTCAGTGACACTGGTGGCCATCCCAGCAGGAATAGGAGGCTGGGGGCAGCCTGGGACGTGGACACCCACCCTCAGGTGGGAACTGAGTTTGCGGAGCCTGGTGGGGCAGGTGTGCAGTGGATAAAGTGCGGAGGCCCCCAGCTGCCCTGTCTGCACCCACGTGGGTGGGGCAGTGTGGTCTGTGACAGCCAGTTCATGGCGGCCTCTGGGGATTGGGCACCCCCAGGTGGGCGTGGGGCTGGACATCAACCACAGTTGCGTCAGAGCCACTGCAGGCCTGCTAGAGGAGGCTGGGGCCCTCCGGCTAGGGTGCTGGGCTCAGGCAGGGTCCTCTCCCAGCACAGGTATCAGGCCTGTTCCCATCCCTGAGCCCCAGCCCCATAGGCCCTGGGGGAGCCCGGCACCCCAAGGCCCCAGCTAAGGAACCGGGCCCCTCCCCCCACCCCCAGATTGGCATCCAGAACTACTCCACCACCAGCAGCTGCCAGGCCCGGGCCAGCCAGGTGCGCAGCGACTACGGGACGCTCTTTGTGGTGCTGGTGGTCATCGGCGCCCTCTGCGTGGTCATCATCGTGCTCGGCCTTCTCTATAACTGCTGGCAGCGCCGGCTGCCCAAGCTCAAACACGTGGTGAGCCGGCCTGTGTGGGCGGGACGGGGCCGGGGGCTGCTCTGAGGTGCCCGCAGGTCGGCCATCTGAGGCTGTGTTCTCGGGCTGGGAGGGGGTGACTGCAGTGAAGCGCTTGTGCAGAGGAAGGCACCAGCCTCCCTCAGGCGCTGGAGGTGCAGGGTGTGGGCTTTGGGCCGCAGCCCCAGGAGGAGCCCCTTTAGAAGGCGTGGGTGGTGAGAAAGGGGTCCGCTGGTGTCCGGGGGTGGGGCCCTGGCTGCTGGGTGGGAGGCTCAGTGGTCATCTGAAAGGGTTAGAGCTGGGGAAGCCGCGGACCAGGGCCTTGCGTCATCAGGGTCCGCGGGGTCAGGGCCGGCAAAGGGCCGGGGTGGGGGCGCGGGGTCCGGCGCGCTCGCCCAGCGGCCCGTCCCGCCGCAGTCGCACGGCGAGGAGCTGCGCTTCGTGGAGAACGGCTGCCACGACAACCCCACGCTGGACGTGGCCAGCGACAGCCAGTCGGAGATGCAAGAGAAGCAGCCCAGCCTGAACGGCGGCGGCGCCGTCAACGGCCCGGGGGGCTGGAGCGCGCTCATGGGGGGCAAGCGCGACCCCGAGGACTCGGATGTGTTCGAGGAGGACACGCACCTGTGAGGGGCTGTGCCCCGCCCGGCCCTCGGCGCAGGGCCCCCCGCTTTTCCTGACTCAGGACGCACCTCGGCCCCGCCCCCGCCCCCGCCCGACGTCCCTCGAGGCCGCCCCGGGACCCCATTAAAGCCGTCCGGAGAGCACGCCGGCCCGCGTCCCCTGCGCGACTCGTTCTTGTGCTGGGCGGGGGTGAAGGGGCAGGTGGGCTGCGGGCGGGGCGCCGCCTCCCCCCTCGCCCGCCTCCTGCCCTCTCGGCCCTCCCCTCCTCTCGGTCCTCCGGTCGCCAGGCGCCGCTAGGGAGCGGGCGGGGCGGGCGGCGCGTGTATATATCCGGAGGGCGGGGCGGGCGGGGCGTGTTGATATCCGGCGGGCGCTGCCGCCCGAGGTGGCTCGGCGTCTGGGCGTCTGTGCCATGGATACCTGCGATCTGTTCTCCAGCTGCAGGAAGGGGGACGTGGGCCGAGTGCGGTGAGGACGCGTGGTCCCCGGGAGGGCGCGGGGGCGGTCCGCGGAGCGCCCGCTGGGGGTTGGGGGAGGGCACGGGCCGGCCCAGGCGTGGATCCCCGCCCCCAGCCGGCGCCCGGGCTCCAAAGCAGGGCCCTTCTGGTCGAGGAATTCCTCCGAGCGGGGACGCGGGTGCTGGCGTGAGTTGTCCCGGGGTTCCGGTGGGCTTAGGGTTAGGACTGTGACGCGGACGCCCGGAGGAGGAGCAGAGGGTGGAGAGAAGGGAAGGGCCCGGCGGTCAGACCCTGGGGGCGGGCCTGGGACCCCCGACGGGGCTACTCTGATGAGCCACGGACCGGTGCTGGGAACGTCTGGGGCCGGAGTCAGGCTCCGGTTGTCGGAGAGCCTGGGCGCTGCCATCGCCGTCACCGCGGCCGCGCCGGAGGGGGTGCGGCTTGTTTGGGAGGTGAGGCGCTTAGTGTTTCCCTTCTCCGTCCTCCCCTGGAGCCCTCCCCGGGGCTAGTCCCGACTTGCGAGTCCTGCTGTCTCGCTGGGCTCCTCCCCAGGTCGAGTGCCACTTGGGGTTTACTTGGTAGCCTCCAAAACCTGGTGCTCTTCAGAACACGCTGGGTCCCTCCCACCTGGGCATCCTCAGTGGCCCTCCCTACCCCCGCCCGCCGCCCACCTTCTGGAGTCTGTCGCTTCAGTCCCACGCCTCCGGGACCCTGCAGGCCTCCCGCTGGGCGGCCCCTCCCAGCGCTGTCAGCCGGGGCTCAGCCTCTTCCGCGCTGAGGCCCCTGAGGCCTACGCTCCCACGCCCACACCCTGACCTGGCTGCTTGGTCTTCAGCGCCCGTCCTGCTCGGTCTCTGCCTCACCTGCCCTCACCGGGGAGGCTTCCCTCCTTCCCCTCCCGCGGGTCTTCTCTAACCCCCGTCCCCCGGCCCAGGTACCTGCTGGAGCAGCGAGACGTGGAGGTGAACGTGCGCGACAAGTGGGACAGCACCCCCCTGTGAGCGCCGGGCCTGGGGGGCGGGCGGGGGGGCGGGCGGCGGGCGGGCCTGACGGCGCCCTCCCCCATCCCCTCAGGTACTATGCCTGCCTCTGTGGACACGAGGAGCTGGTGCTCTATCTGCTGGCCCACGGTGAGTGCAGGGTGGGCACGTTCCTGCACCCCTCGGGGTGCTCTCAGAACCGGTCTCCGGGGTCCAGCTCAGCATCTGCCCAGAGCCCGGGAGGCCAGTCTGACCGGTGTGAAGTCCCGCAGGGCCTCCCAGCCGCGTCTCCCGCGAGCTGGAGAACCTGGCCGTGCCCGAGCTGCCCCGTGAAGTGTGCCCCTCCACCCCCGCAGGTACCACTGCTTTTCCTCGGGGCCTGGCCACGTGCCGTTCCCTCTGCTCTGCTGGCTCTTTCCCAGGGGTTCGCTTAGTTCAGATCCCTGCTCCTCGTCTGCCCCGGTGCCTCCATGGCCACCCCTGTGGCAGCTGCACCACAGCCAGCCTTCACCTTCTTCGTTTTCTTCAGAGCCCCTGACCTCACTTGCTAGCCTGTGTGTGTGCTTCTGCCCCTGGAAGCCCCGTTTTCTGCGGGCAGGGGACCTTCTGTCTGGGGTGTGTCCCCGGGGCCCAGCATAGGCCAGGCCGGCCTCCAGGGTGTCTGTGCTCGGTGGCGTGCGCCCGGGGCCTGGCGGGCAGGGTGCTGGGGGCAGGGCAGTCCCGGGGCCGTGTGTGTGTCTGTGTGTGGTGGAGTGAGCAGCTCCCCGTCCCCGGCCATGGCAGGCAGCCCCAGGCCCCGCTGACGGGCAGCTCTGCCGCCCTCAGGAGCCCGCTGCGAGGCCAACACCTTCGATGGTGAGCGCTGCCTCTACGGCGCGCAGAGCGACGCCATCCGCCGGGCGCTGCGTGACTACAGACAGGTGACGGCCTCCTTCTGGCGGCGGGACCTCTACTACAGTTTCCTGCTGCGGTGAGCCGGCCTGCCGGGGCCTGCCGGGGCGGGCTGTCCGCTGCGCGGGACTCAGCACACCACTGGCCCCGCCCACAGGCTCCTGGAGCAGGGTCTCCACAGCGACGTGGTCTTCGTGGTGCACGGCAGGGCCTTCCGGGCGCACCGCGGCGTGCTGGGCGCGCGCAGCACCTATTTCGCCCACATGCTCGACACCAAGTGGAAGGGCAGGAGCGCCGTGGTCCTCAGGCACCCCCTGGTGCGTCAGCGGGCGCGAGGGGAGGCGCGCCTGGCGTGGCCGTCCCTGACCCTGTCTCTGCCCACAGATCAACCCCGTGGCTTTCGGGGCGCTGTTGCAGTACCTGTACACAGGTGAGCCGTGCTTGGTGGGCAGGGGCTAGGGCACCAGACGTGGCCTTGGGGCCACCGTTTCCCTCTGGGTTCGTCCGCTGCGGTGGGATGGCCCAGTTGCCTCCTCGGTCAGCTCGTCCACCAACGGTCTGAGGCCCTCTCGCTGTCCTGGGGCCTGAGAGGTCGGACGGCAGCCCTGTAGCCAGTGGTTGGGCAGATGGACCACCCACCTGGGGGTTTGGGGGGCAGCCACGGCTTCCTCAGTCCGCGAGTCTCCCCCTGCACTGCCCCCACACCCAGGCTGCCTGGACGTCGGCGTGGAGCACGTCAGCGACTGCGAGCGCCTGGCCCGGCAGTGCCAGCTATGGGGCCTGCTCGGCGGCCTGGAGGCCAAACGTGAGTGGGGCCGTCCCGCCCTCAGGCCCTGGGCTCGGGCGGGCACCTGTGGGCCGCCTACCCCATGAACCCGCGCTCTTCCCCGCAGAGGCGTCTAAGCCGGGCGTGTGCATGAAGGTGCTGACCATCGAGCCCCCCCAGGCGGACCTGCAGCTGCGGGAGGACCTGGCCCTACTGGCTGACTGCGCCCTGCCCCCTGAGCTCCGGGTAAGGTCCCGCCCTGGGCTGCGGCTTAAACCCAGAGCCTGGCGCTCTTGTGTCTAACTGACCCTGGAGCAGCGTCACATTCCAGGGTGAGCTAGGAGGGGCCCGGCCTGGCGCTCTCCCTCCTGCCTGCCCTGAGGCTGCCCCGCCTCCCCCCAGGGTGATCTCGGGGAGCTGCCCTTCCCCTGCGATGGCCTCAGCAGCTGCCCTGACGTCTGTTTCCGTGTGGGCGGTTACGACTTCCTCTGTCACAAGGTACGCGGCTTCTCCCGCAGACACCCGCCCAGCCCTGCTCCCGGGGCAGCCCCTCCTGAGCCCAGCCTCCCGCAGGCCTTCTTCTGTGGCCGCAGCGAGTACTTCCGGGCCCTGCTGGACGACCACTTCCAGGAGAGTGAGCAGCTGGAGGCCTCGGGCGGCCTCCCGGCCGTCACCCTGCACAGCGTCTCGCCCGAGGTCTTCACGCATGTACTGTACTACGTGTACAGCGACCACACCGAGGTGCGTCACACATCCGACCGGCGAGGGGAGTGTGCGCCGTGTGGACTGCTCCTCCAGCCAGAGCACGCCGGGGACCCCAGGATGCCTTCAGCTACCCCAAAGGCAGCCGGCGTGTGTGCAGTCACCGTCATAGAGACCCCAAGAAACAGCAGCTGAGGAGGAGGGCTTCTCCTTCTCTGCGGTGATGCTCAGGGCAGGGACAGCACCCCACTGGGAGGGCTCAGTGGTGGACAGCACCCTCCGTAGGCTCCCGTCACGCCATTCCTGGACAAGGGGACGCCCAAGCAGGGGCCTGCCCAGCAACAGCAGGCGCGGGTCTCAGGGCCGAGCCAGCCTGCGCTGTGAGCCCCAGGGACCCCGTCTTCAGTCTCTAGGTACCCTCCCTCACTCTCTGTCCTTGCAGCTGCCACCCGAGTTGGCCTACGACGTGCTGAGCGTGGCCGACATGTACCTGCTGCCGGGCCTGAAGCAGCTGTGTGGCCGCAGCTTAGCCCAGCTGCTGGACGAGGACAGCGTGGTGGGGGTGTGGCGTGTGGCCAAGCTGTTTGGCCTGGCGCGCCTGGAGGACCAGTGTACCAAGTACATGGCCAGGGTCATTGAGAAGGTGAGTGTGGGCCCCGGGCGGCCGGGCCTGGGCGGAGGACAGACCCTGATCCGGCCTGTCCACAGCTGGTGCAGCAGGAGGACTTTGTGGAGGCCGTGCGGGAGGAGGCCGCGGCTGTGGCCGGCCGGCAGGAGACGGACTCCATCCCGCTGGTGGATGACATCCGATTCCACATGGGCAGCCTGGTGCAGACCTGCCACGCCATGGAGCAGGCCGCGCAGCGCCTGCGGGTGCTGGAGGAGCTGCTGGTGTCCATTGGCCTGGACTGCTGACCACCGCACACGGGGCCATCAGGGAGCCGGGGGCATCCCTGTGGCTGCAGAGGCTCCCTCCTCTCTGCCTGGGGCCCCGGGATGCTCGCCTGGGGCCCCGGGATGCTCGCCTGGGGATGAGGTCTTTCTCAGCACAAACCAGCCCCCGAGCTCCGGGGCTGGGCACCACTCAGGGCATCCTGGAGTGAGGGTCTCTGAGGGCCTCACTCCATCCCCCGCCCCTCCTGCCATGTCTCCCTGGGGGAGCTGGCTTCTTTGCACAGAGCTGCCATGAGGGGGCCAGAATGTCAGTGTGGCAATAAAGCTTGACTTCACTGTGGGAGCCTGTGTGCCAGGACTGGTTAGGGAGCCTCATTGACAAGAGATGGTGTTGGCTGGGGCCCTGAGACCTGCCTGCCGGGACCGGCCCTCTGCCAGCCAGGCTCCTCTTGCTGAGGTCAGCCTGTCCCCCACCCTTGGGGGCCAGGGCAGATTTGGAGGAGCCAGCAGTTGCTTCCCTGGCGACAAGGGGAGCCATCTGCGATCTGGTGCGCGCTTAGTGAGCCCCGCTGTTCTTACTGCTGTGGGGCTGAGGACAGAAGCCACTGTCTGTCTGACCTCAGCCTGGAGCCCAGCTCCCCATGACTGCTTCTAAGCGAACGGTCGAATCAGTGTTTAGACATGTTACTGGGAAAAATGATCCGTGCGTTCTGTCCCAAGCCTGGACCCCAGCAGTGTTCACATTTGGGGAAGTAGGCCAACCACCAAGAAAAGACGCAGTGACGGGGGAGCAGCTGTCGGTAACGCGGGGTGTGCCCCGAGGAGACGGCCTGACGGCGCAGCACGGGCCGCAGGCAGGGATGCTGCTCAATCATCCCAGGGGGCCCTGAGCACAGCCATGGCCTATATTCCTGTGAGAATTGTCAGCATTTGGGTCGCTAATGACGTTAAAATATCGCTTATCTTGATTACCCAGGTTTTCGGTGCTCAAGTTTGTGCCCAAGGCAGGTGCTTCACTTGCCTCACGCTACTAGTTCTGGCCCTAACCCCAAAATAGTCCTTACTCCTCCTGTAGTAGCCTTCTCACCTGCAGGAATGAAGGCTTTGGGTGTGTGCTTTGTTCCACCTGGAAGACTGCCTAGCCTTCAGGGCCCCGTCTCCCTGCAGCAGGCTGAGGAGGGGCTGGGGGCGGCAGAAAGCTGGGCGTGCGGTCCCAGGGCTGGGGGCCGCCTGCCTTCCCGGAGCACAAGTTCTGAAGTTAGCAGCAGCGGTCACCTGGTAAGGTCTGAACCGCTGCCTCAGGTGGGGATGAAGGAAGAAGCTTCTGGAAGCCTGGCTGCGAGTCCCATTGGCGACCCGTGCCACGACAGCTGGGCCCTGGGCTGGAGCCGCAGCGCCCGTCCTTACGGTGTGTGCGGGGCGGCGCTGCCAGCCCCCAACGCTGGTGTGCGTCCCAGGGTCCTGAGGGGCCCCTGCAGGAGTGGGGTCCACCCACTGAGGCTCACTGTGCCCTTGCCGTCTGGGGGGGCGGGGCGGGGCGGTGTGGCGCCACCAGCCCCCGACGCTGGTGTGCATCCCAAGGGTCCCCGGGACCCGTGGGCTCAGCCCACAGCTTCGCGGGAACTCTTCCTGAAGGCGGAACATGCGCAGCTGGGCACGTGGCGCAGCCCTCTCCACCTGTGGGGTCTCGGACCCTTGTGTGCTCTCCCCGAGCCCTCTCAGTCAACGCAGCAGCTGCTGGTCGGGCTCTGAGGGTCTCTCCTGGCACCTCAGCCCCTGTCGGGACCCTGCCTCTCCCCCCGCCTGCTCACCTGTGTGTCGGCCTCTGCGGGTGGACACAGCCCGGGTCTCCGTCCCGCAGAGCCTCAGGTGCACACCTGGCTCCTCCCCCAGCTCCCCTGCCCTCAGCTGCGGCCAGGCCCGCAAAGCCCTCTTTCCTCTCCGCCCTCCCTGTCGGCCGGGAGGAGTACGCCCTGGCAGGAGCAGGAGCTGGCACGTTGGTCCACGGGCAGGAAGCCCTGTGCTTCAGGCAGGGCCGTGAGGGCACGGGAGACAGGTGCGGCTGCCCCCGCCCTCCCGTCCCCCCAGCCTG